>NC_090265.1:1742916881-1743516881 GCF_040414725.1 Anabrus simplex
CTCCGACTCGTTGGCTGAACGGTCAGCGTACTGGCCTTCGGTTCAGAGGGTCCCGGGTTCGATTCCCGGCCGGGTCGGGGATTTTAACCTTAATTGGTTAACTCCACTGGCACGGGGGCTGGGTGTATATGTTGTCTTCATCGTGATTTCATCCTCATCACGACGCGCAGGTCGCCTAACGGGGGTCAAATAGAAAGAACTGCACCTGGCGAGCCGAATCCGTCCTGGGATATCCCAGCACTAAAAGCCATACGACATTTCATTTCAGTGGGGCTTGAACGCACTATCTCTCGAATACTGGATAGTGGCCGCACTTAAACGACTGCAGCTATCCAGCTCGGTTCTTACAGAATACTGTTGATAGCAACTACGAGCTCACTGCATTAGCTTTACTGCACCTTGATTCAATCTCACTTACCATATTATTATTGTCCGCCTCTGCGATTTAGTGGTTAGTGTGATTAGCTGCCATCCTCGGCGGCCAGGGTTCGATACCCAGCTCTGCCACGAAATTTTAAAAGTGGTATGAGGACTGAAACTGGTTCCACTCTGCCTTGGGAGGTCAACAGAGTAAAACCATTCTCGTGGTTTCCCACTTCTCCTCCAGGAAATATCGGGATGATACCAACTTAAGGCCACGGCCGCTTCCTTATCTCTTACTTGTCTATACCTTCCGATCTTTCCATCCTCCCCCCACCGGGCCCCTGCTCAGCATAGCAGGTGAGGCGCCTGGGTGAAGTCTTGGTCCTCCTTCCCAGTTGTATCCACCGATCTAATGTCTCACGCTTGACGACACTGCCTTTGAGGTGGTAGAGGTGGGATCCCTCGCTAAGTCCGAGGGAAAAACAACCCTGAAGAGTAAAGGTACCCCCGATGGCAATACAGCCCTTGAAGGGCCTTGGCCTATCAGTCGACTGCTGCTCAGCCCGAAGGCCTGCATATTACGAGGTGACGCGTGGTCAACACGACGAAAGCTCTCCGCCGTCATTCTTGGCTTTCTAGACCGGGCCGCTATCTCACCGTCAGATATCTCCTCAATTCTAATCATGGAGGCTGAGTGGACCTCGAACCAGCTCTCATGTCCAGGTAAAAATACCTGACCTGGCCGGGAATCGAACCCGGGGCTCCCGGTAAGAGGCAGGCACGCTACCCCTTCACCACGGGGCCGGCATGAAGGGTAGAGATATATTATTATTATTATTATTATTATTATTATTATTATTATTATTATTATTATTATTATTAAATGAAAAGAAGTAGAACGTGTGTTTTGACTCCCTTTTCCTGTTTTGTCAACACATCTAGGACGAAGAAGGAGATGGAAGAACTTAATTTTTTAATTTCATCTTCAGGTAGGCTGTGTACTTTTGCGTCATTCAAACGATCATCGTTTTTACCGAGATCAAAAGTTATTTTCAACTTGTATAATTATCACGTTGTCTACCTCTGTAGTGTAGTGGCTAGTGATTAGCTGCCACCCCCGGAGGCCCGGGTTCGATTCCCGGCTCTGCCACGAAATTTGAAAAGTGGTACGAGTGCTGGAATGCGGTCCACTCAGCCTCGGGAGGTCAACTGAGTAGAGGTGGGTTCGATTCCCTCCTCAGCCATTCTGGAAGTGGTTTTTCGTGGTTTTCCACTTCTCCTCCAGGCAAATGCCGGGATGGTAGCAAGCTTAAGGCCACGGCCGCTTCCTTCCCTCTTCCAATCTTCCCATCCGCCACTACGGCCCCTGCTCAGCAAAACAGGTGAGGCCGCCTGGGCGAGGTACTGCTCCTCCTCCCCAGTTGTATCTCCGACCCAATGTCTCACGCTCCAGGACACTGTCCCTGAGGCGATAGAGGTGTGATCCCTCGCTGAGTCCGAGGAAAAACCGATCCTGGAGGGTAAAGCAATTAAGAAAGAAAGAAAGAAAGAAAGAAAGAAAGAAAGAAAGAATGAAAGAAAGAAAGAAAGAAAGAAAGAAAGAAGGAATAATTATCACGTTGCATATCATAAATTACGTTTGTCGATAAGAGGGATGCTACTTATTTTCCATCTCGTAGAGTTCATATTTGCAGCCAAGTCTTAGATTTCCCTTTCACGTATTGAGAAAGTGGTGCAGAGCAGAAGTGTGGAACTCTCAACTCTTCCGTTATACCGCACTGGTCCAGAGTGAGCTTGGCCTTGGCAGCACGGCAGGACAATCGCCTAGCTCTCGCGCCATGGCCCGAGGGCGCGCGTCAAGGCCACGCGTCTGCTCTGCAACAGGAGGCCTTGGCTTCGAGCCCGGGCCACGCTAACTGCGGTCATAACACTCATACTGCACTCTAATGAAGTATATTTATAACCCTTTGTTTCTAACCTCACTCGAGCGTTGTGTGTAATTGCTTGGTTGGTTTAATATTAGTCGTAGCTTCTTTGTTGCAAACCAATGATAAACATTTTAAACTGTACAAACACAGATGTTAGCTGCACAAAGAAAATGGAGACTGAATGATCTTGGACTTTAACCCTTCAACGTAGTTTATATGCAAGGTAGATTTTAGACACTGATTTGTAAGTCTACCGCAAAACGATGTTTCACGTCTAGTCAAGGATATTTATAGAACTTCTTGACACTGGTTGCCAAGCACTAGGTTGCACTGCAGATTTACTGTCAAATTTGTTTATTAATGGGAGCAGGCCACAGCATGTTGCATTTGGAAATCGTGATGAAGATTAATCTAGACTGCATTACGCTGTATGGAGACAGGATCACTATAACTAACAACCATATGTATAAGGAAAGACACAAAAACAATTTATTTTCTAATAAATACATCGAATCTTAAATCTATTTTCTCTTTCTACAGATACAAAAGTTTCAGGGCCGGTTTCATCAACGTGAGTTAAACCTTAACCCCGTGTTATACAGTTTTAACTCTGAATCTGACTATTCATTCTGTTTCATCAACGAAGGTTAATTTTAACTCTAGGTTAAGGCAGGAGTTAGTTAACCCCTCCTTCCACCTGGGTTAAACTGTAAACTCGAGGTTAAAAACAAAATGTCCGCCGTAATTCGTGCGTTTGATGCAGAGTTATTTATTTAGATTTGTTAAATGGTGTTCCTAACAGATAATAATAATAATAATAATAATAATAATAATAATAATAATAATGGCGTATGGCCTCCGGAGAGGCCTGGTGCGGGTCATTTTCTTTTTTCTTTTTTGCTAGTTGCTTTACGTCGCACCGACACAGATAGGTCTTATGACGACGATGGGGCAGAAAAGGGCTAGGAATGGGAAGGAAGTGGCCGTGACCTTAATTAAGGTACAGCCCCAGCATTTTCCTGGTGTGAAAATGGGAAACCACGGAAAACCATTTTCAGGGCTGTCGACAGTGGGGTTCGAAACTACTATCTCCCGAATACTGGATACTGGCCGCACTTAAGCGACTGCAGCTATCGAGCTCGGTGGTCTTTTTCTCGTAGACGGCCTATTAGGTGACCTGCATGTCTGTGAAGATGAGGGCCCTACACAGGATGATTTCTAATGCTGAATACGCCACACACACCCAGCCCCGGAGCCATTGGAATTAACCACTTATGATTAAAATCCTCGACCCGGTAGGAAATCGAACCCGGGACCTTCTGGACCAAAGGCCAGCACGCTAACCATTTAGCCATGGAGCCGGACTTCCTAACAGATATAGGCCTATGACAAAATGGAACGACTTTCAAAATCTACGTAAGGAGAAATGAAATTCGATGAAATTCGCGAGAGGTTAGAATACACAACTGACCGAAACAGCCCTCTGTCTCCTATACTAAAGGTATTGATTGCATTAAAGTTTTATACCATAGGGTCATTTCATATAATGGTCGGAGAAAACCAGGGTTTTTTGTCAATTGTGAAGTAATCAGTGATTCTAACCTCAAAATTCCTTACTTAGTTGCAACATGGCCTGTAATATGGGCAACGCTATTAAATTCCCCTGTTACTTTTTTTCCATGTGTCCTCCTTTTCTTTTAATTTTACACCGTCAGTCTTCTTGCGTTCTATAATGCTTTTGTACTTTGTGGCTAATACGATAAGTAATGTTTTTCCCAAAGCAGAAAAGTTCGTGCCCCTATTTCTCTTCTGAACTTCTTCCATTTTTCGATCACTGCAATCAGTTCTATCACGATCACGAATTAATAATATCTACCACGGAACCGAGAAAGAAAACGAAATACTGCGCAAGAAATAAACAAAAGAACCACGCAAGAAGTGCGTTCATAATCTCTGATTTTTAGTCACTGCCTCCTTGATTGGTACGGCAGCTGTTTCCGGCAAGGGTTAATACGGTGTTAGTTAACCCTCTGCCTAAATAACTTGGCGAAATGCGTGACCCGTAAGAATGAGTTAAAATATTAACCCTAAGTTAACAAGCCCAGGGTTAGAGTATATTTAACCCACGTTTATGAAACCGGGCCTCAGATGAATTAAATGTTAATAATAGTGTTATTGGCTTTACGTCCCACATTTTTACGGTGTTCGGAGACACCGAAGTGCCGGAATTTTGTCCTGCAGGAGTTCCTTGACGTGCCAGTATATCTACCGATACGAGGCTGACGTATCTGAGCACCTTCAAATACCACCGGACTGAGCCAGGTGAAGTCAGAAGGCTAGCGCCTCAACCGTCTGTTGTTGTTGGGGTCATCAGTCCGTAGACTGATTTGATGGTGCCCCCCAATACCACCGTATTTTGTGCTAGCTTCATTTCATTCCTACGTGACTACAGCAGCCTATTTGTCATATCCTTGCCTTGGCCTATCCCTACAGTTCTTACCATCAAGCCCTCCTTCAAAACCTAACTGGGGCCGATGACCTCGATGTTAGGCCCCTTTAAACAACAAGCATCATCATCATCATCATTATCATCATCATCATCATCAAACCTAACTGAACAAGTGCTAGATGTCTCAAGATCTGTCCTATCAACCTAGCTCTTCTCTGGTCAAATTTCGCCAAATTTCGCCGAATGCTAGCTCACAGCTGCGCGACCCTAACAGCGCTGCCAACTTGCTAGGTAATATATTTTCCACGCCATACCAGACCCACGATGTTACCAACATCTTGCTTCAATGAAAAACCAAAACCAAACCAAACCAAACCCCATGGCACTTCAGCCCTTAAGGGCCTTGGCCCACCAACCTACCGCTGCTCAGTCCGAAGGCTTGCAGATTACGAGGTGTCGTGTGGTCAGCACGACGAATCCTCTCGGCTGTTATTCTTGGCTTCCTAGACCGGGTTCAATGAAAAACAGGAAGGCAAATTTTCAATTCATGTGAGGCAACAGTAAGTGTGCCAGGCTGAGTGGCTCAGACTGTTGAGGCGCTGATCTTCTGACTGCAACGTGGCAGGTTCGATCCTGACTCATTGCGGTGGTATTTGAAGGTGCCATACGTCAGCTTCGTGTCAGTAGGCTGGCATGTAAAAGAACTCCTCCTGCGGGACTAAATTACGGCACCTCGGCGTCTCCGAAAACCGTAAAAAATGTCGTTCGTGGGACGTAAAGCCAATAACATTATTAATAAGAGTAACTGGTTAAATTTCAAACAATACTGATCTGCAATTAGGGCAGTCGCCCAGGTGGCAGATTCCCTATCTGTTGTTTTCCTAGCCTTTCCTTAAATGATTTCAATGACATTGGAAATGTATTGAACATATCTCTTGGTAAGTTATTCCAATCCCTAACTCCCCCTCCTATAAATGAATATTTGCCCCAATTTGTCCTCTTGAATTCCAACTTTATCTTCATATTGTGTTCTTTCCTACTTTTAAAGACACCATCCAAAGTTATTCGTCTACTGATGTCCTCCCACGCCATGACTCATTAGCTGAACGGTCAGCGTACTGGCCTTCGGTTCAGAGGGTCCCGGGTTCGATTCCCGGCCGGGTCGGGGATTTTAACCTTAATTGGTTAATTCCAATGGCACGGGGGCTGGGTGTATGTGTTGTCTTCATCATCATTTCATCCTCATCACGACGCGCAGGTCGCCTACGGGAGTCAAATAGAAAGACCTGCACCTGGCGAGCCGAACCCGTCCTGGGATATCCCGGCACTAAAAGCCATACGACATTTCATTTCATCTCTCCACTGACAGCTCGGAACATATCACTTACTCGAGCAGCTCGTCTCCTTTCTCCCAAGTCTTCCCAGCCCAAACCTGACAACATTTTTGTAACGCTACTCTTTTGTCGGAAATCGCCCCGAACAAATCGAGCTGCTTTTCTTTGAATTATTTTCCAGTTCCTGAATCAAGTAATCCTGGTAAGGACCCCATACACTGGAACCGTACTCTAGTTGGGGTCTCACCAGAGACAAATATGCTCTCTCCTTTACATCCATACTACAACCCCTAAATACTCTCATAACCATGTGCAGAGATATGTACCCTTTATTTACAATCATACTTATGTGATTACCCCATTGAAGATCTTCCCTTATATTAGTACCTATGTATTTATAATGATCCCCAAAGGGAACTTTCACCCCATCAACGCAGTAATTGAAACCGAGAGTACTTTTCCTATTTGTGAAACTCACAACCCGAATTTATCCCCGTTTATCATCATACTGTCCATTTCACAACATTATCGAGGTCATTTTGCAGTTGCTCACAATCTTGTAACTTATTTATTACTCTGTACAGAATAACATTATCTGCGAAATGCCTTATCTCTGATTCTACTTCTCTACATATGTAATTGATATATATATAAGAAAACATAAAGATCCAATAATACTGCCTTGAGGAATTCCCCTCTTAATTTTTACAGGGAGAGATAAAGTTGTTTCCTACTTTTATTATTACTATTGTTAGTTTTATAATTATTATCATCTTCATTAACATTGCCGTGTTGCACATTCTGTAATTATTGTTATCTCCATATTTCCTATTAGCACTAATGTATTGAAAATCCTCAATCCTGTTTCCAGTCATTCGACCCAGTCAGGAAAGGATGAAGTCACCATCTAGCGGCGAGGATAGGAAATGTTCCTGGGGCAATGATTAATGACCAACAGAAAAAATGAAATGATATTGGACAGTATCGCTGGAATGAAAGGATGACAGGGAAAACCGGAGTACCGGGAGACAAACCCGTCCCGCCTCCACTTTGCCCAGTACACATCTTGCATGGAGTGACCGGGATTTGAACCACGGAACCCAGCGGTGACAGGCCGGTGCGTTGAGCCAGGGAAACTCTCAGTACTACTTCAATTTTTTTTAAATAATTTGTTATTTTTTCACATTTCAGTTAGGCCTATATCATTTTAAAAACGTTGTGGTTCAGTGAAAGAGAGGGTCTTAAGCCCTATCTTCGCTACTTACTTACTTACTTACTTGCTTGCTTGCTTGCTTGCTTGCTTACTTACTTACTTACTTACTTACTTACTTACTTACTTACTTACTTACTTACTTACTTACTTACTTACTTACTTACTTACTTACCTCCATAAAAAACTAACTGAATAAGTCCTAGGTGTCTCAAGATTTGCCCCCGAGCCACCGAAATTAACCAATGAAGGTTAAAATCCCCGACCCATCTGGGGCTTGAATCCGGTGCCCGTTGGACCAAAGGCCAGCACGCAAACCATTTCGCCGTGGAGCAGTACACGAAGGATGTTGTTGATGATGATGATGCTTGTTGTTTAAAGGAGCCTAACATCTAGGTCATCGGCCACTAATGGTACGAAATGTAATGACAAATTAAAAGCACAAAATCATCCACTGACTAAAATAAAATCTGTCATTAAGAATGAATGGAGGGATATGAATTTAAAACAATCACTGGATCCTACACAAAAAGTAACTTAAAAATAGTATTACCGACCAAGTGACCAATCCTGAATCGAGGAGGCTTGTTGGCTAAAGGGGTCTAAAATCCAGGTCAACGGCTCCTCATAATAGAACTTATCGCTAGTAAAGTAAAACCTTGGTATTTATCATGTTGGGGTACTAATTAAAAGCAGCGTAGACTCAGGCGTATTCCACGCATGATGGTACTACTCACAAGTATTGTACGTAGCACAGGTAACGCAGACCTATGGTGTTTCTTCATAATGGCGCCACTCATAGGCAACGCCAACCGATGGTGTTCCTCGCCTCACCTCACGGACGCCGGTATGCCCGTGGTGTTCCTCATATAGAGGTACTAATCACAGCCAACGCCCAAACCCGTGGTGTTTCTCACAATGATACTAATCACGGATACTGGAAACCCACAGTGAACCACTCTCTGCTACTACACACCACAAACCTCTGGCTAATATAGAGGTAGTACTCGCAAGTAAAGACGACCCTTGGTGCTCCCCGCGAGATGGTACTAATCAAAAGTAGTTTCATTATTCTAATACAATCATCCCTTGGTCGCCCGTTTTAGTCGCCTCCCACGACAGGCAGGGGATACCGTGGGTGTATTTTTCGTTTGCATCCTCAGGGAGTAGACAGAGAGAGAAAGAAAAAGAAGGGATCCGTCACTTCGAAAAATGAAGTAACGGACGAAGAAAGGCAAGGGCCACGAAGGGCTTGAAAATGAAAGACTCCCTAGGCCTCGAATGCTCTAATACCTTCGGAGTCAGAAAATAACAAGAGTTGACCAAGGGAGGTCGGACAGGATAGACGAAAGTGAGGAGCCTGGCACAAGTAAGTGGAAGCAATCCCAGGACTCAGCTAAGGGCCCCGTGGTCGCCAACCCACACTCCGAAGTTGAGAGCCCCTTGGACCCCTTCTAGTCGCCTCTTACGGCAGGCAGGGGATACCGTGGGTGTATTCTTCATCTGCGTCCCCCACCAACAGGGGTGGAAGGATGTTGTAACTGTTGGATATTATCTCACAAGAACAAGAGTACGATAAAATAAATATATTAAAGAAACAAATAAATAAATAGTCCGCCGCTGCGGTATAGTGGTTTCTGTGATTAGCTGCCATCCCCGGAATCCCGGGATCGATTCTCGGCTAGTCCCCAAAAGTTTAAATGTGGTATGAGGGCTCAAACGGGGCTCACTCAGCCTCGAGAGGTAGAGGGGTGTTCGATTCCCTCCACAGCCATCCTCGAAGTGGTTTTCCGTGGTTTTCCCATTTCTCCTCCAGGCAAATGCTGGTATGGTACCTAACTTAATGCCACAATCGTTTCCTTCCCTCTTCCTCGTCCATCCCTTCCAATCTTCCCATCCCTCCACAAGGTCCCTACTCAGCATAGCAAGTGAAGCCGCCTGCGCGAAGTACTGGTCCTCCTCCACAGTTGTATACCTCCGGCCCAAAGTCTCACGCTCCAGGATACTGCCCTTGAGGCGGTAGAGGTGGGATCCCTCGCTGAGTCCGAGGGAGAAACCAACCCTGGAGGGTAAACAGATTAAGAAAGAAAGGAAGATAGTGATTCTTTTAACAAGAACAATTCGAGTTTAAGTTAAAAAGGACTGGATAGCGGATGCAATCTCGGCTCACACATTTTTGTATCTTGATCTCTTCATTAACATGTCCCCAGTTTTGACGTATAAGAGTAATAATATGCATCTGTACCAGATAGGAGTCCTAGACTCGCCTTACTGTTCCTGTGACCGCAAAGCAATCGCTGACCTCAACCACGCCTTCTCGTGCCATCTTTATAATGGCGAGAGGAAAAAAGTAATAACAATTTTACTTTAAATAACTCACAACTACCACTCAACATACAGTGCAGTTTACCATCCCAGCAACCAGAGCTGTATAAAGCAATATTATTTAATAACACCGATTTAAGATTATAAAGTTTGACGTGCGCTAGAAAATAACAGTGCATTTTACCATCCCAGCAACCAGAGCTGTATAAAGCAATATTATTTAATCACACCGATTTTAGATTATAAAGTTTGACGTGCGCTAGAGAACAGAACGGATCTCAGAGAATTAGAGTAGGCGAAGCTTTATCTGACCCTGTAATAATTAAGAGGGGAATTTCTCAAGGCAGTATTAAGTTATTGGACCTTTATGTTTTCTCATAGGGCCTATATATGAATGATATGCATAAAGAAGTGGAATCAGAGATAAGGCTTTTTTACGGATGATGTTATTCTGTATTAAGTAATAAATTAAAAGATTGTGGGCAATTGCAAAATTATCTCGATATTGTTGTGAGATGGACAGTAATGGTATGATGATAAACGTGGTTAAAAGTCAGGTTGTGAGTTTTACAAATAGTACTGTAAAAGTCCTCTCAGTTTTAATTACTGCGTTATGGGGATCACTGTAAGTACCAAGGTGTTAATATAAGGAAAGATCTTCACTGGGGTAATCACATAAATGGGATTGTAAATAAAGGGTACAGATCTCTGCACATGGTCATGAGGGTATTTAGGGCTTGCAGTAAGGATGTAAAGGAGAGGGCATATAAGTCTCTGGTAAGACCCCAACTAGAGTATGGTTCCAGTGTATGAGACCCTCACCAGGATTAATTGATTCAAGAACTGGATAAAAATCCAAAGAAAAGCAGCTCGATTTGTTCTGGGTGATTTCCGATAAACGAGTAGCGTTACAAAAATGTTTTTAAGTTTGGGCTGGGAAGACTTGGGAGAAATAAGACGAGCTGCTCGACTAAATGGTATGTTCCTAGCTGTCAGTGGAGAGATGGCATGGAATGTCATCAGTAGACGAATAAGTCTTAAGTCTGAGTAGTGTCTTTAAAAGTAGGAAAGATAACTAAAGTTGGAATTCAATAGGACAAATTGGGGTAAATATTAGTTTATAGGAAGAGAAGTTATGTATTGGAATAACTTACCAAGGGAGGTGTTAAATACATTTCCAAATTTATTTGCAATCATTTAAGAAAAAACGTGGGAAACAGCTGATGGCGAACTGCCACCTGGGCGACTGCCCTAAATGCAGATCAGTACTGACTGAAAAAAATTAGTACACTACAATTGTAGTGTTTAAATTTCTTCTTTTCTCTCTCTCTATATATCTCTCTCTCTCTCTCACTCACACTCTGTGTGTGTGTGTGTGTGTGTGTGTGTGTGTGTGTGTGTGTGTGTGTGTGTGTGTGTGTGTGTGTGTGTGTGTGTGTGTGTGTGTGTGTGTGTGTGTGTGTGTGTGTGTGTGTGTGTGTGTGTGTGTGTGTGTGTGTGTGTGTGTGTGTGTGTGTGTGTGTGTGTGTGTTTTCGGTAAGTACTCAGAAATATTAAAGCTACGAAATCCAAGCACAACATTATAGAAGATTCATACGTGTATATTTTATGTATTCTAAATATATATTTACCGTTCATATTTTGTATTCCAATGAATTTTTAGCTGGCTGTTTGGTCTGGTACCTAAAGCCAATAAAAATAGTAATAATAGAGAAAAATATTAAGAATATAAACAAGAAATAACAAGAATATCAAGGTTAGATATAAAATTTTAAAAAAGAACTAATGCAGCAAGAGGGGAAGCATGTGAAATTGACCTATGCCCACAATCTTATTCGAAATATCAACCGGATCCAGTTCCCAGATACAAGAACTATAAACTTTACTGGGCGTGGGGCCAAAACTGACGGTCATTTCACAGGAAACCACACATTTCACTTTAGAACGAATAACGAGCTATTAAATCCACAACTAAGATATGCAATCATGAAAACAGTCCTATTAGGAGCAATCAATTGGTTGTATTAGTTGTATTAGTACTGTGAAGCAAACGGTAGGGATTACAGACTGCATTGACCAAATTATCCATCTTTTTGTTTTGCCAGAATTTAAATTCATCTTCCTGGTTATTTTAAAGACCTGTTCATGCAAGATATAGGTTAATCTGGCAGACAATGGGTAATCCAAGGGCTTTTTTACACTGCGTTGAAATTGACAAAGAATTCTGCAGAAACCAAGGCTACTAGATGTGGGATGGTGTAACGTCCGGTCAGTATGGTGGAATAGTAAGACATTCTAGTTAATCTCGAGTAATTTCTTGCGGATATCAGATATACGTTATGGCTGACATTGTGAGGACAATTTCTATTCGCCAGTTCTGATGTCTTTTGTTAAATAAGTCGGCCGTCATTCATCAACAATACCTGTAGTCGAGGTACAATGTTGTGAACAGCACCGCACAGCATATCCGTAGGTATGGTAAGAAATTGCCTTCGGACGTTATCTGTTAGCATCCCTAACGAGGTCGGACGATCGCATGACCCCACAACCAATAATCACACGGTTTGAGGTTGGAAGACTGGAGAGGTCAAGCATGACATGCCGCGATTTTAGACGCATCTGACACCCTCTCAGGTCAGTTTAAGGTTTTCATTCCCCTCCCTGAAGGGGAGAGGCGGGTCAATCAAAAGGTAGTGCCTTACACCATCTCTCACGACAGTTCCTTTTATACCGTCTATTGCGGCATCACTGACATGTTGCTGTCCAGCACCATCTGTTGGTCATGTTATGTACTTTATTTTGGTATCTATACAACTCCATCTCATGCCAATCATGTGTGTCTATTATTACCTCTCTACCTCCAATATTCCGTGAAGTATTGCCTCATCAAATGTTAAGGAACTTTTTGGTCACCGTGTATATTACGTAAAATCCGAATCATAAGACTTTTCATTTCAAAATGCCCACATGCATTGGCCAGAAATCGAACCGTGGCCTCATTGGTGAGAAACGACCGAGAGTACCATTAGGCTCCCCCCGCGCACTTCGAGTAATACCTCTTCGTATACAGCGTCATTGAATGTGTATCAACCTCCACACCTTCGAAAAAACATTTGGAAAAAAAACTTCTGAACCGTTAATTCACCTGCAGCAACTTTCTCTGTACACTTCACAAGCGAACAAATGGGTTTTGTCTCATGACTAATCAAATGCAGCAGTCAGACAACTATTATTCAAATTTTTAAAAAAAGACTCCAAGATGGAAACCATAATTTAATTTTATTGACTGCAAAAGATAAAAACATTTAAACTCTTTTAAGTCTTTAGGCTTTTTCTTTTTTTCTTTTTTTCTTTCTTTCTTTCTTTCTTTCTTTCTTTCTTTCTTAATCTGCTTACCCTCCAGGGTTGGTTTTCCCTCGGACTCAGCGAGTGATCTCACCTCTACCGGCCTCAAGGGCAGTGTCCTGGAGCGTGAGACATTGGGTCGGAGGATACGACTGGGGAGGATGACCAGTACCTCACCCAGGTGGCCTCACCTACTATGCTGAACAGGGGCCTTGGTGGGGGATGGGAAGATTGGAAAGGATAGGCAAGGAAGAGGGAAGGAAGCGGCCGTGGCCTTACGTTAGGTACCATCCCAGCATTTGCCTGGAGGAGAAGTGGGGAAACCACGGATGGCTGAGGTGGGAATCGAACCCACCTCTAGTCAGTTGACCTCCCGAGGCTGAGTGAACCCCGTTCCAGACCTCGTACCACTTTTCAAATTTTAATGGCAGAGCCGGGAATCGAACCCGGGCCTCTGGGGGTGGCAGCTGAACACATTAACCACTACACCACAGAGGCGGACAACGCTGGTAATTTCACGATTGATAAAGTTTAAATTGTTTTCGTCAGTGCACTGTAGTACAATGGCGACGCCATAAGAGAAGGCCCATTCTTTTATATGGAACAGAGAATCTGAATCAATTGTTACTGTACATCGGATATTTCGACGCGAGTATGGTGGTGAAGCGTCTACGGACAAAGCCATTTGCGCTTTTTCAAAGAAACAAATGTCGCCAGGTAGACCCCGTGTATCTGAAGTGAACGTGGAAATAATCCGCACTTCATGTCTACGAAGTCCTAGCAAGTTATTTCTTTAGCTGGAGATACCGAAATCGACTGTTTATAAGATGGTGCTTAAAAAAGCTTCGTCTAACTGCATACAAGTTACAATTGTTGCACGCAGACAAAAATAAGAGATCTCAGTTTTCTATTTGTATGCTGGCCAGGACGTGGCAAAAGGTCGATTACCGTTTGGATGCATGCTGTGCCATAAATGGGACACGTATATTGAATGCACCAATAAAAAAAACTTGTTAATAATACCTCTCAAACCATGCACAAAATATTATCCTTAAGTTTTGATTTCATTAAAATATTTAACTTCAAAACCCCTGAGTCCCTTTGTGGATACCCTGCATTTATATGACGCAGACAGTACAATGGACTCCGCTTAGAAAGTGTTTTGTTGTTGTTGTTGTCGTTGTTGTTGTTGTTGTTGTTGTTGTTTGAGTCATCAGTCCATAGACTGGTTTGATGCAGACCTCCATGCCACCCTATCCTGTGCTAACTGTTACCGTGTTTTTGCGGTAGTTAGAGGTGAAAGAAGGTGCGGGTGTGAACGGGTCTCAAGCTACGAAATTAGAGTTCATGTAAAATTAACAAGGTTATATTTTCTTTTCAAAATAAAGAAATAACAAGCATGGCAGGTACAGAGTAGCAAGGCAACAAAATTGTAGTTACAATATTTACCGGATTTGGGCTTCGCGCCCCAACTGCACAATTCTTGGGCAATCAGCCCAACCTTACTCCAAAATAAGTTTTAACAGAGGGGCAGAAAACCCCATTCATGCTCAGGAGCACTTGCTCCAAATTACACAGAAAAGCCTCCCCGAGGCATACAACACTCAATTTTCGAGAAAGAGCCACTCGCTCTCAACATTAAGCCTATTAAAGGCCATACCAAACTCCACCTTCAAGTTGTCCTCTAAGGACATAGATACAGGGGTAAAATACCCAACCTACTGAGGTCTATTAAGTAAGAAAAAAAGGTTAATTACATGACCTCTAAAATAACCACTTGAGAGGAGGCGACCTGCACTCCTAATACATTTGTTTAAAACCTACTTGGCACTAGGCCATTAATGCAGGGGCTAATCCCATACTAAAGAGGTGACTTTAGAAAGGAACAATTTACATAACGTTAAAGAAGAATAGGTTGAGAAAAAATAAGTTCACCTCAAAACAATATGAGTGGGAGCTCGAGAGGGTTAAGCACTCTCTATCCCGATATGCAGTTTAAAGATAGAATAGATACCAAGGGTCTTTACATTTTAAGGAAGGTTACATTATGGAAAAACTTCGGACCCGCCCCGAGAGTTAAACTGCTGAGCTAGCAAAGAAAGAAGTTATTAATCGGCCATTACCTTGTTGTTGACCGCTGCCGAAGAAAGAGGCGCTTCCCGCCCCCTGCTATGTACTTTACACACTAAAAGATGGAACAGAAGTGGCACAGAGACCCAAAAATCAGCAGTTTATATACTCTCGCGGAAAGTTCGAGGCGTTTTTGGAATGAGAACACCCTCCCACCAAAACTTTATTGGTTAGGGATAAGCAGCATATTCAAGTTGGGGGAAGATACATCAGATTGGTCAGAAATTAAAGAAATTCGGGATTGGCTAAATATAAAACAAGGGGAAAGAGAGGGGTATACAGCCAACTTAAACAATAACAGAAAGAAATTTAACAAGAAACAAACTTTTGAAATAAAAATTTCTCCAAAAAACAGTTCTTTCACGTCGCACTAAGGTGCACCATTGTAGTTTTTCAGTAGTGTCCTCTAGAAGAGAAAGTTTACACTTCTTACTACAGGTAAAACAAAAATACATCAAAAGTGACACAGTTCAAAAACTTCAAAATTTCCAAGTAGTGACATCTTCTGAGAAACTTGAAAATTAATACCGTAGATAAAGTTCAGACTTCCTCCAGCAGAGGAGTTTCAACTGGCGCAAATTTTAACTTAGCGGCGTGGAGGTGTACCGCCCGGTACACTAACCTTTTCATTTCTACGTAACTGCTGCATCCCACATCTGCTTTAATCTGCTTGTTATAGTCATACCTTGGTCTACCCCTACCGTTCTTACCCCATTACACTTCCCTCAAAAACCAACTGAACAAGCCCTGGGTGTCTTAAGATGTGTCCTATCATTCTATCTCTTCTTCCCGTCAAATTTAGCCACAACGATCTCCTCTCACCAATTCGATTCAGTATCTCTTAATTCGTGATTCGATCTATCCATCTCACCTTCGGCAATCTTCTGTAATACCACATTTCAAAAGCGTCTATTCTCTATCTTCCTGAGCGAGTTATCGTTACACTTCCATACAATGCCACGCTCCAAACGAAAGACTTCAAAAAATATTTTTTCTAATTCCGATATCAATATTTGAAGTGAGCTAATTTACTTTCTAAAGAAAAGCCTTCCTTGCTTGTGCTATCCTGTCATCGTTAGTTACTTTACTACCCAAGTAACAATATTCATCTACTTCCTTTAAGACTTAATTTCCTAATTTAGTATTTCCTGATTTCCTGATTTAGTATCCTTGAATTCCATTACTTTTGTTTTGGACTTATCTATTTTCATCTTGTACTCCTCACCTAAGACTCCGTCTATACTATTCAGCAACTTATCCAGATCTTGTGCAGTCTCGGATAAAAAGATATGTAAAGAAAACCTGTGTAAGAGGACACTCGCGGAATATTTATAGGTTTTCAAGAACCTTGGAGAGCGTTCTGCAGAACTGCCAACCAATTGCAAATGGGGAGGGAGGGGGAGAGAGAGAGACTTTGGGCACGATCAAAGGCACTACAAATGATTAAAATTGTCTGTAGGATCGCTGAGACCTCACCCATGTGCTTTGCGTGGGACAGATGAACTGATACGTTTTTATTATTTATCTGTTAATAGCCCGGCCACCTTTTCACCGAGAAATGACCTACTGATAATTTATCGGTATAGACTAAGTCAACACCGGGAGGATGTGAATGGAACTCAAGTCCTGTCGGTGGAAACGAACACACCTTCACCAGCTCGACTATGCAGTCCCCGTTTCCTTACAATGTACACTGACTGACAGAGCAAATGCAACACCAAGAAGGAGTGGTCAGAACTTTATGCCAATTGCAGGATAGACTGACGTCACTGAGGTATGCTCATGATGTGAAATGCGCCGCTGTGCTGCGCACGTAGCGAACGATAAATGGGACACGGCGTTGGCGAATGGCCCACTTCGTACCGTGATTTCTCAGCCGACAGTCATTGTAGAACGTGTTGTCGTGTGCCACAGGACACGTGTATAGCTAAGAATGCCAGGCCGCCGTCAACGGAGGCATTTCCAGCAGACAGACGACTTTACGAGGGGTATGGTGATCGGGCTGAGAAGGGCAGGTTGGTCGCTTCGTCAAATCGCAGCCGATACCCATAGGGATGTGTCCACGGTGCAGCGCCTGTGGCGAAGATGGTTGGCGCAGGGACATGTGGCACGTGCGAGGGGTCCAGGCGCAGCCCGAGTGACGTCAGCACGAGAGCATGGGCGCATCCCCCGCATCCGCCGCCAAGTGGTGGCAGCCCCGCACGCCACGTCAACCGCCATTCTTCAGCATGCGCAAGACACCCTGGCTGTTCCAATATCGACCAGAACAATTTCCCGTCAATTGGTTGAAGGAGGCCTGCACTCCCGGCGTCCGCTCAGAAGACTACCATTGACTCCACAGCATAGACGTGCACGCCTGGCATGGTGCCGGGCTAGAGCGACTTGGATGAGGGAATGGCGGAACGTCGTGTTCTCCGATGAGTCACGCTTCTGTTCTGTCAGTGATAGTCACCGCAGACGAGTGTGGCGTCGGCGTGGAGAAAGGTCAAATCCGGCAGTAACTGTGGAGCACCCTACCGCTAGACAACGCGGCATCATGGTTTGAGGCGCTATGATTCCACGTCACCTCTAGTGCGTATTCAAGGCACGTTAAATGCCCACCGCTACGTGCAGCATGTGCTGCGGCCAGTGGCACTCCCGTACCTTCAGGGCCTGCCCAATGCTCTGTTTCAGCAGGATAATGCCCGCCCACACACTGCTCGCATCTCCCAACAGGCTCTACGAGGTGTACAGATGCCACCGTGGCCAGCGTACTCTCCGGATCTCTCACCAATCGAACACGTGTGGGATCTCATTGGACGCCGTTTGCAAACTCTGCCCCAGCCTCGTACGGACGACCAACTGTGGCAAATGGTTGACAGAGAATGGAGAACCATCCCTCAGGACACCATCCGCACTCTTATTGACTCTGTACCTCGACGTGTTTCTGCGTGCATCGCCGCTCGCGGTGGTCCTACATCCTACTGAGTCGATGCCGTGCGCATTGTGTAACCTGCATATCGGTTTGAAATAAACATCAATTATTCGTCCGTGCCGTCTCTTTTTTTTCCCCAACTTTCATCCCTTTCGAACCACTCCTTCTTGGTGTTGCATTTGCTCTGTCAGTCAGTGTATTTACGCAGTACAATCGTACAGGTCCGCCTCCGTGGTGTAGTGGTTAGTGTGATTAGCTGCCACCCCCGGAGGCCCGGGTTCGATTCCCGGCTCAGCCACGAAAATTTGAAAAGTGGTATGAGGGTTGGAACGGGGTCCACTTAGCCTCGGGAGGTCAACTGAGTAGAGGTGGGTTCGATTCCCACCTCAGCCATCCTGGAAGTGGTTTTCCGTGGTTTCCACTCCACCTCCAGGCGAATGCCGGGATGGTGCCTAACATAAGGCCACGGCCGCTTCCTTCCCTCTTCCTTGCCTATCCCTTCCAATCTTCCCATCCCTCCACAAGGCCCCTGTTCAGCATAGCAGGTGAGGCTGCCTGGGCGAGGTACTGGTCATTCTCCCCAGTTGTATCCCCGACCAAGAGTCTGAAGCTCCAGGACACTGACCCTGAGGCGGTAGAGGTGGGATCCCTCGCTGTGTCCGAGGGAAAATCCGACCCTGGAGGGTAAACAGATGATGATGACAATCGTACAGTTCGTTTGCCGTTCATTGTTTATGCTGTATTCCTAAACAAGGTTTTATGTTCTCGGGCTGAGTGGCTCAGACGGTTGAGGCGCTGGCCTCCTGACCCAACATGGCAGTTTCGAACCTGGCTCAGTCCGGTGGTATTTGGAGGTACTCAAATATGTCGGCCTCGAGTCGGTAGATTTACTGGCACGTAAAAGAAATCCTGTGGGATAAAATTCCGGCATCTCGGCGTCTCCGAAAACCGTAGAAGTAGTTAGTGTGACGTAAAGGAAATAACATCAAGTTCTTATGTTTTATGTTGGTCTGCAGTATTTCTGTGAGTACAAGTAGTAGTCAAAGAAGTAATTAGTTATCCCGTGTCAAAATAATATTTTTTTCTTTCCTACGTATAGGCCTAACCTAATGAAATGAAATGGAGTATGGCGTTTAGTGCCGGGAGTGTCCGAGGAAATGTTCGGCTCGCAAGATGCAGGTCTTTTGATTTGACTCCCGTACGCGACCTGCGTATCGTGATGAGGATGAAATGTTGATGTAAACGACACATACACCCAGCCCCCATGCCAGCGAAATTAAAAAATTAAGGTTAAAATTCCCGACCCTGTCGGAAATCGAACCCGGGAACCCTGTGACCAAAGGCCAGCACGCTAACCATTTAGCCATTGAGCCGGACACCTAATGATATGAATATGATTAAACGCATTTACTTAGCTCATGTCAGGTTCCATGGGTAAATGGTTGGCGTCCTGGTCTTTGGTCACAGGGGTCCCGAGTTCGATTCCCGGCCGGGTCGGAGATTTTAACCTTAAATAGTTCATTCCCTTGGCTCGGAGACTGGGTGTTTGTGCTGTCCCCAACATCCCTGCAACTCACACACCACACGTAACACTTTCCTCCACCAAAATAACACGCAGTTACTTACACATGGAAGATGCCGCCCACCTTCATCGGAGGGTCTACCTTACAAGGGCTGCACCCAGCTAGAAATACCCACGCAAAATTAATATACCGGGTGGTTCACAAGCCCCTTATTTTATCGGAGACAGGCAACCCAAATAAAATTCAGTTTTATGAATACCAAATAACTTGAAATTTCTCCTTATGGTCAATAAAGCTCTTCCCTGCCTGTGTGCCATCACTATAAATTGAGCCATGGACCTAGCAAAGGAGAAACTACTATACACAATTCCGCCCCAAATACTAGGGGCCATTCTGTAAACATGCGATTTATTGTGCTTTGAAATAACACAGGTACTCGTAATGCGATCGAATTAATTGGGTATGCCACGTGTTCTGTAATGTAAGGAAGTAAAATGTACATTGTACTCGTAAACCATCATTAACTATCGAGGTGGAACGGCCGTACTTACAGTAAGTACTAAACCTCTAGCGATTGCTGTATATGTTGACATCGTGGCTGAATCGCTAAAGGGCTGGAGCACGAGATGTATAAGTACCGGCAAATTTTTTGGACGACAGAGGTGCTCCATTTTGGCGGGAATACAATAATACAATAATAAATAGTACAATGTCAACCTCTGTGTCGTAGTGGTCAGCATGGTTAGCTGCCACCTCCGGAGCCCTGGGTTCGATTCACACTCCAGCCATCCTTGAAGTGGTTTTCCGTGCTTTGCCACTTCTCCTCCAGGTGATGCCGACTGCGCGAGGTTCTGGTCCTCCTCCCCCGTTGTATCCCCGATCAAAAGTCTCATGCTCCTGGACACTGCCCTTGAGGCGGTAGAGGTGGGATCTCGCGCTGAGTCTGAGAGAAAAACCAATCCTGGAGGGTAAACAGATTAAGAAAGGAAGGAAGGAAGGAAGGAAGGAAGGAAGGAAGGAAGGAAGGAAGGAAGGAAGAAGTACGGTCGAATGAAAACGTATGCCACATGCTCCGTAATGGTAGAAAGTTAAATGAACACTTTAAAGTGGCCGACATTTTGAACACTTGTTATTCTGAATATGCAGGGTACCCTACTTCCTACCTATAGACCATCAAGTCGTAGTCGAACCTGGTTACGTAACATCGAATAAAGACGTTCCTTTTAAGGACCAAATAATCACTCTTTGGAACAGTTGTGCCCCATTTGCGATCAGCCCCATTTGCGATGATAGCAAAATTTGTTCCATTGGCGATCACTCCCATTACAATGGAAAAAAATAATGTGGAAAAAGACCAGTTCGTGTCCCATTTGCGACTACTGTAAAATTATCAGCAGCCTATCAGTGATTTCCAACGTCCATGCAGGAGGAGGACTGCTAATTAGGGCGTACTCCACATAACCGTGTGATAAGTGTACCGGTTGGTATACCTATACGCCGCACATTTGAATTTTCCGCCTTAAAGTACCTCTCTAATGGAGAAACCCTGAACTTTAAAAACTGAACTAACTCTACTGTTTATCAGAAGATGTCACTGGGTGTTTTTGATTTGCTTTTGTTTTTCTATGATCAAGAGGTGTGGACATTCTCTAACAGATGTCTCTACTAAAAAACTATGAGAATGCACTCTGGTGCAAAGGAATGAACTTTCTTGAAGAAATTTTGTATTCATAAGTTTGGTCTTTACTAAATTTTGTTCTGTCAATGGAGGGTTGGCAATATTAATCTTTTCTTTCCGCCAGTTTTGAACTTAGCCAATCCCGAATTTCTTTAATTAATTTTCGGCCAATCGGGGCTTTCTTCTTCAATTTTGTGTGTAACTGTGTACTGTAACCAATAAACGTTTGGGGGTGTGTTGTTATCATTCTTGAAAGGTCTCGAATTTTCCGCGAGGGTATAAAACTGCTGATTTTCTTGTCTCCGGGCCACTCGTATAACATCTAGCTCAGTGTGTGAATATGTATCAGGGGGCGGGAAGCGCCTCTTTCTTCAGGCAGCAGCTCTTCAACAAGGTAATGGCCCTTTAACATCTTTATTTCTCGCTAGCTCAGCAGTTTACCTAGCGGGGAAGGTTCGAAACCTTTAATATGTAACCTATATCTTTAAATATGTAAGCCTTTTCAATCCTTGTAAAAACTTCACATAACTTGAACTGTAATTCCTGGATAGAGAGTGCTTTACCCTCTCGAGCTCCCCTTTCTTTTTGAAATTGAGGTGACTACGTTTTCATAACCGTTTCTACGCTTCCTTAATGTGTTAAAGTTTCCTCATGCGAGTCACCTCCCTACCTTGGGATTAGCCCCTGTGTTATCGGCATAGCGCCACATAGGTTTTAACAAGCGTTAGTGTAGGAGTGCAAGTACTCGCCTCCATTCATCTTCGTGTTTGGGCCATTTAATTAACCTTTAATTTGCTATTCAGGCCTCGTAGGTTGGGTACTAGATACCCCTGTGTCTTTGTAATTGTGCCTTGAGAGGCAGTTTAGAGGAAAGTTTCTTGTTGCCTTTAACAGGCGTGAGAAATTGAGAGCGGGTTACCTCTTCCTGAGGTGATAGATGTGCCTCTAGGAGGCCCAATATGTGTCTTTGGAGTTAATGCTCCCTGTAATGAAGGGGTTTTCTTCCCTTTGAAATGTAATTCTGTAACTTGGTATTGTTGAGCTAAAGCTCAAAGATTGTCAGATTGGGGCTCGGACCCCAGAACTTGTAAGAACCCGAAACTCGGGCTTTCCTTGTAAAACTACTCTGGTACCTGATTTTGTTATTTCCCATAGTGGAAACTGGTTAAATTTTTCTCTAATCTTGGACTTCTTGATCGTGTACCTGATTTAACTTGTTGTTATTTGTTGTACGCTCAAAATTCTATGTCACCCTTGTTAAGTTTCGAAAATATAACCTTTATTGAAATTTTAATTCATCTTTCGGACTTGTAGTTAGACCCATTCCAGCTCGCACCTTCTTTCACCTCTGACTTCTACGGATAACTCCGTAACAATAAGACTTCTCCCAACCCGTCCCCTCCTTCTTGAACGTTTTTTGAAGTAATATTAGTCTATATTTTTCAACATAATTATTCCAGCTGCAAACATCCATCCTTGATATAGCTTTTGTTCTTATCTGCGGGCTTACTTAGGACATCGAGTTCATTGAGACGAAGAGAGGCAAGCCTTGTGCTCTATATAACGGATACTCTAACATAACTTAACAGAAAAGTCAGGGAGGGATGTTTGGTGACATGTGCTTTTTTATTTTTTATTTACTTTTTGCTTTACGTCGCACCCATACCGATAGGTCTTTGCTAGTTGCTTTAATTCGCACCGACACAGATAGATCTTAGGGCGACGATGGGACAGGGAAGGGCTAGGAGTGGGAAGGAAGCGGCCGTGGCCTTAATTAAGGTACAGCCCCAGCATTTGCCTGGTGTGAAAATGGGAAACCACGGAAAACCATTTTCAGGGTTTTAGACAGTGGGGTTCGAACCTACTATCTCCCGAATGCTGGATACTGGCCTCACTTAAGCGGCTGCAGCTATCACGCTCGGTACACCGATAGGTCTTATGGCGACGATGGGATAGGAAAGGGTTAGGAGTTGGAAGGATGCGGCCGTGGCCTTAATGAAGGTACAGCTCCAACATTTGCCTGGTGCGAAAATAGGAAACCACAGAAAATAATCTTCAGCGCTACAGGCAGTGCTGTTCGAACCCACTATCTTCCAAATGCAATCTCAACTTTTCGCCCTATCATTATGGAATTATCATTTCTTAACTTACTTTAATCCAAACATTTTCTTAAGATTAAGTTTTGGAATCTTGTACATGTAATCCGAGCGAACAGACAAAATTATCATTTTATTTATATAGGTGAAAGTAGGCTGAGTGGCAGCGCGTTTTAACGCGCTACGGTTATGGTGCCAAGTTCTGCATTCGGGAAACGCGTGGTTTCGAACCCCACCACCGGCTCTTTTGAGAAGGTTTTCTGTGTTTGTATATTTTCACTTCCAGGAAAATGCCGGGAGAGTTCCAATGCATAGGCCAGAGCTGAGTCCTCCCACCCCCTTACCCAATGTCATTCACTATAACACATTTCATCTTCATTAGCTCCTCAACTGAGGTTGGTGCCAGGAAGGGCATCCGGCCGTAGAAACATGAATAAATTAATCCCATCTCATCCCCGACCCGTTATCAAGAAACGAGACTAAGGGGTAGAAGTACATACAGATAGATGAACGTATGTTGTATGTTGGGTATTCAGCCCGAAGGCTGGTTTGATCCTCTGCTGCTCCGCCAACAGCTGTCATAAATAGCCTAGGCGTCACTGAAGAGGCGTACTAGGGAAATGAGGAGTGGGGTAGTTTCCCATTGCTTTCCTCACCGAGCCAGCCGTTGCTATTACATATCAGTCTTCCAAGCCCACTGAAATGCATGCACCAACCGACCCTATGAGCGATATTTTCACACCATTCATAACAGGGACTGGCTGCATAAGGAATGGTATTACTAGCATCACTCATACCTCAGTCACTTTCATATTGTCAAAGACAAGGATGAGACTGAGACAGGTCAATGAAAGTAACAAATTTGATATAGCCCATACCAGAAGACATAGCGCACTGTAAACACTACATCTCGCCAGCAAAGGCATGGATGAACGTAGGCTAATTATATTTTGAACAGCTCTTCACTTAACGTATCAGTATGAATATTTGAACAGTTTGAGCAGTAACATAATAGTGTCCCCTACTGTACAAGAAAGTGCCAGTGTACTGCTAAGTCTGAGATGAGCTACAATTGTTTCAAAAAGGGTTGCACTGTCGAAGAAGCAAAATGTTTTTTGAAATTGGAAAGTGTAAAATTAAGCGGTTTTAATACTCCCATATTTTGCCCTATTTCTTAATAATAATAATGCTATTTGCTTTACGTCCCACTAACTACTTTTTTACGGTTTTCGGAGACGCCCAGGTGCCGGAATTTTGTCCCGCAGGAGTTCTTTTACGTGCCAGTAAATCTACCGACACGAGATTGACGTATTTGAGCACCTTCAAATACCACCGGACTGAGCCAGGATCGAACCTGCCAAGTTGGGGTCAGAAAGCCAGCGCCTCAACCGTCTGAGTCACTCAGCCCGGCGCCCTATTTCTTAAAACTCATTTGACCGCCTTTCCACCCACAATCATGTGCTAACGCTAAATAAAAGGTTCATTTGAGTCTGGTTTATTCTCTGTCAATCCCTATATTAACGCATCAGACTCAAACGGTACATATAAGTGATATAATATTTCAACATAAGAATCCTAGTGTCCGCCTCTGTGGTGTAGTGGTTAGTGTGATTAACTGCCACCCCCGGAGGCCCGGGTTCGATTCCCGGCTCTGTCACGAAATTTAAAAGTGGTACAAGGGCTGGAACAGGGTCCACTCAGCCTCAGGAGGTCAACTGAGTAGAGGTGGGTTCGATTCCCACTTCAGCCATCCTGGAAGTGGTTTTCCGTGGTTTCCTACTTCTCCTCCAGGCAAATGCCAAACTTAAGGCCACGGCCGCTTCCTTCCCTCTTCCTTGTCTAGCCCTTCCAATGGAAGGGATATGAGGTGAAGCATAGGAGGTGAGGCCGCCTGGGTGAGGTACTGGTCATCCTACCCAGTTGTATCCCACGACCCAGAGTCTGAAGCTCCAGGACACTTCCCTTGAGGCGGTAGAGTTGGGATCCCTAGCTGAGTCCGAGGAAGAAACCAACCCTGGAGGATAAACAGATTAAGAAGTACCCGCTTTCGCCTGGCACTAAAAACCGGTCGATACCTCCCCGGTCTGGCATCAAGAAAAATGTGGAGCTTTACCCACCAAATCACCCAACCAGGAGAGCCATTGTAAATCTGAGTGACTTAAAAATTTGACTTTTTTCAATTTGCTTTACGTTTTATAGGTCTTAATGGCGACAAAAAACGGCGTATGGCTTTTAGTGCCGGGAGTGTCCCAGGACAAGTTGGGCTCGCCAGATGCAGGTCTTTTGATTTGACACCCGGAGGCGACCTGCGCGTCGTGGTGAGGATGAAATGATGATGAAGAAGATACATACACCCAGTCCCCTTGCTAGCGAAATTAACCAATTGTGGTTAAAATTGCCGATCCCGCCGGGAATCGAATCCAGGGCCCCTGTGACCAAAAGCCAGCACGCTAACCATTTAGTTAATGACGACAATGTGATAGGAAAGGGATAGGGACTGGGAGGAAGACACACACATCCAGCATTTGCCAGGTGTGAAACTGGTAAACCACGGCAAACCATCATCAGGGCTACCGACAGTGGGGTTTGAACCCACCATCTCCCGAATGCAAACTCACAGCTTCGTGATTCTAACCGCACGGCCAACTCGCTCGGTATTTTAACTCTCTTTCCAACCCTGAACCTCATTATTACAGCCTTAATTTCAAATATTTCACGTTGTGTGTCTCTTCTTCGTATTGTGGCTTGCCGCATAGCTGTACCAGGAATTGGTCCCTCGGTCATTATCCACGCTCAGCTGTCGTAGATCCTCGTCAGGGTGTCAAATAAAAAAGCAGGTAAAAACACTTTGAAGTTTGAGAATAGGGTTTTGGACCCCGAGATAAAGGAGAGGAGCATTAAATGAACCCTTGCGGTAAAAAGAGATAACCTCTCAACCACTCTTGGAAAGTGTCAGATAATGACCGAAGTCCAGCTGTCGTGTAGTAGTCATTGCGTAATGTTTACCTAACGGTATCCTATTTCCCACACCATTCACCGTTTAAATGTATTTCTTCCTCATTAAAAGCCAGTGACGTTCCTCTGTTAACAAAATGCTTTGCCAAAAAATGTCAAGGAAAACCATTTACAGTGCAAATTAATCTGAACTTTGTTATTAATGATTTCAGCACATCCTTCAACACTGGTGTACGGTACGGTGCTACGCTATTCAAATAATTTACATCGCCAAATGCCAGTGTTATCCATCATGTTCACGTTACGTACCTACCGTGCTGTGAGTGGATTATTAAGGTTACCACAGAGTCAATTAGAACGTTGCAACATTGCACGTTTATCATCTTCCATGAATTTTTAATTTTCTTACTTATGGCCTTAATTTCTTTTCATCAAGCATAACATACTTCTTAAAACATATGCAGAAACAGACAAAATCAAGCTCAGAAGTGATGATTATAAATATAATACCAGGTCAGCTAAAAAGGTCGATGACCGAGCTCGATAGCTGCAGTCGCTTAAGTGCGGCCAGTATCCAGTATTCGGGAGATAGTAGGTTCGAACCCCACTGTCGGCAGCCCTGAAGATGGTTTTCCGTGGTTTCCCATTTTCACCCCAGGCAAATGCTGGGGCTGTACCTTAAGTAAGGCCACGGCCGCTTCCTTCCCACTCCTAGCCCTTCCCTGTCCCATCGTCGCCATAAGACCTATCTGTGTCGGTGCGACGTAAAGCAACTAGAAAAAAAAAAAAAGAAAGGTCGATGTACCTCGTCATAGATTACAAATGACGGTTTCAAGCCATTTCATTGCTCATTTGAAGATGTTTAATAAACTGCCTTCAGATCTAAGTGATATTCTTCTTCTTCTTCTTCTTCTTCTTCTTCTTCTTAATCTGTTTACCCTCCAGGGTTGGTTTTTTCCTCGGACTCAGCGAGGGATCCCACCTCTACCGCCTCAAGGGTGTCCTGGAGTGTCAGACTTTGGGTCGGGGGATACAACTGGGGAGAATGACCAGTACCTCGCCCAGGCGGCCTCAGCTGCTATGCTGAACAGGGGCCTTGGTGGGGGATGGGATGATTGGAAGGGCTAGACAAGGAAGAGGGAAGGAAGCGGCCGTGGCCATAAGTTAGGTACCATCCCGGCATTTGCCTGGAGGAGAAGTGGGAAACCACGGAAAACCACTTCCAGGATGGCTGAGGTGGGAATCGAACCCACCTCTACTCAGTTGACCTCCCGAGGCTGAGTGGACCCCGTTCCAGCCCTCGTGCCACTTTTCAAATTTTATGGCAGAGCCGGGAATCGAACCCGGGCCTCCGGGGGTGGCAGCTAATCACACTAACCACTACACCACAGAGGCGGACTCTAAATGAACTACCATCTAATATATTCAGAAATAAGCTTAATAAGTGGTTACTCATGCATCCCTGTTACTCAGATCAGGAATACCATGAAATTAATATTTTATATATATTGAAATTACAATTTGTTATTACAGTCCAACATCGATATCTCGAACCTCCATTACTCGAATTTTCAGCATCTCGAAGTAAACATTTCCTCCCTTGAAACAAAAAATACTCTGTAACTCGAATTTTGTGCAACATTAACTGTGCAATGACCGGCGGCCCCGGGTTCGATTCCCGGCCGGGTCAGGGGTTTTAAATTTTAAATGATTAATATCCCTGGCCTGGGGACTGGGTGGTTGTGTCGTCCTTAACGTTCCTTTCCTCGCATTCAACACTTTACACTTCCGTCACTTACGTAATACACCCGGGTTCCTCACATATGGTGCAAGTAGGGGCAAAAGATCTTCATATGCCGACGCCCCGAACAAATAGGATTTTTAAAAAACGTAACTGTGCAATGCGGCATTTGTGATTTGTAAGGAGCAGTTAACAATTAAAGAAAGGTTTGCAGTGAAGTTGGGAGCTAATATGACGGGAACCAAAAAAAAACTAAAACTTCTAATGATCGGAAAATTGGCGAAGCCTCGCTGTTTCTCGGGTGTGAATTAATTAACGGTCACGTACGAAAGCAACCCCCGAAGTCGCGGATGAGAAGCTCCATTTACGAAACTCGACTGCGCGGTATTGACGAGAAGTTTCAACGCGAAGAGAGGAAGGTTTAACAGTAACAAACAGAAGAGATTAACGGATTCTTTTCCAAAGGTGTTAACCGACGTGTGTTTCTTGTTTCACTAGGGGCTGTATGTACTGTGTCCTGTCTTCTAAAACGTTACTATAATAATGGTTATAATTAAAGTGATGCTGTATAATAGTTTGTATATTCTTATACAGGGTTATTCACCTAACATGTTACTCGCAAATAACTTC
Source organism: Anabrus simplex (assembly GCF_040414725.1). NCBI lineage: Eukaryota > Metazoa > Arthropoda > Insecta > Orthoptera > Tettigoniidae > Anabrus > Anabrus simplex. Next base: position 1,742,945,503 of record NC_090265.1, read on the forward strand.
TAAACGATTAAAGATATCGGCATTCTGTTTTCATATTCGTAAATGGTACCCATGGTCTTGCAAAACAACGTACCACTTAATCTCATGAGGTGATTAATAACCGAGATATTGATACTAACTCCATATTTTTAAATGGAACGGCACAAATTCATACAGCTGGACTAAAAGTTCGCCTGCGTGCAAGTTCAAATATGTAAGTATTTTTAAAATCGGACAAGTACTTTTTCAGATATAACTAAGAACTAAGTACTTGCTTTATTCCTTTTAAACACATCAACCCTCCGTGTCCTGTCATGACTTCGCTTGTCACACACACTTTACAAACCCAGCACATCTGTACGAGGTGTTTACTGTACATGCCTGGTATCCATTCCGAGGCTGAACTCACTCCCAGGAAACTGCTTGTGCGTCAATATGTCCCTGCCCGACTGCACGCCGTCTGATGCGGCATGTGAAACCGCGCATGCTGTTCGTATTTATATCTCATAAAGTACTTGTCCGGTTTTGAAAATACTTACATATTTGAACTTGTACGCAGTTGAACTTTTAGCCCAGCTGTATAAATTTGTGACGTTCCGTTTAAAAATATGGAGTTAGTATCAATATCTCGGTTATTAATCACCACCATGAGACTAAGTAGCACGTTATTTTACAAGACCCTGATTACCATTTACGAACATGAAAACAGAATGCCGATATCTTTAACGGTTTAGAAGTTATTTCCGTGTAACATGTTAGGTGAATAACCTTGTATACTGTTAAAAATAATGTATTCAATATACGCCCGTAGATAGACCTACATATTACGTGCAGCTCTCTCTGTAAGTAAGGAGGACATAAAATGCAGATTAGCACAAGCAAGGAGGAGCTTTCTTTCTTACTTACTTACTTACTTAATCCGGTCCTCTTGTACCATGAGGTGTCGAGGATACGAGAGATCTCCATGTACTCCTATCTCCGGTAATGGCAACGGCCTCTCATACAGAGAGTCCCCTCTCCTGCAGTGCTTCTCTAATGCCCTCCTCCCATGTCTTCCGTGGTCTTCCTCGAGCCTTTCTTCCTTCCACTCTCACCTCCCTCAATAACCTCGGCAAGCGGTCTGTCGACATTCGGTGGACATGGCCAAACCATCTCAATTGATATCCTTGGGTGGTTTTCTCCAGTGGCTTCATATTCAATACTTCCCGGATGGCTGTATTCCCGATCCTGTCTCTCCTGGTTTTGTTCTCTACTTTCCGGAGGTACCTCATCTCTGCCACCTGGATTCTGCTCTTGGTTCTTTCTGTTAGCACCCAGGATTCGCAGCCAAAGGTCAATGTGGGAATAAAGGTGGATTTGTAAACGGCTCATATTGTGCCCTTTGAGATCTCCTTCTTGTTGAGGAAGTTTGTTCGGATGGCATTAAACAAGCGCCCTGCTGTTCCTATTCTTTCTGTTATTTCCTCCTCCATCTTCCCGTCTGAGCTGATGATTGAGCCAAGATACTTGAACTTGGTGACTTGCTCTAATGGTTTACTATCGACCATAATACAGTGTCTCTCCTCATTCCTGCTGAAAACCATAGTCTGTGTCTTGTCCACATTCACCTCCATACCTTTTTCCTTAAGCTCTTCCACCCATACATTGATGTTGTGCTGCAGGTTTTGTTCACTGGAGGCAACAACAATCAGGTCATCAGCAAATGCCAGGTCAGAAAATCGCATGAGATAATTACCGACCGTCAATTTCTTGATTTTCTCATGACACAGCTTCATAATATGGTCGAGGTATACGATAAAAAGAAGAGGGCTAAGACTGCAGCCCTGCCGGACTCCTTGTCTCGTAGTGAACTCTGCTGACCTCAGATTTCCTGTCCGCACGTAATTCCGACAGTTCTTATACAGACTCATGATTGAACTGCAAAGTGACTTGCTAACTCCATACTCCTTTAGGACTTTCCAGAGTTTGGACCTCGGGAATCTGTCAAATGCCTGTTTCAGGTCAATAAAGGCAGCATGAAGGGTCTTGTTCTGCTCCAGTAGCTTTGCACTGGCCATCCTAACAGTAAATATGAGATCTTGCGTGCTTCTATTTGGGCGGAAGCCACACTGGTCTTCTTCAAGTTTAGCCTCTACCTCCTTTCTTAATCTAGTATCCAGGATCTTTGAGAAGACCTTCCCAGGCACTGATAACAAGGATATGCCACGGTGATTATTGCACTCTCGATTGTCTCCTTTCTTGAAGATGGGGACGATGACTGCTACCTCCCAATCTCTAGGTACCTTTTTTGTTCTCCAGGCCTCCACCATAATCTTGAATAGAAAGTTTTCTGCTTTCTTTCCCAAGTTCTTAATCATTTCTGGGGCGATTCCATCATGTCCTTGAGCCTTCCCATTCTTGAGTTGTTTAATAGCCAACTGCATTTCATTTATCCTTAAGTCCTCTCCTTCTTCTTGTTCTCCTTCTCCCCCCGTCTCCTCTCTTTCCTCACTTGACCATGGGCTGTCTTCATTCTCATTTCCATTCAGTAAATCATTAAAAAAATTCTTTCCATCTCTCCATTATTTCTTTCTCTTCTGTTAAGATTTTCCCTTCCTTATCTTTTATAAACTTTAGAGGGCATTGTTTCTCCTTTCTCATGTTTTTCAGTGCTCTATAGAACAGCTTCTGGTTCTCTTTATAATTTTTCTCCATTCTTTGTCCGATTTCTTCCCAAGACTGTCTTTTCGCTGTTTTCACTAGGTCTTTAACCTTTCTTCTTTGTTCCTTATACATCTCATGGTCCTCAGCATCCTTGCTTCTTAAGTATTTCTTCCATATTTCCTTTTTCTTTCTTACTTCTTCCTTGATATCATCATTCCACCGGCTTGTTCTTTTCTTGTACTCCCCCACCTTTGTTGTTCCACATACTTTACTTGCCACTTTTAATAGTATCTTCTTGAACATGTTCCACTTTCCCTCCAGGTCCATTTCCTCGATCCTCTCCTCTATCCTCTGACACTCCTCCTCCACTTCCTGTGTGAACTGCTCCTGTACCTCCCTGTTCTCTCTTAACTTGTACACTTCGTGGAAACTATCCTTCTCCTCCTTTCTTACATCGTCGTTCACTCCGTAAACCACAATAAATGTCATCAGCTCCATCTCTGGATCTAATCGTATGCTGACCGTTAGAATTCTATCCGTGTGGAATTTCCATTCCTGAATCTTATTTCTGAAGTTCTTGTGGATCAGTAGTGCTACTCCTGATTTGGCCCTTAGTCTGATGCTAACTCCACTATAAATGAGTACATGATCGTTCACCATTGTATCCACCCCTTGACCTTTCTTTTTTGTCTCTGTCAGTGCCAGCACTACAAGTCTTGCTCTCTCGAATTCTGCCACTAATTCATTCTCCTTTCCAGCTAATCCTCTTATATTCCATGTTCCAAATCTCATTATCCTTTTTCCTCGCCATGTTGCCATCGGGTTCAGCAGTCCGGTGTATCTCTCGTTTTGACTTTTCATGGAAGTTATTTCGGCTATGTGAGATATGGGCCCACAGTGCCTATAGGGCAGTGAGGGGGCTGCCCTCTTTTGGCCTCTGCCCCTGGCATGCTGCGACTTCAGGACTGATGGTGTTCTCATTCCCTACTCCCTGAGACAAAGATTTTCTTCCTTCAGGACCTACAGCTGAAGGTCTGTCATTTAGTCTGGCCCCTCGCCCTCGACCTTACCGGCAAGGGTGACCCTACCAGGAGCCGAAGCTCCCGCCGGCATCGCTCACGGGGTCACTGAGGCACGCAAGCCTCCCCACCACGTCAAGGTACCAGACCATGGGGGAGGGAGGAGCTTTCTTAAGAAAAGAAATTTGCTCACTTCAATCATTGATATAGGAATTAGAAACGTGTTTTTGAAGACTTTCGTGTGCAGCGTGGCATTGTATGGAAGTGAAACATGGACGATAACTAGCTCAGAAAGAAAGAGAATAGAAGCTTTTGAAATGTGGTGTTACAGAAGAATGCTGAAGGTGAGATCGATAGATTGAATCACAAATGAAGAGATACTGAATCGAATTGGCGAGAGGAGATCGATTTGGCTACATTTGACGAGAAGAAGAGATAGAATGATTTGACACATCTTAAGACACCAAGGACTTCTTCAGTTGGTTTTTGAAGGAGGTGTAGGTGGTAAGAACGGTAGGGGTGGACCAAGGTATGAATATGACAAGCAGATTAGAGGAGATGTAGGATGCAGTAGTTACGTAGAAATGAAAAGTTTAGCACAGGACAGGGTGGCATGGTGGGCTGCACCAAACCTATCTATGGACTGATGACTCAAACAACACAAGGGGAAATTACTCCATTATAGTCACCAACATCCTGTGAGGGTGTCATGCAAGGTCTTCACTTCCCTCAGATTACATCGGAAAACCATTTTCAGGGCTGCCGATAGTGGGATTCGAACCTACTATCGGCAGCCCAGAAAATGGTTTTCCGTGGTTTCCAATTTTTCACACCAGGCAAATGCTGGGGATGTACCTTAATTAAGGCCACGGCCGCTTCCTTCCAACTCCTAGGCCTTTCCTATCCCATCGTCGCCGTAAGACCTATCTGTGTCGGTGCGACGTAAAGCCCCTAGAAAAAAAAGATTACATCGAATTCGCGACGCTAAGAAAGGAATACAAACAAATGCAGCAGAGAAAGTACAAGGATTATGTCGGGTCTGTTGAGGAAGATGTTATCAGACATCCACAAAGATTTTGGAAATTTATTACTTGCAAATCAAAATCTAGGCGGCTACCATCTATGATGATTAATGAAGACAAGAAAATTAGCTCATTGAAAGAAATTCTGGATAATTTTGCTGACATTTTCAAATCATTCCATCCACCCAGTGTTGCCTGTAATTCTCACACCGAACAATTCGGGGAAATTAATTTATCATCAGTAGTAACTTCGGCATCGGAAGTCTGCAATATCTAAGTCGATGGATACGAAAAAGTCTTGTGGTCCAGATCAAATTCCAGGAGTTGTGTTACGTGAGTGTGCTGAGGAGCTGGCAACCCCACTAGCCACGATAATCAACTGGTCTCTTCGTACAGGCAATTTCCTGTCCGAATGGAAGAAAGGATATGTTATTCCAGTTTTTAAGAAAGGTGACAGATATTCGTTTGTCAATTACAGACCAGTAGTTCTTCTTTCACACATTTCCAAAGTAGCGGAAAGAGTCGTATGCAAAGACGTGTGCAGTGCAGTCAGTGGTTTAATTAATATTAACCAGCATGGTTTTGTCCAGAAACGCTCAACTACCACCAATCTTGCTGTGTACTCTCACTTCATATCTAGCGCTCTGGACAATAGCAAGCAGGTTGATGCCGTGTACACGGACTTTTCCAAGGCTTTTGACTCTGTGCAGCATAATGCTCTTCTGACTAAGTTGTCAGCATATGGCATTCATGGAAGCTTGCTCGAATGGTTTAAATGCTATCTTTACGAAAGAAGGTATTCAGTAAAATACGAGGGTATCATTTCTCGCCCTTATCAGCCTATGTCTGGCGTCCCACAAGTTTCACTACTAGGACCTTTATGTTTCCTATTTGTTAATAATCTGTCATCACAAATCCATTCGAGCAACTACCTGCTCTATGCTGATGACCTTAAAATCTACAGGGTAATTGAAAAGATGAGTGACTGTGAATTGTTACAGTCTGATATAAATAATATTAGTGATTGGTGCGAAAAGTGGCATTTAACCCTAAATATTTCAAAGTGCAGTGCAATATCCTTCACGAGAAAAATGCAAGTTAATGTATTCAATTATCATGTATGGGATCAAGAAGTGAAGCGTGTTAATAAAATTAACGATCTTGGTATTATTTTTAGTAATCAAAATGGTCTTTCAGTGAGCATGTGTTAAATATCGTTAACAAGGCATTTAAAACGTTAGGCTTCCTCAAAAGAAATTGCAAGAGTTTTAAATCTGTTGTCCCATTGAAAACCCTGTATTTTTCGCTTATACGATCTAGTCTAGAGTACTGCTCTGAAGTGTGGATCCCCTCACAGCAATACTTAGTTAATGCCTTAGAGCGAGTACAGATCAGATTCACAAAATGGATCAGTAAAAAGTGTTTGGGTATCAAGCTGTCATCAACAGATTATGATTTGTTTTGTACAAACATGTGTATTGAGTCTCTTAGAACTAGGCGCAGGTATGTCAACGCACGTTTCATTCACAAATGTATCAGTAATTTCCTTGACTGTCCCAATTTACTCCAGTTGTTACCAATTCATGTTCCTTCCCGCAACACACGACAGGCCGTCACATTTCACTTACACAGGTGCAGAACGGAAGCACACAGGAACTCTTGGTTTATGCAGGCCCTAAGATCCCTGAACGAAATTAGCGGGGTAGTGGATATATTTCACTCGTCAGCTACTGAAATTCGCAGACATCTTATGGACGCTTCATAGACGGAGTGTTCCTTGTATCTTGCTCTGCCCATTTAGTAACTGAAAGTTATACTTCCTTCCTTCGGTCATTTCAAATGTATAAACACTTTTCTGTTTTCATGTCTTTTTTTTTTTCCTTCCTTATGTGTTTTGCGAATATGTACATATTATATATTGCTTAGTTATAATTAGTGGTAGTAGTAAGTTCTGTTAATATTGTTATTATTTGAATGTATTATATCATCTGTAATTGGAGAATCAATAACTCTGTTGATGATAAATAAACAAATCAAATCAAATCAATTCAAATCAAATCAAATCAAATCAAATCAAATCAAACCAACAAAAAAATATTATTGGGAAGAATGCCAGCTCGTTCCAGGGTTTTCCCCTTTCAGTCGCGTCTTTATTGTGGACAGTCTCGATTGCGGACTCACCATTAGTAGTCTCGATGTGCCTATTTCCTAAAGATAAACCTGCCTGAAATAAAGTACCTATATTTTACTTTTATAACTAGTGCAAGTGCATAAAGATTCATTGTTAGCGCTAACCGGGACTGCGTGCCCCCTTTCTATTTAGAACACCTCGCCTACTTCGACATAGGCCTGCCGTGTAGCTCAGCACATGAAGTTAACGGCAGGGGGTCGGAAGACCCTCGGACGCCATGAACCCTCACGCTTAACCGTACTCGGCCTTTAAAATAATGAAGACCTAGTCCCATAATTAGCTGCCTTTTTTGCATTGTCAGAATAAATATTTGCACTTTTTAAGAAGTTTGTCGGTTTTACTACTAATTACTTACGTATTTATTTAGGCTGATAATTATTTCTCATCTATAAGTTTCGTCATAATTTTACATACATAGTGTTAATAATGCACTCTTATTTACAACATACGTTTTTTGAACGAACGATACTTACGCTTACTCCATTCTGAAGACAAATTACATTACGTCCGAAACCCTTTCCAAGTTGCCCATCCTCATTGTACTTTCTCGTGCTTCGAGTAATCCTTTCATCCAGTTTACAGTACTTTATTTTTTATATTCCTTCCAAATTTAAGTCCATTTTCATAATTGAATGATCTGAATTCTCTGCTTCCAGCTTTAGATAGGTGATGAGATGTCTTATTCTTGGGGGAGGCCTTCAAATTTTACTACCTATTGATTTTGTAATTCCACCCATCAATGGTATTGTTTGTTCTGGGTCTAAAGTTAAAACAGTTCCACATCTTCAGCGGGATAGACTATTCAGCAGCTATTGCTCAACAAAATAGTCGAAGAATTCTGTTAATTTCACATCCGGCGGAGCTTGACTGTGAATTAGAATCCATCCACTCTCTACATCTTCAGGCTTCAGGAGAGCATTACATTTCGTCTGATTTCTTCGTTTTCCTTGTAAAGAGTCGTCATTCCTATTTCCTGAACCTTCCTCCACAGATACTGCGTGAAATGGAACAAACAACCGTGAATCTCAGATTGAGGAAATATTTCTCTTAGAACAAAAATAGCACCAGTCCGAAAGTCTACTGTGAATTTCTCTGGTTTCCATTCTGGGACAGCTTGTACAATGTATTCGAGCATCCGAATGTATGTTCCCTTTTTCTTTTCAGGAAGAAGTGCAAATACAATAGGACTGATGTTAGTTTCACTTTCACTACTTCCCAGGTCTACATGTATCGTGTATAGTTGCGCGAATTGGCTGCTTACACTCTTAAATGTATCGTCAACGAAAAACGTTTTTACTCGCAACATTTTCTTAGCTAAAGAGCGGGCGAAAATTAACATTCTGTCATCTGAAAGGAGAAAGCTCTTTCCGTCAAACATTTTCAACAATTCTTCACTGAGGATGATTTCAGACGCTAACTTTGGTTCTTTCTGCACTGCGTGATCTGAGGTATAGAAGAACTAGGCTCTTCTCTAGCCCGTTTCCTTGCACGAAATACTGCTTGTATTACATCCAGTTGAATCTCATCAGGTATGCAATCATGACTTGCAATTCTCAAGACTTGATTACCTAAAATAAGTAAGCAAATAAAAGACAATTAGTAATTAAATATTAATAATAAAAATAAGAATTTCATATACTTAATAAGCAGAACAATAACTTTGGTTGCTAATAAATACAACCAAATTAAGTTAAAAACTTTTCTACATGCTTCATAACAGGTGCGGAGAGACTTTATGTTTGTCAATCTAAGAAAATGAAATTAGATCACAAATAATAAACATAATGTATTTTAATATATTTGCAACTAAAGTTTAAATAAATCAGAGTTGAAACTTAATAGAGAGGTATACATACTAAAATTATTAAAATCTGTTAAGATTAAGTTCTGTTACGTACCTTTAGTAAATCATTTTCCTTTGCAATTCTTCGTTTTCTCCTTCAAACAAATCCATGTGGTAACACCATTTTTCTTTCTTCCTTAATCTGTTTACACTCCAGGGTTGGTTTTTCCCTCGGACTCAGCCAGGGATCCCACCTCTACCGCCTCAGGGGCAGTGTCCTGGAGCATGAGACATCTGGTCGGGGGATACAACTAGGGAGGAAGACCAGTACCTCTCCCAGGCGGCCTCACCTGCGATGCCGAACAAGGACCATGCTGGGGGATGGAAAGATCGGAAGGGATATACAAGTAAGAGGGAAGGAAGTGGCCGTGGCCTTAAGTTAGGTACCATCCCGGTATTTGCCTGGAGGGGAAGTGGGAAACCACGGAAAACCACTTCGAGGATGGCTGAGGTGGGAATCGAACCCATCTCTACTCAGTTGACCTTCCGAGGCTGAGTGGACCCCGTTCCAGCCCTCGTAACACTTTTCAAATTTCATGGCAGAGCCGGGAATCGAACCCGGGCCTCCGGGGGTGGCAGCTAATCACACTAACCACTACACCACAGAGGCGGACAACACCATTTTTACTAATTATAAACTGTCTGTAACTATAACCATGCAATAAGGCACATGGCTTACCTTTCTCTGTCTCAGTACATTCCACAATAGTACAACGATTAATGCGCAGAAACACGCTAACGAACTAAAAACTCCACACAGTGGGATGACAACTAGAGCAGAACTGGATTGGTAAGACGGGTGGAAGAGGAATGGAAAACCCTGGAACGAGCTGGCGTCCTTCCCAAATATTTTGTGTCCGCAATGGAGACTGTTAATGAGGTGTCCACAATCATCACAGCAGCCCTGTGAGGATTTGGCACAGGAAGAACAAGAAAGTAATCTAGTGCAGTCGTCTCATGCGGCCGAGTGAGCTGGCGCCGTGGTGAGTGTCACGTAGCCGTGAGCTTCTGTTAGAGAGCTAGTGGGTGTGAATCCCACCGTCGTCAGACTTGAAGATGGTTTTCCGTAGTTCCTCATTTTATCACCAGGTAAGTTCTCGATCGCGTCCTTCCTAATCCTAGCCCTTTTCTACCCTGGCATCGCCGAAAACCTTCCATGTGTTACTGAGACATTAAACAACTAGCAACTACGACATACACATGATACTGTAAATACACGCAATTCTCCAACCTCAAGGGTGAAATCAGTGTGAGCATAATGAAATACTGCCAATTTGCAGACCTTCACACCACGGCGGTATTTCAAAAACTCTCCACTTCACTCTCTCCGATCGGTTCCGCTGCATGAAAATTGCTAGTGAACAAGAAGCCAGTCAGTAATCATCGTACATTCAATCTCCTATAATAAATGGAAATTGCAGGATAGTGCAGTTCATTACAGGTATTACTTCTGCTTGGTCCATGCGAGCTTAAGCGATCACTACTGCCCGAGTCAAAAGTATGGATTTCCAAGTTTGAGCTTCTATAGAAGGTGGACGGAAACAACTTGAGCCGGGGATATGAGCGTTAGAGGGTTGGTAATACTGAAAAAAATACTGTACGTCAATATCTCGCGCCGTTGTCACTTAATCAGGTGCTGAAGTTAGCCAATCAGATCGTCCCGCGGGCGATTCCAGATGGGCTTTGCGAGGCTGTGTTTCTAAATTTGCACATGGCTTATGACCGGCTTGAGAGCGTCAATAGAAGAAATAAACTTCTCCAGGGGTAGGACTGGAACAAGGACCTCCCTGCTGATAGGCTCGCCCCATTGAGAGCACGCTACTCTGCCATTTTTCTGAAACCCACGGTGTGTTAGTGTTTGATGCGCAATTCTCGGCATGGCTCTCAACCCAGTCAATCAATCAATCAATCAATACCGATCTGCATTTAGGGCAGTCACCCAGGTGGCAGATTCCCTATCTATTGCTTTCATAGCCTTTTTTTTAATGATTTCAAAGAAATAGGAAATTTATTGAAAATCTCCCTTCGTAAGTTATTCTAATCCCTAACTCCCCTTCCTATAAATGAATATTTGCCCCGAAGTGTCCTCTTGAATTCCAACTTTATCTTCATATTGTGATCTTTCCTACTTTTATAAAATGCCACTCAAACTTATCTGTCTACTAATGTCATCCCATCCCTCCGCTCACAGCTCGGAGCATACCACTTAGTCGAGCAGCTCGTCTCCTTTCTCCCAATTCTTCCCAGCCAGAACTTTGCAACATTTTTGTAACGCTACTCATTTTGTCGGAAATCACCCAGAACAAATCGAGCTGCTTTTCTTTGGATTTTTTTTCCAGTTCATGAATCAAGTAATTCTGGTGAGGGTCCCATACATTGGAGCCACAGTCTAGTTGGGGTCTTACCAGAGACTTATATGCCCTCTCCTTTACATCCTTACTACAACCCCTAAAACACCCTATTAACCATGTGCATAGACCTGTACCCTTTATTTGCAATCCGATTTATGTGATTAAAACTGAGAGGATTTTTCCTATTTGTGAAATTCACAACCTGACTTTTAACCCCGTTTATCATCATACCATTGCGTACTGTCCATTTCACAACATTATCGAGGTCATTTTGCAGTTGCTCACAATCTTGTAACTTATTTATTACTCTGTACAGAATAACATAATCTGCAAAATGACTTATCTCTGATTCCACTTCTTTACTCATATCATTTATACATATAAGAAAACATAAATGTCCAATAATACTGCCTTGAGGAATTCCCCTCTTAATTATTACAGGGTCAAATAAAGCTTCGCCTACTCTAATTCTCTGACGAAGAAGCCACGTGCAGATTTAGCAACACCGCCTTGTAAAGCCCATTTGAATTCGACCGCGAAGAGATCTCACTGGCTAATTTCAACAGCTGATGAAATGACGACTGTGCGATATATCGACGATATCGATATCGCACATGAGGGCAGGCTGTACAATACCACTGTTCGGGCTGCCCTCATATACGGCTGCGAATGTTGGACAAGGCAGGAAAAGCATGACCAGTAAATGCATGTCACAGAGATGCGGATGCTGCGATGGTCGAAGGGGATGCAGATGGAGGAAAACCAGTTCGCTGGTATGGTCACCTCAGAAGAAGAAATAAACACCATTTAGAACAGAAAGTCGCTGCCATTGAAGAGCCGAAGAGAGGAAGAGGGCGTCCCAACGCAACATGGAAACAAAATGCTGACACTGCTTTAAGGAAAAGTGAAGTGCCATTAGATCTGCTACAAGAACGTCGGACATACTCTCTCAGAGTGAACTCGGGAGTGTCCGTTTTATGGGTGCATCTTCTGCCAGGAAAGAAGAAGATGTGAGATATCGACGAATATTTTTGATACCACTTATCAGTATGACCATTGCTCTAGCGCTCATATTCTTTGTTCACGTTCTTTCCGAGCACCCTGTATAAAAAAAAAAGGAATGACTACACCAACGCCAGACCTAATTGCACCAAATTATAGTACCCTTATTTCTGCGATTAACAGTGGTATGCAACGGTTTATTTTGTCGTGTTTATTTTTACGGCTGTTGTAATCAGAACGAAGAAAGTGCGTGTATTTTTTTGGCATTCTACGAACAATCCTTGAATTTAACATTACGTAACATCAAAATGCGTCATCAGAATGTGATAAAATTTTAGTTTGTCGTAATCTTAAATATCCCAAACAAGATTTCGAACTTACAAGAGTTATTACTTCTACTACCGTACATTTCTTCATTCCTCCCCTGAAGGGGGAGGCGGGCCTCCTAGACGGTGACGTCACTGAGTCCAGGAGATTTGCAAGTTGTTTTACATCGCACCGACACACATAGGTCTTATGGCGACAATGGGACAAGAAAGGGCTAGGAGTGGGAAGTAAGCGTCCGTGGCTTGGTGTGAAAATGGAAAACCACAGAAAACCATTCTCAGGACAGCCAACAGTGGAGACCAGCCCCTCTCCTTCTCCCGAATGCAGAGACGTAGAACCGCGGCCATCCCTCCTCTGCTCGGTTGATCGGTCGGAGCAGAGCTGTCGGACCACGTACCAGCCGTGGCCACCTGCAGGTGGAAGTCTACTCTGCAACCGCCGCTGTACAAGAGTTTATCATAGCTTAAAAAATTGTTATCAATCTAATTTGTAAATGGTTTCTCAGTTCTGCGAAGTCGGCAAAGCTGTGGTTAACAGTATTATGAGCTCGGCAATTTCTATTTTCATAAATATTTATAGAAAACCTGCACGTATCCGTAGATTGTATGAAAAAAAATCCACAGCCTGTTTACAGTCATCCGACAGGGTCATGAATGGAATGAATGAAGCCTCCATATAACGGCGAGGTTAGAAACTATGCCGGCTGCCGAAGCAAGTCGCACTCCTCTGAAACAATGATTAATGATGACAGATGAAATCAAATGATATTGGAGACTTTTGCTGGAATGAAAGATGATAGGAAAAAACAGAGTACCCGAAGAAAAACCTGTCCCGCCTCCACTTTGCCCAGCACAAATCTCACATGGAGTGACCGGGATTTGAACCACTGAACCCAGCCGGCGCTCTGTCGTCTGAACCACGAAGGCTACCGTAGATTTTATACCGATTATTATTTGTGGGGTAAAATTTGCGCGTGCCAACAGTGACATAATGGCTGTGTTGATAGCGCACTGTTGCGGCATTCCTGCGCTAGGTTTACCCCTTTCAGACCTGGAAGAAAACTGGAGGCGTGAATTTTTGTTTGTATGTCAAAAACTGACTAAAATGCTCCTCAAACACATATTGATTGTTTATTTTACAAAATAAAAACTAACATCCGAAAAAAAGGACCCACACAATTGTGCGTATCAAAATTCAAAACCTCGTTGTATCACATACGATGATGTATCTTCAAAATTTACGTTCACTAACCAATGTACACACTTCATTGAATATATTCCGGTATTCAGTAAAGCTTCTAGATTAATATAAACGCAATAAATAAATACTTACTTTTGGCACTACTGCTTCTCGCCATCTCGCCGATCAACTGTGCTTTTTAAACTCTTCTTCCTTCGCCCTGGCGGTCAAGCGCATTCTAAAAATAATTGAAATAGACGCCACGTGTCCCGCACAATCACTGCAGTCCGATCTAGCGCCGAAAAAACATCAAATACGGTCAGGGATAAACAAAATACGAACCCGCACAATTGTGCGTACTCGGTCTGAAAGGGTTACAGTATTTTCGCCTGGTATTCCTGCTCAGAGCTGTATCATCAGCAATTCATCGAAACCATACGAAAGAGAGATATTCTCAGAGATAGCTGTTGTTCCCATTCGGGGTCAAAATGCGTTTGAGATCTCGATTTTCGAGGGAGAAATAGCAATAATTCTAACTGTGATTTGCGATGGATTTTTATCTGGTGCTGAGCTTTTTTCGTTAAAAAGACGTAGCGAATACCGCAACGAAATGAAATCTACCGATGTCAAGGAGTGGTTCAGGAATATTGTATGCATTTTGCCAGCCAAACCAAGCGTTGTTATTGTCCAGGCATTGTACCAAACAATGACTGACCCAACTACGAGGAATCTCGGTGTGTGGTGGAGGAAAACGGAGATTATGTCTTGCCTTATACGGAGAGAAATATTTCACCATCACACTAAGTTGAAAGATATGACCAGCTTACGAAATCAGAGCTAATTGGCCATGCTAGACCCCACTTTATGACACCTAAAGTTGTGCTCGACTTACCAACAAAAGAACTCCGTTCTGATGTGGAGTTAAGTTTTGCTCCCCGTTGCTCACAGAAATTAAACGCAATGGAGTTTTATGTTAAAGGGAAAGTGGCGAAACTACATCCCGCCAGTGCCATCGAATGAGAGGGAGAGAGATTTTTTTTTTTTTTTTGCTATTAGCTTTACGTCGCACCGACACATATAGGTCTTATGGCGACGATGGGATAGGAAAGGCCTAGGCGTTGAAAGGAAGCGGCCGTGGCCTTAATTAAGGTGTGAAAATGGTAAACCACGGAAAACCATCTTCAGGACTGCCGACAGTGGGATTCGAACCCACCACCTCCCGGGTGCAAGCTCACAGCCGCACGCCCCTAACCGCACGGCCAACTCGCCCGGTGAAGTCATATTTTGGATCTCTTCACCTTTTTTATCATTTTCCAGTATTTTTTCTATTATGGTCATATTTCCCCGTGAATTTTCATTTTTTGTCACATTTTTATCTCTTGTTCCATTTCCGTATACCTCTCAAAGATGGATTTTTCACATCTCCCAATTATTGCCCAATAATTCTTACAATTATCTTTCTTAGAAATATATATTTACGTGAATTAGGAGGGTAAGCTATATAGAAAGGGACAAAAAGCAGAATGCCAAGCCATCTCCGTACAGGCCACGAAGGCCCTTGGAGGGGTGGAAGGTAAAGTTTTCCACTACACGTAACCTCGGCACTTCATGGAGTAGAGTGGTTAGCTCTACGCCCGGTCACCTTTGCCCCCAGGAATTAACCTGGTACTCATTTTTGGTGTAGGCTGAGTGAACCTCAGGGCCATGTGCACCTCCGAAAGTGGAAATCTCGTTTCTTAAATTTTTCGACTTCCTGACGGGCATTTACTGCCTCGGACAGGCAGCCCCTTATAGAAAGAGACAGTTGCGTGTAAAGCGACAGGATAGTGAGCCTCAATTTAAGTCTACTGATTTGATATATTTCAAACATGGCCCAATAACATCCTGCGATGGTGAGCGGTCTTTTCCCCGTTACAAGTCAATGTTGAGTGAAAACAGAAGTTCGTTCCTATTTAAAAACTTTAAAATATATGTAATATGCTATTGTAATAGTTTCTGATCGAAATGTGACATTTATTTCATTCTGTGTAGATTCGAGAGTTTCGTCTGGAAAGAGTAATTAAATAAATTTAAAATATAATACAATTAATATTATTACTCACTTATAATTAGTGAATGTTCTAGATTTTAAAAGTATATTTTCAATATAATGTTAATTTTAATACATGCTTGCATATTTCTAACATTTTTAGGTCATAAACACTCAGGTCCTACACTTTACGTAAGCGATGGCAGAAAAACCGTCAGATGGTAAGAGACCAGAGGGATGACGTCTAATCAGGTGGATGCAGCACGTGGAATTTCATCTGGAAGCTGTTGGGTGTCGTAGGTACGGCATCGTAACTGGTGTAAAACCTTCAATTATTATGTTTAATATATTTTAATGATAGTTTATAGAAGGCTAAATTATCTTTTATTAAATGTTAAATATGATTAATATATGATTTCCCTGTAAATATGTAGTATAAAATTGTATAACCTCAAATACGTAATGTTTAACCTCAAAATCTATAGAGTCGAAAGCGGTAGAAAAATCCATAATGTTCGTATAGACTTACTGTACTATAATTTGGTATAGGTGAAGGGTTCTGGAAACTTACTGTAAGATTTAATTATCCAGATACATGTAGAGACATTACGAATGTTGTAAATATTTCCATGTACATTTTTAAATATTGAAAGAACATTCTAGTACCCATTCGACTAGTTGGTCGATCGATGTTTCGAGTGTGTTTCATTAGAGTGTCGTAGGAACTCTTCCAGAAGTCGGTCATTCTAGATGGTTGATCGAATGGTATAAATATCGAGCTGTCAGTCAGTGAAGGCAGTTCTCAGTTCTAAGTTCGCAGATCTTGGTTCTTGGGACTCAGGCAAGTGATGGACTAGAAGTGACTGTTGGGCTCCGAGGTGGAGTCTGAGTACTGGACTCAAGTGAGTCGGGCGATGAATTCAAGAGAGAGTATGTTATAGTGGGCGCGTCGGTGTTGTTGATATCTGTGCTGGTCAGAATCGACGTCAGGGTACTCCGCTATTGAGTGTTGTATATAGTTCCATTTGCTAGTGTGTATAATTGTGTGTTGTGACGTACAGTGTAAATAAAGTAATTTTTATCAACGAAGTGAACGTTTTCTCGTGTGATATTTATTTACGTCAAATAAAATCGTAACGTTGAACGATATGGGGGTGGTATGAAGGGGTAAACAATAAAATACGGTGTAGGCAAATTCTGGATGAAGACGAGGACGGATTTCCATTCGTCTGGCCACATGATGATGATGATGATGATGATGATGATGATGATGATGATGATAAAAAGCAGATTGTACAAACGCATTCATCATCATGCTGTACCCCTAATTTTTAACGCCTCCATACTCTTCTTGACGTATGGCGGTTCGAAAAGGATCCTCCACAGCATTGCACAATAATTGTTCGTTTAGAGCGTAACAACGTGAAGACACGCAGACCTTGACGATTCTCCACACCGAGTTGTCAGGTGCGGTAATTTTAGGACTTCGGTGTGTCTAGTGATACTGAAGAACGATACCACTGGCCTGGGAAACGTTCGCTCGAGGACAGACAAAGCGAAGTAAGCAGGTGCTTCGTCATGCTACAGTCCGGTATGCTCCATGGAAACATTCTCTTGAATCTGTGGCATTTAGCCTTCCAAACTTTTTCAAGTTTAACCCGGTTATATCTAGGGTAGTTGAAATCACCCTGACTAAGGTTTGTTTTCCTTCCTTCCTTCCTTCCTTCCTTCCTTCCTTCCTTCCTTCCTTTCTTTCTTTCTTTCTTAATCCATT
Organism: Anabrus simplex; assembly: GCF_040414725.1. Lineage (NCBI taxonomy): Eukaryota > Metazoa > Arthropoda > Insecta > Orthoptera > Tettigoniidae > Anabrus > Anabrus simplex. The sequence continues at coordinate 1,742,962,862 of NC_090265.1, forward strand.
TACCCTCCAGGGTTGGCTTTCCATCGGATCCCACCACTACCGCTTAAAGGATAGTGTCTCGGAGCGTGAGTTTTTGTGTCGAGGGATACAACATAGGATGAGGACCAGTACCTCGCCCAGCCACACCTGCTATGCTGAACAGTGGCCTTGTAGGTGGGGGGGGGGAGGGGAGATCCCGGCATTTGCCAAGAGGAGACGTGGGATAACCACGGAACATCACTTCGAAGATGGCTGAGGTAGGAATCGAACCCCTCTCTACTCAGTTGACTTCCCGAGGCTGAGTGGACCCCGTTCTAGCCCTCGTACGACTGGTTGTAGCTAATCACACTAACCACTACATCACAGAGGCGGACATATTTTGGTTTTGATAACGTTATTGGTTTTGCGTCCCGCTAACTACTTATACAGTTTTTGGAGACGCCAGAGTATGAAATTTTGTCCCGGAGGACTTCTTTTACGTGCCGGAAAATCAACCGATACCAGGATGGCATATTTGAGCACCTGGAATGGTACCCAAAAGAAATCCAATGTTCTATTGTTAGAACCATTCAGCCTTTTGCAATACTGTCTTGCTTCTTGAATAACTCGACCTGAATATCACAATAATGATTGTAAAGGAGTACGATCTAAACAGTGTGAAACATGGTACACTGCATTTTAAAAATAACAACCTAAAGTCCGCCTGCTGCCATTTCCTTTTTGAAACTCTCTCTTGGCACAGGCCAGAGCAAAGTGTAGCCTCCACCGAAGTCTCAGTTCCATCCATGGTTTTGACAATATGGAAGCTGCTGGGATATGGGTTGTGCTGAGTAATGATTACAGTCCGTACGTTTAGGGAGTACACAAGAACCTAGTTTTTCCGGATTAAGTGGGAACGGAACTGATCCGAATTATCTAAAATCTGGATAATCCGAAGAAAAAACAAATACAGTACATGTTATATAATCTATTAACATAAGTTGTACAGTAATACCTTTTCTCAATTGTAAAAAAAAAAGAAATATAAGAACACTTTTCTTATATTTACGATTCTGTTTTATGTGTGAGTTTTTCCTGTTTTACATCATTGTACAGCGTTTGTGCGCAGCACGACCACGAAAACGTTTTACTAACAACAGTTTTGCTGGTGTGGTTTCAGTCAAGGATTCTAAATAGGCCATCATTTTGTCCAGCTGCATTGTTGCCTCTCCATGAGTCATTGTTTCTTCTAATGAGGCGCCGGTTTCATTTTCGAATTCACCATCAGCGAATTTCTAGTGTGTTGCATTCAGAAGAGCGTGGGATCGAATCCCACCTTGGCCATCCTGGGAATGTTTTTCCACGGTTTCCCGTTCTCAATTCCAGGCGAACGCTGGAACGGTACCTTTGATAGACTATGGCGAATTACTTCCAATTCCTGTCCTTAACTATCCGTGGCGGAAAAGACATTCAAGAAGAGTCGACGCAGTAAAAGAAATCCTGCACAAGTAAAAATACATTTTTATTATTTTCGATCCGGAGATCAGGGTTAATGAGGGCCGGATAAACGAGGTTTTTGTGTAATATGTTCGTTAGAATACAAACCAACTTATCTGGTATCAACTGTCTTCTGACCGCTCCTCCGTAGCGTAGCGTTTTGAAATATTCCAGTTCTAAGGCGTTCTAATGAAGGGCAGTTACGGTAACACAAATATTTATATTAAATGTTTAAAAAAATGTTTGACTACGTGAGAGTGTATTCTACAGGTTCCACTGCCAGTAATATCTCCATCATTTAAAACTTCGAAAGAGAAGATTGAATTTAAAATCTTAGTAAAGCACGGGGTGCGCCTCTGTGGTTAGTGTGTTTAGGTGCCACACCCCGCAGGCCCGAGTTCGATTCCCAGTTCTGCCACCAAATGTAAAATGTGGTACGAGGACTGGACAGGGATCCACTAAGCCTCGGGAGGTGAACTGAATAGAGGGGGTTTCGATTCCCACCTCAGCCATCCTCGAAGTGATTTTCCGTGGTTTCTCACTTCTCCTCCAGCCAAATGCCGGGATGGTACCTAACTAAAGGCCACGGCCGCTTCCTTCCCTCTTCCTTGTCTATCCCTTCCAGTCTTCCCATTCCCACACAAGGCCTCTTTTGAATATAGCAGGTGAGGCAGCCTTGGCGAGGTACTGCTCCTCCCCCTCAGTTGTATCCCCGATCGAAAGTCTCACGCTCCAGGTCACTGCCCTTGAGGCGGTAGAGGTGGGATCCCTCGCTGAGTCCGAGGGTAAACCAACCCTGGACTGTAAATGGATTAAGAAAGAAAGAAAGAAAGAAAGAAAGAAAGAAAGAAAGAAAGCAAAATACGAGTGTTTAGCTGGAATGTGTATATACCTCAGTATTTCTTGTTGTGTTAACATCAAGAAACGATATAAACATGAGTGTTCATTACTCATTAATAAATGCGTATTGACCCGCAACCAGAGATCATATTCCTACGAAAAGGCTGAAATATGTGTTACGGACCATTACATCTTACTTTTATTGCGTGATGAATGAACACATGATAACTGCCGGAGGGAAAAATATATCATACGAAATTTTATTCGATGATATAAAATAAATAATCTTCCGCTTTTGATAAACAGATGACAGTGATTACTGTCGAAATACATTTTTCGCTGAAATGAAGTTCTGTTCAAAAATAGAAAACCAATGTAATTTCCGACTTGTTGGCTGAATGGTCAGCGTACTGACCTTGGGTTCAGAGGGTCCCGAGTCCGATTTCCGGCCGGGTCGGGGATGTTAACCTTCATTGGTTAATTCCAGTGCCTCGGAGGTTGAGTATTTTTGCTGTCTCCAATATCCCTGCAACTCACATAACCACACATAACACTCGATCCTCCACCACAGTAACACCTACACATGATTAACTGCTGCTAAACGATACATCATATCGACAATGGCTGGTCTTAAGATATTTTCTCTTGTCTCATCTACATTCGCGTAAAAGTGAGTCAGAAAAGTTGAATGGAGTAAAATTTGGGTATGGTTTTGTCACAGTGCATAACTTTTCGGCACTAATGTGACAGCTACAAACATAGAATTTTGTTCACGTATGGATACTGGTGGGCCAATGTTCGTGTAGAATTAGATGATTCTGTCTTTCTTATAAGTGATTCGAACTACGAATTATACGTGTACAAAGGGCAAAATATAGGTATAATCGAGAAATAGAGACAAATCTAACATGTAAGGAATAGAAATACGACGAAATGTCATTGGACCAAAGTTGTAGATCACTCCAAATTGAACTGACATTGTGCCATCCGTTTTTTTTTTATACGACTTACCATTTACCCGCGAAATACCTCGAAACGAAGGTCTGCACCGACATTAAAATTGCCTCAATATTCCGATATTTTTCGGGAGTAATAAGTGAAATATTTAAAGATCTTGGAAGCTTTCTGTTCATTACAGGCTAAGACATAATTTTCCCAAATTTCAATTTTCTGGTTCGTCTGGCAGATTGTGCCTCAATCTTGCTTTGGGGAAGAGGGGGGGGGAGTTAAAAATGGGGACTTTCAGAAAACTAAAGCTGGCATATATGCAGATGGTAATCATTACACCCAAAACGGATAACTGTACGAAAATTTCGCCAAAATAGTCAATGTACAGACACACGGTCGTTACAATTTTATTTATATAGATAAGGAATCTGCTCTACGTACAACACCTTTGGGCTATGTCCGCTGGACTTACCCTGCAATCACGACCGTTGATGATATCTCCCTTATTAACCCTCATATCGAAAAAATGCACATGAGAAAGAATTTTTAGGAATGAATTTCCATCAAAGTTGGTTGGTTGACAGTCAGGCTGGTCTTGTATATATGGAGGGAGAGTAAAATCACTGTTTCGGTTTCCTATAAACCCCCAGTCCATTTCGGGAATTTGACATGGTATGGGCCTAAGAACTTACCTTTGGACAGGTGGATGCTAAACATGAAGTTTGGTTTAAGTATCTCCAATAGTTTTCACCTTATAAGAAATACGCTTTACACGCACCCGCTCTTGAGTTAAGTCCGGTGGGACTTGTAACGAAAAACGGCCCGTTAGTGATATCTCCGTTATTAATCGAAATTATACATATGAGAAAAAAGGTTTAGACATTGATTTCCATTAAGACAGGTAGATTTTCATTAAGTTCGGTTGTGTATATTTTGTGGGAGACAAAATCGTTTCAGTTTCGTATAAACCTTCAGTCAGTTCAGGGATTTAGAAACAATACTGGCCCTAAAAGCTACCTAAGGAATGGTGGATTCTAAATATGAAGTTTGGTAGAAATATATCCAGTAGTTTTCAAATTATAGACAACAGACAGACACCAAAGCTAAAAAGTATGCAGGTGGTCATTATTACACATGAAACGTATAATTTACGGAAATTTCGCCAAAATAGATAATGTACAGACACACGGTCGTTACGATTTTATTTATATAGATGAGAGATAAGCATGGACACGTTTGTAAGGGCATACCTTCATTTCGAGATGCATTGCTCCTAAACGGCACATCAGTTTGCACCATCAGACGCAACTTGTATCGCTCTACACAGTTTGTTTTAAAACATTTTCTCGTATCTCCCATGAAATTTGGTTTGCATATAGCCATTGATCGTGTCAATGTGCGTGCCAAATTCGATAACTCTTTAAGTGTGTCAAAGTATTTAATATACGTGTAAAAAGCATAATATTTACGAGCAATCGAGAAATACAGTCGAATCTAACGTATAAGGGGGAGAGAGTCGACGAAACTCATAGGACCAAAGTTGAGGATCACTCCAAATTGAACTGAGATTGTGCAATCCGTTTTGTGATAGGACTTACCGTTTAGCCACGAAATACCTCGAAACGAAGATCTGCACCGTCATTAAAATTGCCTCCATATTTCTATATTCTTCGGGGATAAGAATGAAAAATTTTAAGATCTTGGAAGTTTTCCGTCGGTTTCGGGTTAAAACGTATACTTTTGCGTAATTACAATTTTCTAGTTCGTCTAGCAGATTGTGCCGCAATCTTGATTTGGGGGCAGGGGGATAAAATTTAGGACTTTCAGAAAAGTAAAGCTAAAAAATACGCAGATGTTCACTATTACTCTATACGAAAATTTTGCCAAAATAGTCAAAAAAGTTAATTGATTTCCATCAAGGATGGTCGATTTTCAGTCAGGTTGGTCTTGTATATATTGTGGGAGAGTAAAATCACTGTTTCGTTTCCCTATAAACCCCAGTCCATTCCGGGAATCTGAAATGGTTTTAATCCTAAAACCTACCTTGGACAGGTGATGCTAAATATAATGTTTGGTTGGAATCTCTTCAGTAGTTTTCAAGTTATAAGAAATACGTTTTACACGCACCCGCTCTTGAGTTAAGTCCGGTGGGACTTGTACAGAAAAACGGTCCGTTAATGATATCTCCCTTATTAATCCTCGTATCGAAATGATGCACATGAGAAAAAAAAGGTTTAGAAATTGATTTCCATGAAGGCAGGTAGATTTCCATTAAGTTTGGTTGTGTGTATTTTGTGGGAGTGCAAAATCACGGTTTCGGTTTCATGTATCCCCCAGTCATGTCAGAGATTTAGGAACAATATTGGTCCTAAAACCTACTCAAGGACAGGTGGATTCTAAATATGAAGTTTGGTAGAAATATATCCAGTAGTTTTCAAGTTATCGACAAACAGAGAAACAGACACCAAATTTTTTAAAAAATATGCAGATTGTCATTATTACACCTGAAACGGATAACTGTACGGAAATTTCGCCAAAATAGTCAATGTACAGACACACGGTCGTTGCGATTTTATTTATATAGATAGTGAGCTTATATAGAGTTACCGTATTTACACAGACATATGATTATTTACACAAATTCACAAGACCTGTTTAACATTCATGTAATTCGACACACACACACACACACACACCACACACACACACACACACACACACACTTGAATCCTCACATATACTTCAGCCAGGTCCGGGCCCGCTATGTAGGGGGCAACGCGTCCGCCTGTCACCCGGCGGCCCCGAGTTCGATTCCCGGCCGCGTCTGGGGTTTTTGATTTTAAATGATTAATATCCCTGGCCTGGGGACTGGATGTTTGTGTCGTCCTTAACGTTCCTTTCCTCACATTCAACACTCTACACTTCCGCAATTCCATTTACACTCAGGTTCATATCATATGATGCAAAGAGTGCCGAAAGATCCACATGGGTCGACGCCACGAACAAATATCTAAATATATATATATATATATATATATATATATATATATATATAATATGCTTCAGCCAGGCCGGTTCACTCATACCAACATACAGTCTCACTCACTCGCCATTACATAAAATTTCATCCGTTCACCACCGAGCTCGATAGGTGCGGTCGCTTAAGTGCGGCCAGTATCCAGTATTCGGGAGATAGTGGGTCCGAACCCCATTCTCGGTAGCCCTGAAGATGGTTTTCCGTGTTTTCCCATTTTACACCAGGCAAATGCTGGGGCTGTATCTCAATTAAGGCCAAGGCCGGTTCCTTCCGAGTCCTAGCCCATTCCTGTCCCATCATCGCCATGTCGGTGCGACGTAAAGCCAATAGCTCTTCTTCTTCTTCTTCTTCTTCTTCATACGTCCTCCCACGCATACTGAACAGAAGAAAAATTATGTTATGTACGGAAGGTTCCGTCCGCCTCTGTGGTGTAGTGGTTAGTGTGATTAGCTGCCACCCCCGGAGGCCCGGGTTCGATTCCCGGCTCTGCCACGAAATTTGAAAAGTGGTATGAGGGCTGGAACGGGGTCCACTCAGCCTCGGGAGGTCAACTGAGTAGAGGTGGGTTCGATTCCCACCTCAGCCATCCTGGAAGTGGTTTTCCGTGGTTTCCCACTTCTCCTCCAGGCGAATGCCGGGATGGTACCTAACTTAAGGCCACGGCCGCTTCCTTCCCTCTTCCTTGCCTATCCCTTCCAATCTTCCCATCCCTCCACAAGGCCCCTGTTCAGCATAGCAGGTGAGGCCGCCTGGGCGAGGTACTGGTCATTCTCCCCAGTTGTATCCCCCGACCAAGAGTCTGAAGCTCCAGGACACTGCCCTTGAAGCGGTAGAGGTGGGATCCCTCGCTGTGTCCGAGGGAAAAGCCGACCTTGGAGGGTAAACAGATGATGATGATGATGACGGAAGGTTCCATTATATATACATTCTTTTTACCTCTTTACAAAAAATTTCTGCAGATAGTTCTTTTATCTATGGTGAGAGTTCATTCCCCAGCCGAGCAGAACGAATAAAGAAGTCACGTTGATATGATGCTGTTCTTGCAAATGGAGGGAAAAGGGACACACCTCGCCCTCTTTGAGCGGAACGATAGTTCAGCTGTAAGCGGTTGAATGGGTTTATGTGAATGTTACCCCCTTAAACAACCAAAACCAAACCAAACCCCATGGCATTATAGCCCTTGAAAGGCCTTGGCCTACCAAGCGAACGCTGATCAGCCCTGCAGTTTACGAGGTGTCGTGTGGTCAGCACGACGAATCCTCTCGGACGTTATTCTCGGCTTTGGAGACCGGGACCGCTATCTCACCGTCGAATAGCTCCTCAATTCTAATCACGTAGGCTGAGTGGACCTCGAACCAACCCTCAGGTCCAGGCAAAGATCCCTGACCTGGCCGGGAATCGAACCCGGGGCCTCCACGTAAGAGGCAGGCACGATACCCCTATCCCACGAGGGAGGCCCTTAAACAACCACAAAGTTTTATTGTGTGGAGAGGTGAGTAGGTTTTTCTTTATCTGCGATGGGACATGCCGCTTTTAAATACTCTCGAATGCCCTCGACCTCAGCAGAGATCGAACCTAGCATCTTGAGGACAGACAGCCAAATAAACGCCACTAAGGTCGACTAGTGAGCGTACGCTTCAGGAGATTGGAATGGGGAAAACGTACGTAGACAGTCAGGGACTTCTTTCTTTGTTTTGATGGATGCCAGCTGCAGCAGGCGCGACGAGTTTAGACGAGACCATGGTACTCCGCGCTGCTTGGCTTGACATTTAGCACGCTGGCGCCATCTTGTGCTCCTCGAGCATCTCACTCGACCGAGGAGGCAAGGACGACTGTGTAGTATTCCAAAATGAAGCATGTGTCTGCACTAATGACCACAGTTTACATACAACTCGCCATGTACTCCAGCGGGTGAATTACGACAGCGTGCCATGCGGTTAACCGTACTCGGACCTTATGAACTAACAAAAGCAATTTTCGTGAGCTTGTAGCTCTGATATGATCAAGAGTGAAGGTGGAACAACGAACGTTGTTAATTTATCTTGTAACGTCTGGCCACAAAGTGGACTTGGTGTTTGAATTTTATAACACACAACACGTAAATTACACAATAGAGTATAAACTTCCTTTTAATGTTGAAGGCATTTTTTTAGCAGACAAAGCAGTGCTTCCCATACTACAAAAAACGTAAAATTGAGCATTTTCCTCAATTGTGCCGAAAGTTGAAGGACTGAAGAGCCAGAAAAGGTTTCAAATTGTGAGTCCTGGATAGATCTATCAAACTAAAAAAAAACAAATTTCGAACATCACTTGCGGCCCGGCTGCCTTTGCCCCCAGGAATTAACTGGTACTCATTTTTGGTGTAGGCTAAGTGAACCTCAGGGCCATATGCACCTCCGGAAATAGAAATCTGCAGTTCCGGGAAAAACAGCCTAAAAGAACTTGTTTCTGTACTCGTTTCCTTTTTCATTCAAATCCTACCCAAATTAACTTTTTTACATAATTATCTCTGTAATGTCTCCCTTGGTTCAAGACCCTCAGGCATGTTTTGCCTTTTTGAAAAATGTCCACACTGAATGTAGTAGGCAAAAAAACAAAAAAGCAAAAAAGCAAAGTCACCTCCGTACTGGCCATGAACGCCCTTGGAGGAGTGAAAGGTAAAGGCTTCCACTATCCGTAATCTCGGCACTTGATGGAGGTAGAGTGGTTAGCTCTACGCCAGGCCACCTTTGCCGCCAGGAATTAACCTGCTACTCATTTTTGGTGTAGGCTGAGTGAACCTCAGGACCATTTGCACCTCCAGAAATGAAAATCTCGTTTCTTAAATTTTACGACTCCCTGACGAGGATTCGAACCCACGCCTTTACCGCCTCGGCCAGGCAGCCCCTGAATGTAGTAGGGCTTAAGTGAAACTCTGCATTGACTCACATTAGCGCTCGTAGTGGTAGAAAAAGTCAAATTGTTAATCTGATCGACCGGATAACGATGAATAAGGAATGGATTGTAATTTTTAGGAAGAAGTAAAGAATATATTATCATACTTTATTGTATGGTCCGCCTCTGCGGTGTAGTGGTTAGCGTGATTAGCTGCCACCCCCGGAGGTCCGGGTTCGATTCCCGGCTCTGCCATGAAATTTGAAAAGTGGTACGAGGGCTGGAACGGGGTCCACTCAGTCTCGGGAGGTCAACTGAGTAGAGGTGGGTTCGATTCCCACCTCAGCCATCCTGGAAGTGGTTTTCCGTGGTTTCCCACTTCTCCTCCAGGCAAATGCCGGGATGGTACCTAACTTTAGGCCACGGCCGCTTCCTTCCCCCTTCCTTGTCTGTCCCATCCAATCTTCCCATCCCTCCACAAGGCCCCTGTTCAGCATAGCAGGCGAGGCCGCCTGGGCGAGGTACTGGTCATTCTCCCCAGTTGTATCCCTGACCCAATGTCTGAATCTCCAGGACACTGCCCTTGAGGCGGTAGAGGTGGTATCCCTCGCTGAGTCCGAGGGAAAAACCGACCCTGGAGGGTAAACATAGCTAATATCCCAATATCCCTAGAATGATTTCAACATTGAGTTGCTTGTCTGAAGGGCTAGAACTGTGGATCCTTAGGCGTTAAATATCATGTTACGTATTATATGAATATGAAGCATCCATTACCGTTGTCTAGAGAAATGGTCTGAAAGTGGAGCCGCAGAATGTAATGCACACGTTTGCAGCAATGATGGAAAGCCATATCATGTTTCGAATTTCATCACTCTTATAGTCCGGCTCCATGGCTAAATGTTTAATGCGCTAGCTTTTGTTCCAGAGGGCCTCGGGTTCGATTTTGGACCGGGTCGGGGATTTTAAACTCCGTTGGTTAATTCCGATTGCTCGGGGGCTGGGGGTGTGTGCCGTCTTCACTTAAGAACGTTGTAGTTCTCTAATAAAATGGTGCAGCTTTCGCCATTTCTTGCCTTATTTTATTCGTTCAAAGTAAGGATATCACACCCCAAGCCTCAAAAGTGTACGGCAAAAAACAGAGAAGCATTCCTTCCTCGGAAATTATTCGTGTTACGAAGGAAATTCGTATACACTTTTTCTGGCAAATCGATTTTTATATTCACCTGCTTTGCTCCAGTGTTTAATAGGAATAACCGTTCAGGCAATTTATTCACTTTTAAGGTCCCAGTCGTACGATTTCTACTGCCTTGCTTCACATTTAATTTCACTTCATGGCCGGCTTAAAAGATAGTGTGATAATAAAATAAAGAACAGCATCTTTTCTTTAGGAAAGCTGTTAAAATTACTAAATAAATGCTTTGAGTCTTTTTTCTAGGAAACAGAATTTTAAGTACACTCGCTGACTCCATTATTTAATAGGACTATCCCTTTAGGAAGGGCATTCACTTTTAAGGGCCCCACCCGTACATTTTCCTATGACTTGCTTCATATTTTACTTCCCTGCACGGTCCCCTTAAGATACACTGTAATAGTAAGTGACTTATATGTACATCAAACGTTCCAATTACATGCTTGCCAAATTTTGAGCACGGTCCGTCAAGTAGATTTTACGTGAAAGAGACGAAGGGTAAAGCATGCGACAAACATAAATAATTTCCATTCGAAATTAATTCATTAGAGATACGAAGAAAATTCACATAAAGTATTCTCTAGGAAATCGAATTGCAAGTACACTTGGTTCTCTCCATTGTTCAATAGGGCTAGCCACTTAGACAGCTTATTCAATTTTGAGGGTCCCAAGCGTACGTTTTCCTCTTACTTACTTACTTCACATTTTCTTTTGCTGAAAAATGAAATGAAATGAAATGAAATGAAATGAAATGGCGTATAGCTTTCAGTGCCGGGAGTGCCCAAGGACAAGTTCGGCTCGCCAAACGCAGGTCTTTTGATTAGACTCCCGTACGCGACCTGCACGTCGTGATGAAGATGAAGTGATGATGAAGACGACAGGTACACCCAGCCCCAGTGCCAGCGGAATTAACCAATTATGGTATTATCTTTCAAATGGTGAAAGAAATTTCAAAATTTGTCCAGTAGTTTCTGAGATTACCCGTTATGTATAAACACACCCAGTCTCTCTTTATTTCTTAGTATTGATAACATATTGTTTAACACATCTAGCACCATGTAATCCACCAGTGGTTTACTGCTATACGTAACTTTAGCGCCAAGTGGGCACCTTGGTCACGCTTCGCCTGCATTCTACCTCTAGCAGTGGACTCTCCCGTCCCTGTGTTCAGGGTTGGGCCATCGGGAGGGTTTAGGACAAAAAGAAAGAAAACTACATCATATTCACGATGTCTACTGTATATTAATCCCATATTCCAAAGTCTGTATTTTATTTGCTTATTAAAGAAAAAACTTTGAAATTACATAATGCTAATTACAAAACATTATAACTTAGCTTTACAGGTCTCATCACTCTAATGCCACTCTGTCATTCTAATAGCACATTCGTTCTATGTAATAAGCACAGTTAGTACAAAAATTTGGAAAGCAATGGTGTGAAAATGGGAAACAACGGAAAACCACCTTCAGGGCTGCCGACAGTGGAGTTCGAACCCTAACTCCTGAAATCTGGATACTGGCTGCACTTAAGTGACTGCAGCTATCGAGCTCGATAATAAAACTATACAGAATAATCACAATCCCGAGAAGCAAAAGGGAAAAAAGAGAACACTAAATCTTGATTTTAGGGACTTGTTCCCACGCAGTAACCCTCGATTTTCATGGTGGCGCTAAATGTGTTAATTTGATGTGAAGTTACTTAGGTGTAGGATTATTTATTTTTTCTCTGTATTTACTAGAGTCATGACGTAACATATCACTGACCTTATGAAATTATTTCATCGAAATATTCGAGAACAGTGTCCCGTTTTTTTTGTTTGTTTTTAATTGTAGATATGATCACCCTTAGGTCAGACTGCAAACATAAATGCGAGTAACAAGCGTCGTCTAGCCAAATCTACGACTGTGTAGCGGGTGTTGCCTAAATATCAGGGGTACTGATAGGATTATACAAATCTCACATCAGGACCGTTGTGCAAACTAGAAGATACTTGGGTAAATTTGCATTCTAACCCATTACTCCACACAAACTCGGGAGTTAAATAATGAAAAACGTGCTTTCGCTGCTGATTCTCCATCCTATTGACCGAGATTCGAGTCGAGAGAGAGCAAGGCTAAATTTTCATCTGAAAAAAGAAACAAAACAAAATACGTAGTGTCTTGAAAGGCATCTGACCTAAAGTCACCAATCAAAACTCAGAATTAGGCCAAACAAAAAAAGAACTCTGAGGGTCTGTTGGCATCACTGGTTTCAGTCGGATAATCGTTGACCTTCCATTCTGAAGATAGGAGATTCAACCCCGATTGTGGTCCAGAGCTTCTGAGGGTGTTCGAATTGGACACCATCCAGTCATTGCGTTCGAGCAGTTCACGTAACTCTTTCAGGACAAAATTCTAATACCCTAGTTTCTCTCAAAATCTATAGCAATCCAATAGACTTTAAACTATTCTTCTTCTTCTGTTTCTGCCGCTTTCGCCCACATCTGTGGGGTCGTAAAACAGGGCCAAATCCACATGTACGACACAGTTCGCACCCACTACCCCACAAGATGTGGGAAAAGCGGTATTATTATTATTATTATTATTATTATTATTATTATTATTATTATTATTATTATTATTATTATTATTATCATTATTATTATTATTATTAGGCCTATTATTATGATTACTATTATTATTATTTCCTCCTTAATCCGTTTGCACTCCAGGGTTGTTATACCTCGGACTCTGAGTGGGATCTCACCTCTACCGCCTCAACGCAATGTCCTGGAACGTGAGACTTTGGGTCGGAAGATACAACTGGGAAGGAGGACCAGTGCCTCGCTCAGGCGGCGGCATCTTCTGCTATGCAGAACACGGGCCTTGATCGGAAGGGATAGACAAGGAAGAGGGAGGGAAGCGGCCGTGGCCTTAAGTAGAGTACCATCCCGAAATTTGCCTACAGGAGAAGTGGGAAACTACGGAAAACCACTTCGAGGAGACTGAGGTGGGAATCAAAGCCCCCTGTACTCAGTTGGCCTCCCGAGGCTGAGTGGACCCCGTTCCAGCCCTCGTACCACTTTTCAAATTTCCTGACTGAGCTTAGAATCGAACCCGGGCCTCCGGGAGTGGCAGGTAATCACACTAACCACGAAATCACAGAGGCGGACTACTATTATTATTATCTAGTGAAATTTGTGGCAACAGAAGTTAACCAAGGGAATTTGAATAATAATCGTAGGCCACTGTTATCACATTGTAGGCATAGTTTTAATTTGACGCCGTTTAGGTTGCCTGTGTGTCAGTTTAGACGTTTCGTTTTACCCTACGAGATCCATGGGTGCATTTAAATTCATTTTGTCGGGTAAGCTTCAAATGGGCCGAGCCCTACTGTACTCACTCCGCCCGCTGTACACGGAGGCTCGGCGGCGGGTGATGCTCTTTTATTTTTAGTTCACTGGATTGCCGATACGAGCGTCTTTACGATCTGCCAGCGATCTGCGAACTATTACCAACTGTTAAGAAAATGTCCAACGAAATGTAACGATAGGTTAGAACCACTAAATGAACTTTTTCTTGCCGTGCGGGCAGTATGCGCCGCGGCGATAGAAAAGAGCCTCTCAAAGGAAGTGTGGCCCCAGGGTGCCACTGTTAGCATGACAGAGCTTGGCCTGGATTTGCAAAGATAGGTTACAGCTACTGTTTTGCCGTGTTTTTATTTTGCGCGGGTTGGTGACAGAAGCAGCGAGTTAGGAATTCTGGGAATGACGTCATGTTGGCCAATGGCTGTGTCGCAGCTGGCCGACTAATAGTCTATGGCGCGTGAATTCTTTAATTAGGTTATAAAAGTAAATGTACCTTTTTGGGGCGGGTTGGTGGGTCCCTGGCATTGTTAATTGACACATCTCTCTTCTACAAGGATTTTACGGTATGATTCATATATATTTCTTCGCGAAGTAATGTGTTAAAAGCTGGAGTGAATACACTAGGATTATACCCTTTAAATGTACTACCAGAGATCTTTTATATGCCAACATCGTACGACATTCAGAGTCGAATGGATTTTTTTCCGCCCTTCAAATATCCTTCTGGATATGAACTTGCGATCATAGGATCCGGAGGCCGACTTTCTATGACTGTTCCACACAAGGAAGTACCAAGAGAAATCGGGTAGGAAAGATGGGACGTGAAGAGCCTAATATTTATTTATTTATTTATTTATTTATTTATTTATTTATTTATTTATTTATTTATTTATTCACGAAACACAAGATACAACTACACTGAGCAAATTTCACTTCAACTGTCAACAGACTATTTAACAAACGTAAACTTACATAATAAAATATAACAAACATAACAAAATATAACAAGATCAGGTACACAGCCTACTAATAACAACTGTCCAAATCGAAAACCATAAGAAAACCATAAGAAAACCATAAGAAAACCATAAGAATGTCCATATTCATAGCCAAGTCGTCGTGGGTCAAGATGGCGGTATAATCCCTTCACATCAACTTATCTTTAAGAGGCTATTTACACACCTCTCGAGTACACTTTTATTTGATGCTACATCAAGTTCTTGTCTCCTGTTAATATTGTTAAAGAGTGTTGGGAGGCGGATTAGGAAAGATCGTTGAAGTATTGAGTGCTGAGTGCGGGGAACGTGGAGAGGGTCTTTGGTTCTGGTGGAGCGGGAAGGAACACGGAGAGAGAAGAGTGAGACAAGATGTTCCGAGCGGTAATACCCATTTAAGATCCCGTGGAGGAAACTCAGGTCAGCTACCTGTCGCCTGATGTGCAACGGTGACATATTAATTGCCATTAATACCTGCTGCGTAGACAGATTTCTGAGCTTGGGGTTTCTGTTCCTTACAATTGCAGCAAAGGACACTGCTCTGTCTAACTGCTTAGTATTGGAGGGGGAGGCTGTTGTCCAAATATGAAAAGAAGTGGAAATAAATCCAGGTGAGAGCCCCGGGTCACCAACCCGTACTTACAATTTAAGACTCCACTGTCGGCGATCCTGAAGGGGGTTTTCTTTGGTTTCTAATTTTCACACCAGGCAAATGCTGGGGCTGTACCTTAATGAAGACACGACCCCTCCCTCCCCACTACAAGCTCTTTCCTATCCCATCGTCGCCATGTGGATGCGGCGTACGGCAAATTGTAAAAAAAATATATATTTTTAAGAGCCCCCGGGTAGCCGCGTATTACAGCAGGTGGCAGACAATGTGGCTGCTTTGCCTCCACTCACAACATTAGTCTCCAATATGAATGAACACTACTTAACCAAAGACACGAGGCTGTGACACTTCAGAGGTAAGCCAACACGAAGTATTTCTCTCTCTCTCCTCTAGACGAGCTCCGTGTTCTCTTCCTGGCAGTCGTTTTTCCCCACGTTCAAGGTCTCGCTTACCATCTCCTTTCTCTCGGTAGACGAGAACTTGCTCGCCGACCAGTCCATGGAGCGAGTTGTTGCACCGAGCTTCATCGATGTCCAGCCGTCCTGTCCTCAGCTCACAGTTTTACACAGTAGAACCTCCTCCTCCTCTCCATCATTATTATTACTATTATTATTATTAATAACAAGTACATCGCAATTGGGAAATATCCCAGTGGCAACGATCATTTACAGTAGTGCAATTTAGTAAAGTTAAAACATAATTACCCAAAAACACCAACTACACCAAAAGTATAACAAGCAATTCCATGGCAACAACGTATTACAAGAAATACTACTAGTTTAATATTCTAAATCCAGCATCATCATATACAAATTCACACACAACTCAAGTATTTCCAGTGATTAACAATACGGCTTACAATACTATAGGATGAGCTTACTGCTATCTTAACATTACAAGTGATGATAAAGTTAAAACATAAGTATCCTTCAACAACAACAAAAAACAGTAAACAAATTCGCCAAATGATGATATTGGCCCCCAGACACTCACCCCACGTTGATTTAGTTGTTCTAACAAAATTTGTTGATTTTCAGTATACCAGTAAGTGCAGTTATGCCTGCTAACTTGTCCGCTTAACTTAAAATTGGCCTCGTCAGACCACACACTTTTATTGAATAGGTTAAGATCATGTTTTTGTTGGTCAAGCATCAATTTACAAAACTGAAGACGTCGATCTGGGTCATCTTAAAGTAACTCGTGTCGTTAACGTGGAATGTAAACTTTAAACTTCTGTTTTTACATTCTGTGCATTGACCTTCGTGATAAATCCAGCTCAGTTCCTAATCTTCTGCTTGATTTTAGTGGACTTTGGTTCACAGCTAAATGTACACACAATTCATTTTCCTCACTTGTGACTGTTCTTGAGCGGCCAGATCTTGCTGCATCTATAACAGATCCATGTTCTTCAAATCTATTCCGTATGTCGTACACTGTTTGTCTAGACGGTGGTTTTGATCTAAAGTGTTGTCCCCATTCGTTAACAACTGCAGTAGCACCACTTTTATAAAATGTGTTTAACGCAAAATTCCTTTCTTCTTTCTTTAACACCGTGACAATTCGGAAAACTACAGCTGTAAACACGTCTCACAGATCACGCTTTCAACAATGCACTAGTTTGATTATTGTATTTGTTTTGTTTGTCATAGTATTGTATACCAACTTCACAAAGCGTAATCATCGCCATTTAGTAATAACAAATTAACGGGTTAAAACTTCCTACTGTACTACGTCTTGCTGTTACTTTCGTTTTCTTTTAACCAGTGACTTTTGCTCCACCTTGTATATTACTTTAACAATTTGCTTTACGTCGCACCGACACAGATAGGTCTTATGGCGATGATGCTATAGGAAAGGATTAGGAATGGGGAGGGAGCGACCGTGGCCTTAATGAAGATAAATGGGTAATCACAGAAAACAAATTTCATGGCTGCCGACATTGGGGTTCGAACCTGTTATCTCCCGAATGCAAGGTCACAGCTGCGCGACTCTAACCGCACGGCAAACTCGCACGGTAAAATAAATATTGAGAGAATCTTATAAGATCGACCAAGCTCCAAGGAAATGTTGTCCGCTAAAGCTGGTTGGATCCTCAAATTGTAGTGTAAAAGGTTATAATGTTACAGGCAAACCAGAAATACTGATGGCGGTGCCATAATGAGGCGAGGAAGGCAAGGTGAGTAGTGAGGAAGTTTACAATTGCTTTCCTCGTTGAGCCAGAATGTGCTATTGCAACTTGCCCGGCTCTATGAGTTGCACATTTCATAATATGTATGACATCTAGCCGTGCTCTGAATGTCATTACTTAGACCCACCCTTCTCAGCACTTTCCGTACTGTCACAGCTATAACGAAACTGAGACTTCAGAAGCTACATTTTGTCCTGGCCTGTGCCAACAGAAAAATACACCCAAAAAATGTGTGTCAATTTTCCTTTTGGGAAAATTAAATAATCATAAAAATGTTTTTCAATAAATGAAACTCAAATTGAAAACTAGGGCCCGGATTCTTATGTAATATAATAATAATAATAATAATAATAATAATAATAATAATAATAATAATAATAATAATAATAATAATAATGTTATTCGCTTTACGTCTCACTAAGTACTTTTTCGGTTTTCGGAGACGCCGAGGAGCCGGAATTTTGTTACGTAGGAATTCTTTAACGTGCCAGTAATTCTATCGACACGAGGCTGACGTATTTGAGCACCTTCAAATACCACCGGACTGAGCCGGGATAGAACCTGCCAAGTTGGGTTCAGAACGCCAGCGCCTCAACCGTCTGAGCCACTCAGCCCGGCTTTATGTAATAATAAAGTGCGAAGTATGTATATACAGTACAATGTAGTAAATATTAGTGAAATATGTAATAATATAAATGCACTAAATTTACAAAAATGTACGTATATTCGTTTTATTTTAACTTATGGTTGCGATATTTATATATATAATATATAAAATAAGAGTTTTGTCTGTATATTGCTCAAATTTAAAAAGAATGGTATTACTGCATCGATCGAGTCCGCAATAACAAGGGAATGCACTTTTTAATTTTATGTAATTTCGGTCTGTCTGCATGTTTGTACGCGGATCACAAGAAAACGGCTCCGTAATTTCTATATGTATGTATGTATGTATGTATGTATGCGCATCACAAGAAAACGCTGAACAGAATTTAATGAAAATCGGTATGTAAAGTCGGGGAATAAGTCGCTACAATCTAGGCCATAAACAATTTTATTCACGCTGAGTGAAGTGGTAGTTTAGGAGAGGGCCTAAAATGTTCGTAATCGGTTTTCCCTTCAGGGTCGGTTTTTATCTCGGACTCAGTGAGGGATCCCACCTCTACCGCCTCAAGGGCAGTGTCCTGGAGCTTCAGACTCTGGGTCGTGGGATACAATTGGGGAGGATGACCAGTACCTCACCCAGGCGGCCTCACCTGGATGCTGAACAGGGGCCTTGTTGGGGGATGGGAAGTTTGGAAAGGATAGACAAGGAAGAGGGAAGGAAGCGGCCGTGGCCTTAAGTTAGGTGCCATCCCGGCATTTGCCTGAAGGAGAAGTGGGAAACCACGGAAAACCACTTCCAGGATGCCTGAGGAGGGAATCGAAACCCCCTCTAATTAGTTGACCTCCCGAGGCTGGGTGGACCCCGTTCCAGCCATTGTACCACTTTTCAAATTTCGTGGCACAGCCGGGAATCGAACCTGGGCCTCTGGGGGTGGTAGTTAATCACACTAACCACTACACCACAGAGGCGGACCGGCCTAAAATGTAATTCTCAAATAGTCATGTTATTAGTGATCGTACCGATAAATACTACATAACTAAAATTATTTAGTATTAAA
This sequence comes from Anabrus simplex, assembly GCF_040414725.1. Lineage (NCBI taxonomy): Eukaryota > Metazoa > Arthropoda > Insecta > Orthoptera > Tettigoniidae > Anabrus > Anabrus simplex. Next base: position 1,742,982,008 of record NC_090265.1, read on the forward strand.
TTTCCGATAATTTATGTCATATATTTTTACCGTACCGGCTATGATAACAGAGATATTCGTGAATTTGGTTTTATGTTGCTAAGTCCATATCAAAGCCGAGCCACAAGAAAATGGGTGAACAGAATTTAATGTAAATCGGTTAATAAAGTCGGGGAATAAGGAACTACAGTCTAGGCTATAAATAATTATATTCACCCTGGTTGAAAGAGTAGATTAGGGGAAGGTGTCTAAAATTTAATTTTTAATTAGCTATGTTATTGGCCCTGTCGAAGCCTCCGAGGTTCAGGCGGCAGCGCGCTGGTATTTCACCGCTGGATACCGTGGTTCAAATCCCGGTCACTCCATGTGAGATTTGTGCTGGACAAAGCGGAGACAGGGCAGGTTTTCTCCGGGTACTCCGGTTTTCCCTGTCATCTTTCATTCCAGCAACACTCTCCGTTAACATTTCAATTCATCTGTCAGTCATTTATCATTGCCCCAGAGGAGTGCGACAGGCTTCGGCAGCCGGCACACTTCCTATCCTCGCCGCTAGATGGGGGCTTCATTCATTCCATTCCTGACCCGGTCGAATGACTGGAAACAGGCTGTGGATTAAAATTTTAAAATTGGTCCTATTGTAAAGTGCTACTTAACTAAAGTAAATTAATAGAGAATACAATTTCCGATCATTTATGTCTTATTTAGTTCAACCGTACCGACTATGATAAGATTGGTGGCGATGGTGATGCCCTAATATCACAGAGTCGGAAGAAAGCTAAATATAGATATAAAATTGAGAAAAATAGCATTACGTTGACCATTGTTTGTTGTGATGTGTTTTGTGCCTTCTGCTGCCGCTAATCTCCGATAGAGGGCATTACTGCTGCGTACCGAGAATAACAGCATGCCTGATTATTGGATGGAAGTAGCTGGGGAGTTTAGCATGCCATTCCTCTGGTTCATAAATTTTCTGGTACTACTGGTACGTAACACACTGGTTCATCATAGCTTTCCAGCTATTCAATCCCTACTCTGAGGCACTGATTGGAATGAGCTGTGTGCACATTTAACGGAATGATGGCAGAGGAGTGTTGGCGGCTGTCTGCGGCCTGGTCATTCCAGCTCTGGAACGTTGGACGGTTACATAGGCAAAGAAGTGAGAAAATGTGCGGTTTTTCATTTGATCGAGTATTTTATATGATAACATTGCTTTTAATGGCGGCATTTCTATTGACGTCTTTGTAAATGACCTATGTTGACTTCAGTTTGGAAAACCACAAAGACAGTCTTTCTGAGAATTCCGTAGCGAAGCACGGGTTCATCAGATAGTACATACAATATCATTATAGACCATTATGCCTTTCAGCGTTCAGTCTGCAAGCCTCTGTGAATTTACTAAACGTCGCCACAATCCTCTATTTGCAACTAGTGCTGTGGCCTCATTTACTTCTATAACGCTTATCTTTAAATCGTTTGAAACTGAGTCTAACCATCGTCGTCTCGGTCTCCCTCTACTTCTCTTAGCTTCCATAACAGCGTCCATTATTCTCCTAGGTAACCTATCCTCCTCCATTCGCCTCATATGACCCCACCACCGAAGCCGGTTTATGCGTACAGCTTCATCCATCGAGTTCATTCCTAACTTAGCCTTTATTTCCTCATTCCGAGTATCCTCCTGCCATTATTTCCACCTGTTTGTACCAGCAATCATTCTCGCTACTTTCATGTCTGTTACGTCTAATTTATGAATAAGATATCCTGAGTCCACCCAACTTTCGCTCCTGTAAAGCAAAGTTGGTCTAAAAACAGACCGATGTAAAGATAGTTTCGTCCGGGAGCTGACTTCCTTCTTACAGAATACTGCTGATCGCAACTGCGAACTCACTGCATTAGCTTTACTGCACCTTGATGCATTCTCGTATCAGCTAGTAGGACAATCAAATTGTATTATATCTCTATATTTTATGACAGACAATTTACTTTGTCTACTGCAGGACCTCTCAGGGCGCATGCGCTTGGTGCATGCACTGTGCAAAAGACGACTTCCCTTGGTTGACCAGAGTGCAGACCACCACTCCTCGATTTGGAGCAATAGCACTTACTCTCTCTTTCATCACGCCTGTCTCGCTCGCTCCCCTTGTCTCCCTCTACCACACTTTCCTCCGTAGCGCTCTAAATCCGAGCTGACTTGAGCCGAGTAGAGCCGAGCTTAGCCGAGCTTAGCCGAGCTTAGCCGAGTAGCCTAGAGACGAAGCGTTGGTCCGAGCTGAACAGAGCGGGACCGATGCACAGTGCACGGAGCTCTTGCGCCTCGATTTGCACGCGTGAGATTTTGGCCGTTTGAGAGGCCCTGGTCTACTGCTTTCTAAATTGAACAGTATTAAATAATAAAATTGAAGGCATATTCAAAATATTTCAAATATTTAAAAATGTTATGCACTGTAAATGACGAAGTATATTACACAGTGTCTTGTTATAGCTAATTTCCCGTTCCCCTCATGCGATGAAAATTAAACAAATACATGTTACTAAATATGAAGTTAATAAATGCCTTTAAATCTCTATTAAGTAACACAAAAAGTTCAGTAAATTTTTTATCGTGATGCCCAGTTAATTTTTTGAATGTTTGCCTAGATATGTGAAAAAATGTTACATATTAGGCCTACATATTCTGTTCCCATACATGTAGCTACAAGAATAGCTAGCATGTCGGCATATTTTTACATATTTCGATGCATAATAAATACTTTGATAAATATTGCATATTTTAAAGAATATTGTGCATTTGAAAGAAAACACAATTCTTTTTTTTTTCCACTGATTTTACATCTATTTAAAGCACCTGAAAATAGTTTAAACAGCCTGTCGGTTTGTAACATCTAAAAATAATTTAATAATTTAAAGTGAAGTATTCTGTCGAAGAATCGCATTGTTGATCAAGTAACGGTACAGTGTGAAGGGTGGACAGTGACATTTCGCTGCTGCTACTACGGGGAAAGACACAAAGTGAAAGTTGCCCTGAGGCTGAGTTGACCGCTTGGCAAAAACAACCCGTGAAAGAAAACACTTGCTCGAACCACATTCTGAGTCGCAGTTAGTGAATCGCTTATGGCACCAGTCACATCTAAACTAGTGTAAAAGTTAAAATAATGGATTTCGATTGATGAAGCCGTTACAAGTGAGGGTACAATCGTGCTATACACAAAGTGACAAACGTATTGGGTGCTTCATAAAGTCTCAATTGGAACGGATCTTTATGTGAGAAATAAAAACAGAGCTCCGTTGAAGTCAATACCAATACCAATCAATCACTATCAATCACTACTGATCTGCATTTAGGGCAGTCGCCCAGAAAAAAATTCTTCTTAAAAAGAGAATGAGAACGCATCTGCCAGTATAATTCCTCATTTGAAAAACGCACCAGTGACTTCAAATGAAGATGAAAGGTCTTTTTCTGTACATAAGAACATCCTAACAGAAAAATGAAGTAAAATGGCGTATGGCTTATAGTGCCGGGAGTGCCCGAGGACAGGTTCGACTCGTCACGTGCAGGTCTGATGATTTGACTCCCGTAGGCGACCTACGAGTCGTGATGAGGGTGAAGTGATGATGGAGACGACCCCATACACCCAGCCCCCGTGCCAGAGAAATTAACCAATCATGGTTAAAATTTCCGACCCTGCTGGAAATCGAACCCGGAACCCCTGTGACCAAAGGCCAGCACGCTAACCATTTATCCATGGAGCCGGCTCCTGACAGACAGAAGGCATTTGATGACCGCAGAAAATTTGGAAAAAGGTTTAGTTATAAATTGCGCCTCCAAATGAAAAGCAGAGATTGAATAACATCTGCACTTTAAACTTTTTTCGGTTTTGTTTCTTTTTCTGTGTATAAGAATACATCAAATAAAGCTTAGGTATTAAGTTACATATTTTCAATTTATTACATATAATCCGAGCTCTAGTGATTACATAAGATAACGATTTTGTGGTGATAACGATTTATTTATATGCATCTAACGAATCGGTTTCGAGAGACTTCTGTATGGAATTTGGAGTCGACAACTGTAGGATTCAGTTCATCGAAAGCGGAAGCTAAGTCAGGGCCAATGGAACTACCACGAATGAAATAATCATTCTCTAGAATACGATGAGATGAGACCTCTTTGATTAAAACAAAGCCTTCTACACTGTATGTCTTTCCACGGACCCCCGGTTTATATACAAAATCCGGAGGCCCGTGTACAAATAAAAGCATTGGCGACAGCCGCGGTGGCCGAAGAGGGTCGGCGAGCAGGCCCGGCCGAGAGGGGCCCTCGGTCCCGGGACAAATGCAGAGGGAAACCACTATCTTGCACTCGTCCCGCAGATCGAACGCCCTCAGTCGGTCGAGCCTCTCAAGTGCTTTATTAATAAATCATACAGCTGCACATATACAAGTGACTGGAACTTAAGTATAACACCAGCGAACATACATATACAAGTGACTGGAACTTAAGTATAACACCAGCGAACATTCATATACAAGTGACAGGAACTTAAGTATAACACTAGTGAACATACATATACAAGTGACTGGAACTTAAGTATAACACTAGTGAACACACATATACAAGTGACTGGAACTTATGTAAGTATAACACTAGTGAACACACATATACAAGTGACTGGAACTTATGTAAGTATAACACTAGTGAACACACATATACAAGTGACTGGAACTTATGTAAGTATAACACTAGTGAACACACATATACAAGTGACTGGAACTTATGTAAGTATAACACTAGTGAACACACATATACAAGTGACTGGAACTTATGTAAGTATAACACCAGCGAACACACATATACAAGTGACTGGAACTTATGTAAGTATAACACTAGTGAACACACATATACAAGTGACTGGAAATTAAGTATAACACCAGCGAACACACATATACAAGTGACTGGAACTTAAGTATAACACTAGTGAACACACATATACAAGTGACTGGAACTTATGTAAGTATAACACTAGTGAACACACATATACAAGTGACTGGAACTTATGTAAGTATAACACTAGTGAACACACATATACAAGTGACTGGAACTTATGTAAGTATAACACTAGTGAACACACATATACAAGTGACTGGAAATTAAGTATAACACCAGCGAACACACATATACAAGTGACTGGAACTTAAGTATAACACTAGTGAACACACATATACAAGTGATTGGAACTTATGTAAGTATAACACCAGCGAACACACATATACAAGTGACTGGAACTTATGTAAGTATAACACTAGTGAACACACATATACAAGTGACTGGAAATTAAGTATAACACCAGCGAACATACATATACAAGTGACTGGAACTTAAGTATAACACCAGTGAACATACATATACAAGTGACTGGAACTTAAGTATAACACTAGTGAACATACATATACAAGTGACTGGAACTTAAGTATAACACTAGTGAACATACATATACAAGAGACTGGAACTTAAGTATAACACTAGCGAACATACATATAACCATATCAAGAAGAACGAGAAGAGAACACCTTAGACATGAATATTAAGAAAGCAGAAAAAGTAACCACAAACATAAGAATACATAAGAAATATGTGTAAGTCCGTTGGAAAGGTCCGGACGACAGGTATTAGGTTCCGAGCAGGGTCAGAGCTGCTGCCGTCATGTAGCTGCTGTTGCTTGTGTCCCCCTGGGCTCCGCGGGCGCCCGAGTGGGCTGATGAAACTGGAAACCCGGTGGCAGGGTGAGGACGTCGTCGCTCACCGCCGAGTCCAGTTGGATGGCATACTGCACAGTAGATCACGGATGCCCTCGTATAAAAGAAGGCCTGTTGGCCGTGGACGAGATGAGGCCAAGACGGAAGGGCTCAGAGGACCACCTGGGCTTCATGTTGATCTCTTCCCACAGGGCTAGGAGGCACTAGAGCTTTGTGGGCTTCTGCGAGACTAACAAATGTGGCGGTGTCTGGTACCTGAAGAGCCTTGGGATACGAAACCGGAACTAGGGAGCGCCAATCGTACGGTTGGTGTTGTGGTTGGCGGACGTCCACTGAATCCTGCTGATCGTCCAAGGATTCGACCTCCTGTTCCTTCTGCTGCCGTAGTTCTTGGACTTCTTATTGCAGATGATCGTGGCACGTCTGGAGCTCCCGGCCATGACCATCTATTGTAACGGTTCAAATCCCGTTACAAGATGATATCTGTATTTTTATTATTTTATTATTTTATCTGTATTATTATTATTATTATTATTATTATGTCCGTATTATTATTATAATTTTATCTGTGATATTATTACTATTATTGTAATTATCATTCTTATTCAATTCAGTTTTGCAATGCTTGTCGCTTGCAGGATTGTACTTAGATGTATGCATATATACGTATGTGTAGAATAACACTCAAGACATGTACAGTGAGAATTATTATATATCAGATGTTGGATGTGACATCGTTACATTGTGCAATACTGGTGGCGATCCTGTCAAGTCATTGCCACGTCATGGCTACGTCATCGTATTTAGTTAGCACTGAGCTCACTTTCTTTGAGAAACCCAGCGAGCCGGCGGCGGTTTCACAACTGTATGTAATATTTGCCGCGTTGTGGGAGTTTGTCATTGTTATTTCTGGAGATTACGTAGCTGTGTCAACCAATGTCTATAAAAGGTGGCTGCATATTGTAGCGTCAGTCATTAGTTAAACGGAAGCTGAACACTGAAGAAGTCTACGAGATGAAGAGGCCTCAGTCGGTCAGTCAACGAGTGTGAACGAGAGATGGAGAAGACTCAATGAGCCATTAATTATTGGTCATTGAGAGAGTGAGGACAAAGTTGGTCGCTCACTTAGTTGAAGACACGGACGCAAGGGCTTACCATGGAGTCAGAGAGGGATACCACCTGCTATGAGGTAATACCATATTGACTTACAAAGAAGTCAGATGATATGGAGAAGAAGCAGTCACAAGGATGTATCACCAAGTTAGGCGTGACACATCTACAGTAAACACCAGATCAAAGGAATAGGTCGTAATTACTCTCAAAGTGTTGAAGGTACAGTCAAGTGAATCAGTGAGGGAAATATTTTGTATAAATTGTTAAATGTCCGGTCAAGAAGAATTCAAATTCATGCCTAGTTTCTTTCAGTTGCAATGTCATAATTTCATGTTCTCATCTGTTTTATCGCAACAGGACTCACTATTGTTTATATATTATTTAAAGAATATATTTTGTTCTATCAAACGAATTCATAGTTTTATTTCAATGACAGTAAAATATCTTAACCTCAAAATTAATGGGGAACCGAACGCCAATCTCCTTTCCCCAGAACTTATATGGTATGTTGTCAAAAGTAAGCTTATTACCCCACACCCTAGAGATAATCAAGATTCTCATTCTATTATTGCTGCACTGAGTGGTAGCTGGCACCCTTCAAATAACGTATGTGTAAGTAAGCAGGTAAGAAGTAAGTGTGAGTCCAGGGTTCAACGATTGTGTATTTTATTTAATGAATGTTAATTTTCATAATTTCCATTTTAAATGCAGATATTCAGATTTTTCAATTTAAATTCAGATTTATATGTTTCCAAAGTTAGTCAAGGAGCTAGGAACTCCTTACACTATCAATGCTTCACATCACAGCCTGCACGGTTGCTAGGTAATATCGCGTCACACACATTTGTACCCCTAACTTCATGACGCAAATTGTCAGATAACCTCCAGCTATAAGGCATATTTATGTCAAAATCGAGAAATAGCAACACCTGGGATGTAAATATTAACCCATTAAGAGCTAGTTTTCAAACATCTGGGATTGGCCACTGTCTTGAGATATTTTTCACACTTCGTCAAGCTCATATTTCTTCTTCGTTCAACTAACAACTTGACCCCACCATTATCGCTTACAAAACACAATACTTTTAATTAGTCACAGACAAAGCTACAGAGATACAAATGTCCTTATCGATGAATATTGCAATCTCCATAGCTAAAAATTTAGCGTCCTGGCCTTTGGTCAGAGGGGTCCTGGGTTCGATTCCCAGCAGGGTCGGGAATTTTAACCATAATTGGTTAATTTCGCTGGCACGGTGCCTGGATGTACGTGTCGTCTTCATCATCATTTCATCCTTATCAAGACGCGCAGGTCACCTACGGGGGTCAAATCAAAAGACTTGCATCTGGCGAACCGAGCTTTTGTCCTCGGACACTCCCGGCACTAAAAGCCATACGCCATTTCATTTTTTCAATAATACAATACTAACTTGGGGCATATTTCAGAATCAGAAAGACAGATGTCAACAGACGCACTGTCTTTTTATCTATTTGTTTTACGTCGCACTGACACAGATAGGTCTTATGGCGCCGATGGGATAGGAAAGGGCTAGAAGTGGCCTTTATTAAGGTACAGCTCGGCATTTACCTGGTTTGAAAATCGGAAACCACGTAAAACCATCTTCAGGGCTGCCGACAGTGGGGTTCAAACCCACTATCTCCCGGAAGCAAGCTGACAGCTGCGCGCCCCTAAAAGCACAGCTAACTCGCCCGGTCAGACGCACTGTAGAAAGGATCGTATAGGTACGTAAATAATAAATGAGGTGAAAATCTCCGAAACGTCGGAATGCGCATAACAATTAAAAGGTTAAGGAAGTCATATTTTCCAGTATGTTAAGACAATTGAATCGGTTATTTGAGAAAGCACACATGTCCACTACTAGTTTTGAGAAAACTGGGGAAAAAACAGCGTACAGCTTCTAATGTTCGGAATTTGTGTCTGATTTTTGCACCAATTATTTATGAGATCTTTTGTAATAATTCTGATCATTTTTTATAAAACTATGAATACAAATGTGTGTCGCGATATTTCCTAGCAACCGTGCAGGCTGTGATGTGAAACACTGATAGATGGCCATGACTGAGAGACATAGAGTACAGAAAGCTTTTTCTTTACAGGACATGTGTGACTTCTCAAATAAATAAACTCTTGATAACAATAAACATAAACGTAATGCCTACCAATATTTAATTACACCTCATATCACACTTTAATATGTAATTAAATGTTATCCTTAAATTTCCCTCATACAACAGCATCGAGTCAAAATAGAGAATATTTTCCAACATTGTCCGTCTTAACAATATTACGTATTGTAGTTACTCAGAGAGATCATCCCTGTTAAAAATAATGCCAAGAGAAAGTCTTGTCATGCCTGTTAATCAAGTTCTTCAGATTTTTCCTGCTTATTAAAAGTATTTCGCCTTCTTTTCTTGACACAGAAAAAGCTGAAAAGCTCATTGTCATGTCTATATAATTATGAGCCATGAAACAATCAAACTAAATATTTTTGAGGTGTTTCTATGGACATCGTAAGAATTTTGGAAGATTTCTTATTTTATGTAAAATAAGAATGAGTTTTAATTTTTAAGAAGAGCGAAGGACAGATAACCTGCTAGTACATGTTTAAAAATATTACCTCCAAATTGAAATTTTCAGAATAATTCTCTAATGAGTAACAAATAAAATAAACTAGCAGTTTCCCGCTGGTTCCGCCCGCAATGTACAAAGTATGGTGTTGTTCGTTACTATCCTCATGGATGTATTTGCAAAGTTTCGAGTTAATGAAATAAAACAAGTGATCTGCTGTGGTAATAGAATGTAATATTGTCAACAAAACACTTGAAAATACATCACACAAAGAAATTGAATTAAACGTTCCTTGGAACAACACTACGTGCCGATCTGTTAAAAAGTCCTTCATAGATCTTCGTCATGGAGACAAATGTACTCACAACTTTTCTTAAAATCTACCAATTTAAGTATTTATTACCTCAAAAGATAGCGCTTGATCCACTGAGTGTTTTTAGACTAAAACGAACTGTGTATCTCAATTACACTGACTGACAGAGCAAATGCAACACCAAGAAGGAGTGGTTCGAAAGGGATGAAAGTTGGGGAAAAAACAGAGACGGCACGGACGAATAATTGATGTTTATTTCAAACCGATATACAGGTTACACAATGCGCACGGCATAGACTCAGTAGGATGTAGGACCACCGCGAGTGGCGATGCACGCAGAAACACGTCGAGGTACGGAGTCAATAAGAGTGCGGATGGTGTCCTGAGGTATGGTTCTCCATTCTCTGTCAACCATTTGCCACAGTTGGTCGTCCGTACGAGGCTGGGGCAGAGTTTGCAAACGGCGTCCAATGAGATCCCACACGTGTTCGATTGGTGAGAGATCCGGAGAGTACGCTGGCCACGAAAGCATCTGTACACCTCGTAGAGCCTGTTGGGAGATGTGAGCAGTGTGTGGGCGGGCATTATCCTGCTGAAACAGAGCATTGGGCAGCCCCTGAAGGTACGGGAGTGCCACCGGCCGCAGCACATGCTGCACGTAGCGGTGGGCATTTAACGTGCCTTGAATACGCACTAGAGGTGACGTGGAATCATACGCAATAGCGCCCCAAACCATGATGCCGCGTTGTCTAGCGGTAGGGCGCTCCACATTTACTGCCGGATTTGACCTTTCTCCACGCCGACGCCACACTCGTCTGCGGTGACTATCACTGACAGAACAGAAGCGTAACTCATCGGAGAACACGACGTTCCGCCATTCCCTCATCCAAGTCGCTCTAGCCCGGCACCATGCCAGGCGTGCACGTCTATGCTGTGGAGTCAATGGTAGTCTTCTGAGCGGACGCCGGGAGTGCAGGCCTCCTTCAACCAATCGACGGGAAATTGTTCTGGTCGATATTGGAACAGCCAGGGTGTCTTGCACATGCTGAAGAATGGCGGTTGACGTGGCGTGCGGGGCTGCCACCGCTTGGCGGCGGATGCGGCGGATGCGCCGATGCTCGCGTGCTGACGTCACTCGGGCTGCGCCTGGACCCCTCGCACGTGCCACATGTCCCGGCGCCAACCATCTTCGACACAGGCGCTGCACCGTGGACACATCCCTATGGGTATCGGCTGCGATTTGACGAAGCGACCAACCTGCCCTTCTCAGCCCGATCACCATACCCCTCGTAAAGTCGTCTGTCTGCTGGAAATGCCTCCGTTGACGGCGGCCTGGCATTCTTAGCTATACACGTGTCCTGTGGCACACGACAACACGTTCTACAATGACTGTCGGCTGAGAAATCACGGTAGGAAGTGGGCCATTCGCCAACGCCGTGTCCCATTTATCGTTCGCTACGTGCGCAGCACAGCGGCGCATTTCACATCATGAGCATACCTCAGTGACGTCAGTCTACCCTGCAATTGGCATAAAGTTCTGACCACTCCTTCTTGGTGTTGCATTTGCTCTGTCAGTCGGTGTATAACGAAAGATATGATTGCTTCAATGAGAAAAAAATGTTGAAGAAATCAGACGTCAAATTGAATGTGCACTCATAACTTTCCTCAGAATCACCCAATTTGAATAGTTAAGAGCTGAAATGAAAGACCTTAATCCACTGAGAGTTCTTAAGCCAAAACGAACTCCGTACCTCAATTAAAACCAAAGATATTATTGCTTCAAAGAGACAAAAAATTGAAAAATCAAATAATTTGAGGAAGACGGAAGTTAAGTGATTTATAGTACCTGAAAACAAATCTGTGCATGAATACCTTTCAGTTAAAAAAAGAATGAAGGAAATCAACCGGATAGAATGGCCGGACTGACTGACTTTAGTTTTCATCAATTCTTTTTTAATATATAGATTAAATTTAAACGTGAACACTTCACAAAATATGTATATCATTCTCTAAAGTTATTTTCCAAGTTTACATAACGAACGTCGCAAATAGAATAATGGCCATGACCTCTAAAGATTCCCAGTGTTCAAGTCACTTTGCCCTTTCTCTTCATATTTTCACTCTTTCAAAGTGCATTCTCCTTGAACTTCAACATTCCACAGTCGGAGCTGGCGGCCGAACGCTCAGCCGACCAAGGTCGGTAGAGGCTGAAAGACAGTAAAATCCCGTAACACGTCATGTTCTTCAGTTCAGCACATTGGTGTACAAATTAGGTGTCCACCAGGTAGAATGCCAAGTCTCTGAGCTCTAATGCAGATGAGCCAACTTCCCCGATTTAAGCAGAAGACTCCCTATTTTTTGGTCCTTAATCCCTCCCGCTTGATCTTGAAAAAGTAGGGGTCCCCACATTACAAAAAACAAGGTTTAAAGGGCCCGGAAAGATCTCAAATTGTGAGTCTATCAAAATAAAAAAGCAAATTTTGAAAATCACTTCCGAAATAAATGTAGTTCCGGAAAACAGCCCAAAAGCGCTTGTTTCTTTACTCGTCTTCTTTTTCATGTAAATCCTAGTCAAATTAACATATTTACATAATTCTTTCTGTAATGTATTCCTTGATTTAATACCCTCAGAGATTTCTTGAATTTTTTTTAAAATGCCCACACCCAATGTAGTTATAAGGGCTTAAGTGAAACTCTGCATTGACTCACATTAGCGCTCGTAGTGGTAGAAAAAGGCAAACTGCTAATCTAATCGACCAGATAACGATGATCAAGAAAAGGATTGTAATTTTTAGGAATAAATAAAGAATATATTCTCATACTTTATTATATTTTATTTACCTAAAATTCGTAGCTCATATCCCTAGGAGACATTGAGTTGCTTGCCTGAAGGACTAGAACTGTGGATGTTTTGAAAATCCCAGGTTTTTCCTCGTTCTTTAAGTAGATGTAAAGAACAGATGTTATTGGGCACTGGCAAGACAGATGCAATATGACAGAATCTCTAACGTAACCCTTTTTATTTTATTATTTCCACATAACTATACCGCCTGTGAAACTAATTTTAGCATATTTACGCGGACAAAAACTCAATTAAGATCAAAACTTCCCAAAAAAGGCTTCTGGAAAAAAATGAAACCTTAAAACCCATTCAACAAGGCCTGTGCTTTGAGCATAAATCTAGTTCAGAAATTGATGAAGAGGCCTCAGGCAGTTACAGTGAAAAGTCATGTGTTCTAAAACTCAGATACCGAGCTCGATAGCTGCAGTCGCTTAAGTGCGGCCAGTATCCAGTATTCGGGAGATAGTAGGTTCGAAACCCACTGTCGGCAGCCCTGAAAATGGTTTTCCGTGGTTTCCCATTTTCACACCAGGCAAATGCTGGGGCTGTACCTTAATTAAGGCCACGGCCGCTTCCTTCCCACTCCTAGCCCTTCCCTGTCCCATCGTCGCCATAAGACCTATCTGAGTCGGTGCGACGTAAAGCAACTAGCAAAAAAAAAAAAAAAAAAAAAACTCAGATACGTTCAGTATTTCAGTATTTAGAAATAAATAAATAAATAAATAAATAAATAATGGGTCCGCCTCTGTGGTGTGGTTAGTGTGTTTAGCTGCCACCCCCTGAGGCCCGGGTTCGATTCCCGGCCCTGCCACGAAATTTGAAAAGTGGTACGAGGGCTGGAACGGGGTACACTCAGCCTCGGGAGGTCAACTTAGTATAGGTGGGTTCGATTCCCACCTCAGCCATCCTGGAAGTGGTTTTCCGTGTTTTCTCACTTCTCCTCCAGGCAAGTGCCGGGATGGTAACTAACTTAAGGCCACGGCCGCTTCTTTACCTCTTCCTTGTATATGCCTTCCAATCTTCCCATCCCCCTGCAAGGCCCCTGTTCAACATGGCAGGTGAGGCCGCCTGGGCGAGGTACTTGTCATCCTCCCCAGTTGTATCCCCAACCCAGAGTCTGAAGCTCCAGGACACTGCCCTTGAGGCGGTAGAGGTGGGATCCCTCGCTGAGTCCGAGGGAAAAACGGACCCTGGAGTGTAAGCAGATTAAGAAATAAATAAAATAAATAAATAAATACATAAATAAATAAATAAATAAATAAATAAATAAATAAATAAGAGAAATTATGTAATTGAATAGTGTAATATGTTAAATATTCTTCAAAGTTACGTCATCAATTATGTCTTGTAGCTTGTCGGGATATGCCACAAAAAATCTCCTGACTTTTGTCTTCTGAAAGTTGGCACGTCTGCATTTATGTAGAACTCACCGTCTCACTGTCAGGAGCACTGACTGAAACATTGGATAAAATGACAGAGGAGATCTGAAATTCTAACCTAACGCTCAAAATACTTAGGTGACATTATATCTTGGCAATCCTCAGTCGTGGCTATTTCGCAACATTACAGATGGTACAAAATGCTCCCTCGGTTATGTACTGCACCCGCCCACCTCCTGAGTCCCAGACTAGCATTTATCTCAGGGGTGATCAGTTCGAAAACGAATAAAAAAATTTTATATCAAAAAAAAATTATATATATCGGCGCATCAAATGAACACAGGGATGAACGGGGCATGAAAATTTAAGGTTACGGGGGACGACTCATTCATGGATACAAAATTCTGACTCCACAATAGGACTGGGAAGTGACAACTTAAATTCCATGGGCATACTGGACTAACTACAATGAAAATATATGGAAACTGTTTCCTATTGAAATTGCAATGAGGAGCAATTTATTCACTTATTTTGCATACTACACATGTTGACAAATTTACATTGGGACACTTTTAATCCTGAAAAATAAATGACATAATACTTGGATTTTACCTCACTACTCTGGTAGTGTAAAACATCTGGTGAATTCGTCCCAATTGGTTACTGGGGATCGAATTCACATCCGTATGATTGGACGTTTCACCGCTGGAGATATTCTTTCGGCGACGAAGGCACGACAGTAACTTTTTACTGTCGTCTCCTCGTTCCGTTTGGACATGAGACACTTCCGGTATGTACATTCTGGTGAGCCGGACACCCACCGTAGAAAATGTTATCGCCTCGAAAAAACGGGAATTTATAATACGGACAAACTCTAGCCTATTATTTCCAGATTCACAAACACACCAGGTAGAGTTCATTAACTCAAAAGCTACTTTAATATTTACACTTGTCAATACGACAACACGTACGGAAAGGTTCATTACTCTGCTCTGACCCTGCAAACATGTGCCGTCCGTGGGTTATTTACGTATCTACCGCTATCTCCCCGTGAAAACCCAACATCTGGTTCAGAGCAATTCGACACAGGATGACTGTCCCTAGCATATCCTCCTATTATTATTAGATAATATCATTACCATTCTCTGTCTGATCATCAGCATATACTTTGATTACCATCAATTAATTTATTATTATCATTAATTTCAATTATAATCCGGTATTTGATTATTATCATTTGTCATCCGGGATGATTATATGCCAACCCTTGCCGACGTTTCAAACGAAGGTTAGTTCTTCCTCCTAAATTATCCGCACAATTTAATGATCAGCTTCCTCATAAATATTTTTATTATTATTATTATTATTATTATTATTATTATTATTATTATTAATAGTGGAAATCGTGATTATCGTAACCCGTAATCAACCTCGCTATAATACTTCAACTTCTCGCTCTTATTATTTTCATCAAAAAAATAAAATAAAAAAGTACCTTCATTGGTTATTCTTCTTCTCCTTCTTCAAATATTTTATTTATTATTATTATTAGTTAAAAATCTCAAATCTTTCATTTCATCTCCCAACATCATTATTATGTCCAAAATATAAAAAAAATTGTTCTTAAAAAAAAAGTACTTTTCTTAATATTTATTATTATTATTATTATTAAAAAAAACTTAAATTCGCCTGTTACACGGTAGTTCACTCTTAATATGTTTAACGCATAACCCCTTTTACAATTCC
The DNA here is from genome assembly GCF_040414725.1 of Anabrus simplex. Taxonomy (NCBI): domain Eukaryota; kingdom Metazoa; phylum Arthropoda; class Insecta; order Orthoptera; family Tettigoniidae; genus Anabrus; species Anabrus simplex. The sequence continues at coordinate 1,742,997,718 of NC_090265.1, forward strand.
GATTTATCTTGGCACTAAGCACTCGATTTAAGACAAGATTCACTTGGAGTATGATTATTGTTATTATTATTATTAAAAATGGAAAGATGATATTTTAATTTCCACTCTTTAGAATTTAGTCACATATGTTAAATCCCGTTATGAACCACTAAGATCTGCTTTATATCGGTCGGGACAATACGGTATTCGGGACCGTACCTTCAACTTCGCACTGCCGTTAATTTTATATGGGGACACCTGTCCTCCCAAGACACATCTCACAACCTATGGCACATCGCGGCTGGGCAAATACCTCCAATGCCGGCGATTGCTAAACTATTCCTTCAAATTTGAAGTCCATTTCCTTTCATCGGAACTCTTCAAACATTTAATTCATAAAATAATCCTCGGTGCGTGGATTCTACCACTAATAACACCGGCATATGCATTTATATCATCTTAGGCCTTGAGATTCATCTATTTCATCATTACAAACAATACGGCTCAACTTATTTCACGCCGGATATTCGTCCCTCATGACTTCCAACTCTAAATATGGGCTCAAATCATTCTGGGCTTTTAACATATCGTGACCATTCTAATTCACGTGCCTATATCGCTTTTAAACAAAATTTTAATGGTTAAATTAAAGTCCAAAAACGTAAAATTAAACTGATTACGCGAATGAAAGTCTTTAACGCTACATGTCATCTCCACATTGATTATTATATTTGCACTGGCTAACTCACGAAGCACTGTCATTATTATTATTATTATACTCTAACTCGCAAACGCATAAATATTATTATTATTATTACTTTACTTTCCTTTGTCAACTCACAAACATTATTATTATTAGTATTTTAATGACCTTCCGTACGCGACACAAATCTTACAAACTCTGGCTCTTTCATAATCTGGCTGTCTAATAGAAATTATTCCTAATTAAAATACAAATGATCACCGCAGTGAATGAAATTCAAATAAATGGGTTAGCACAAAAAAAGAATTTAACACTTGAAATGAACTTAAGTCAAAGTATTACAAACAGCATGCATTAATTGAAAGAAATATATCCCATATTTACATTATATACAACAAACAATTACACAAATTAATTAATCTAACCCATTATTACGTTAATATAAATTAGTTCGTCCGTCTAACAAAAAAATAAAATCATGGACTCGGGAAGCGGACCATGTTAAGTAACCATAATTAATTTACACTGAACCCCGTTTAGTCGCGATAACATCCCCTAAATATCAAAATTGTGTACTCATTCCTGTGTAGAATTCCATTGTCTCGTAGCGGAGGAGATATAGGCCTTACGGCCCCATAGTGATTTACTCGTTCATCATGTCGCACAATACAAATTTGACACAATAAAACACTTCTGGGTGACTACCCATGATTAATACCTTATTACACTATTTTACACAAAAATATTAATAACAAAAAAAACACTTATAGGTGCTCCTAGACCCATGACACTCGCACAATCTACTCTTCATATACGCCCGAAACACACGTCGTGACACATTACGGCGAAATGTCGTTCATTTGAACCGGCGCGTATCGCGTCTTCAACCGGCACTTCCTGGTTTATTTTCAAGCCGTCTTGATCATCGCCTAGCTCCTATAATTCCCTGCTCGGATAGTTATTCACCGTCTATCTTGAGATGTTTACTTCAGGCTCCGCACACTGCCTTCCAAAGGTACTATCGGCGTTCAGTTAGTTATGTATTATTTAAACACATGACATTCATTAAATTTAACATACAATTGTACTGATTATACACACTCGGTACTATGGATAATTTCACTGTTCGTATTCATTCTCCTAATAATTCACGTACTTTCAGCTCTAATTGACTTCGAATACGTCCCGAGGTACTGACTTACAGAGTCAACATGTCAGAGTCTCAACTACTTCATTACGACTGACACGACTGGTGACTGGTAAGAACTGAGTGATGTGAGGTCTGCTACTGGACTTTTATAGACGATCTGATTTCCCGCCGGGGTCATCCGCGGTCAACTTCTGGAGAGGGGGGTTGGTTATCCTAAATCGGCATATGCAGGCGGAGTTGGATCTCTTGCTTTATCCTACTTAATACACTGGTGATACACATGCATGTGTCGTATTCTGAACTCCTATCGTTCGGTGATCATGGAAATATCACTTAATTTCTGTCCTCCACCTTTCGCGCGCTAACTCGGCGTCCCTGATGGCGTGCTCATCTCGACCAATGGCGAGATAGCGTGGGTCATTTCCACGAATTCATTACTTTAATTTATTACGATTACCATTATTCAACATGGGAACGATATCACAAAAATCCCCTCTATTCAATCATGTGGTTGGAATAATTTAATTATTGTTATCGGAGAAGCTAACTGGAGTTCACTCTGAGTTTTTCTTATGTTGGTTCATCTGCGGCCTACGATAAATTTTCTCATTGGTCAACACCGCTTTGGTTAGTTTGAAATCTCTCCCTGTGAAACGTGGCCACACCAAATGCCTCGGGCGTGAAAATACCCGGTACGTCATATTCTCGGTATTGGCGATACACCTGCTCGGCCTTGGTCCGGAATATATACTCTTTCACTTCCTTGTAGTAATTATTCTGTTGTTGTGAGCTCTAGATTTTAATCCTCTTATCTTTTGACCAGGAAACCTTCTTCCCCTTAATGACAAGCTTACCGTGGCGCCGGACTGTCGCGATCATGTTGAAATTCTCCCGTCCACACAAAACTGACACTGTATTTATTTAATATTCCAATATATCTGTATTTCTCATATCAAAATCAAATCATGAAACTAGGGGATATCTCATCAGGGTACAGTACCATCTGATCATAATACTGAATTTTATTGCCCCAAGTGTTCTCCCACTCTCACTTACTAGTCTCTCGATTTCAGATGAACTTGTGCCATCAGCCTCAATTATTGATCCTTATTATTTGAATTTACTGAATGTCTTTGTTTTTCTGTATCCAATCCATAACTTTCTGTCAGAATTTGTCTCCAAGGGGAGATATTTTGTTTTTCTGTAATTCACATTCATAATAAAAATATGACAGAGGGTATCACTAGTGATTAATAGAATTTAGCCTGCTTTACAGTGCCACTCAAATATTTAGGACCGCATTCGAATACCGAAAAGTGTCACCTATGAACTTAACGTCTGTCCTAGAAATTCAGTGAATTATTTTTCCTCTCAACACTTGCACTTAATTGCATGTATGGTATTTGCCAAAATTCATTTAATTTGATCCGGTTTTGTAAAAGTCATGAATTTCTAAATATCAGAAAACCACTCGGAAATATCACCACTTTTATAGAAGTAAAGGAAGTCGTTGAAAGTTTTGCCACCAAATTTTTTATCGTTTTCTTACAAGTTTCTTTATGTCGTACCGACACAGATAGGTCTCATGGCGACGATGGGATAATAAATGGCTAGGAGTGGGAAGGAAACAGACGTGGTCTTAGTTAAGGTACAGCCCCAGCATTTGCCTGGTGCGAAAATCGGAAACCACGGAAAACCATCTTCAGGGCTGCCGACAGTGGGGTTCGAATACCGTACGCGCACCTTTTAGCGATACATGAATACCCTAGTGCTGAATACGAGTAGGTCGACCTCGGGTATCTTCGAGATTCTTACTGGCAACCTTTGAAACACAAACTATGAATCGCTTATGCATCGCTGTGTGACATCTGGCGTACACTTGACGTACTAGTACTGTTGTTGTTTACATAGCAAAGCCAAACTATAGAATTCATGCTGGGAACAAGATTCGCATCGAGAAATGTTATACAATGATATATAAAGTGTGTATGACGCAGTTGTTGGCTTAAGACAATAAAGGTTTAGAAAATTCATATCGATCGATCATATTATCGATTCAATTCAGATTTTGTTTTCATTCAGTTGGCAGTATTATTGGAACCGTGATAGCTCCCTCCTTACTCCACCCCCCGTACAAAGAAATATCGCTAAAAGGTGCGCGGACTATACACTCTCCCGTTTTATGAAACAGAACACTCCCATCCGCTAGCTCCGAATCACATGAAGTTGAGTAGAGAGTATTCATATATAGAACTTCAAATTGTTTTTGATACAAGCACTTGATATTTAATTACAATTAGCTTGTCTGTAACTAAATTGGGCCGATGACTTTCGATGTTAGGCCCCTTAAAACAACAAGCATCATCAACTAAATTAAGCATTTTAATTAAACCTAATAAGTATTTATATTCGTTTTACAAATGATCACCTTTTGTTCTGTTGTTATACAGTGTTATTTATTCTCCCAGAAAGGTTACGAGGTACGTGAAGAACTGGCATGTGTTGCTGACGGTGGAAGCAACCGGAGAATAGACATAATCGCAATTGACCGAGAAAAGGACTTGGCAGATATTTTAGACCCCACCATTAGACGTGAGGTCGACTCCAGTCAACCAGCAAAGGCAGACGTGGAGAAGCGAGTCATCTATGAACCAACCATCAGCTACTTCAAATAATCATACAGCATCTCCAGTATAAGGTGTGTAGGATTTTTCATTGAAGCAAGAGGAACCATGTCAAAATTCTTAGTTGAGTTCTTCAAAAGTGTGGGCATTCCCAAGAATCTATACTGTGATTTAGCCGTCTTGGCCGTTAAAGGCTCCATCCAAATTGTTAGAAATCGCCTCTATAATAGTGCATAGGAGAAGGACTAAATCCAGAAAACTCGTCATAGTTAAATATATATTCAATATTTAAGTGTATACAATTTTAGGCAACCTCTGCGGATCAGTGGTAGAGTGTTGGCCTCCGGATCCCAAGATAGCGGCTTCAAACGCGACAGAGGTAGTCGAATTTTTTAAGGGTGGAAGAGAGTCCATTCGACACTCCATGTAGTACGATGTCGGCGTGTAAAAGACCTCTGGTGACACATTTGGTGTTTACCCGACAAAATTCATTAAATCTCAGCCACAGACGCCCAAGAGAGATCCGGTTTACTCAGTCTTCCTTCTAGTACGCCTAGAGTAAAACAGAACGTCGAAATTGACGAGCAGACAGCCAGATGGCGTCAAATTGAAATGTCTGCACACGGTAGCTGAGGCCATACTATTATTATTATTATTATTATTATTATTATTATTATTATTATTATTGTAGGAAGTAAACTTACAAATAAATAAATTAAATTAATACACAAATTATGTTATCGCTCATTTTGTTCACCCTTCTTCTCTTTTGCCACATATTTAAAAAAAATATAAAATCGTTTCTGCTCTTCCTGGTGTAATTCACTCTTTGTTTTATATTCACTACTACTCAGATGTTTGACCCTAAGTGAGTTTGTCTTCCTACATATTCTCACTAAATGTGCCTCTTCCATTGTTTCTCTTCATAACAAACAATGCTTCTCATGATGATTCTCTCTTTGACCCTTATTATTATAGACACCCATTAACCACCGCACGATGTCTCTTATTTCTCTATTCACAAGCTTGCTTTATTGATGGACAACTTATGGATTATTTCGCAAAATTCTGGTAATTTTCTCTTGGTCTTACATTCTGGCATGTTCAACTGCTTCTCAATATCTTCCACTCATAGTTACTTCCTTCTAAATCTATTTTTCCTAATAGTCCACAAGAATGTTTACCAGATGTGGAATTACATGAGCCCCTCTCTGAGATAACATATAAAAGGCTACACCGGTTTTTCTTTGGGGTTTTGTACTGTATATTCCAGAACTTAGCTGAAATGGACTACTTTTCCTCGCCTTGCTCATATTAACCACGAAATCAGTGAGTGAGCTCTCAGAGTTAGTTCCTTCCTCATGAGTAGTTCTAACTTTATTCTGAAGTTAGGGCAAAATAAAAAGCAATTTCTGTAGCAATTGAACTGTAGTCGTCTACCAACGGTGGATGACAACAAGAAAGTCATTTAACAATGTACATTCTAAGAGACAAAAGTCCAACAATCCATAAAGATATGCTCCTAAGAATCGTGACTGTATTATACTATTAAACATCGTTTATTCCCTTGGAATATATACTGTGCTAACGATTTGATACTATACTACAAGTAATATACTGTATTTATATATTTACACATATACTTGCACATCTTTACTAATTTATATGGAGGTAGACCAACTTTTCTTCAAATTCCAGTATACTGTAAATGATATTTTCTATCAGCCAGCCTTTAAAGTCTTTTTTAGTAAAAGGATTTCACAGATATATCTCTTAATTCCAATAGGGGCTTGTAAAAGAGTATCATTCCTGTATAGTTACAATATTCTTGCGTTTTCTTCAATCTAACATGAGGAGTGTCTATATGATTTCTTCTTCTTGTATTATGTTGACGTACCTCCTTCCTCCTCATAGATTCGTTATGTGGTGTGCTATGACGGAAAATAGTGCGTAGTGCGTCAGAAAAGCATATGTAGAACAAAATAAGGAAATAAAATACTGTTAATAGCAAGGCTCGCACAAGTGTCCAAGTCGAGAGTGAACCCTCGTGATATCTTATCGAGATCGGCATCTATCTATCTATCTATCTATCTATCTATCTATCTATCTATCTATCTATCTATTTATCTATCTATCTATCTATCTATCTATCTATCTATCTATCTATCTATCTATCTATCTATCTATCTATCTATCTATCTATCTATATATCTATCTATCTATCTATGTAATCAATTTAGTACTCTATCTATTTATGTCCTCCTCAATTCTCTACCCTTGACAGAGCAGGTCGGCGTTCACGATTTTACGGTCCGGATTTTATTTCTCCAAGTCTATTTATATGCTTATTTATGTATTTATTTATTTATTTATTTATTTATTTATTTATTTATTTATTTATTTATTTATTTATTTATTTATTTATTTATTTATAGACATAACCAATAGGTAAATTATGGTATAAAGTATTGTGTAAAAAATTATCTCATTTCATACGACAGTTTTAAACTTCTGACACTGTAGTGTACAGAAAATTTTTAAAATCACGTAGTCCGAGTAGAAACATGAAACTAATAGAATATCACATAGCAGTGAGATCAATAATGACGTAAAGTTTTCAAGTATTGCAATGATGGAGCTGCTGAGGTAAAGAAAGAGGAAGGCACTTAGAAGAATCTACTGTTCAGTGCAAGATAATGAGCGCTGCAGAATCAAAAATAATAGATAGGGAATTGTTATAAAAGCCATATACTGTGACCGAGATTGAAAGCTCCGTACTAATGTTAGTTGGGCTTAGAAAGGATGTCAAGAGAGAGGGCGGTAAAGAAAGGATTTAAAAGCAAGATCAGGAGGATGCCCCTTGAGAGGAAAACCAGAGACAACGTAGATGTTTGATGTCGGAGAGGATCTAATCAGGATAGGGGTTAGAAGATGGAGGCATAGAGTAAAGAATTCGGAAAACTAGGACGGAACTGATTTCTAGGCAGAGTGTTACGGATATCCTTGTCGAAAAGTTCAAATATAATTCACTCTAACAAAACTAACCATTTACTATAGATTCCTTCTAGTAAATGCTTCCAATCGTTCTGTATCTCCTACCGGTAACATTCAACTTCCCCAAGAACTAGTCTATAGTCACGCTGCTGTCCAGTCATATCACCTAGACGTAAGTCAAACAAGTTACAATGCGCAGCGATAACAAATCTATGATATTGTCTAAGTATAAATAATTGTTGAGTCGGCGCAAATACTTATGTTTAAATCAGGTATTAATCACTAAATTTGATAGGATTTTATCTCTTATTGAGAGATACCAGACTCACATATAATGAGCAATGGATTTTAAAGTGTAAGGATCTTCTGTTATGAACTATAACAAGTTCACTTTCATCAACGTTCTCATTCTGATCTTTGAATTTGGCAATGTGATAATGAGTGAAGGATGAGCGATGTAAATAACAACATTATTTATGAAGTCAGTCCCTGTGATAAATGGTATGAATGGTAAGACAGAGTGTCTGGTTTGGAAGACTGATATGTAATAGCACTTTCGAAATCAGTGAGGAAAGCAATGACCAAATTTCTCGTTCCTTATTACCATGGAACGCCTCTTCATTGACTCTTGGGCGTTCCATGGCTTTTGATGGTGAAACTGTAGGGGATTCCAGTCTAAGAACTCAACAAGCATACTGTACATTGTATAACAGAAGGAATTAATCATGATATGAAAAACATCCACAGTTCTAGCCCTTCACGCAAGCAACTCAAAGTTGAAAATATCCTAGGGATATGAGCTACGAGTTTTAGGTAAATAAAATCCCATGTTCTTTATTTAATTATGTAAATAAGTTATTTTTTCTAGGATTTGAATAAAAAAGAAGACGAGTAAAGAAACAAGTTATTTAGGCTGCTTTTTCCGGAACTGCATTCAGACCGGAAGAGATTTTAAAATTTGCTTTTGTTTTAGTCTGATAGACCTGTCTAAGACTCACAATATGAAATGTTTTCGGACCCTTTAGCCCTTCAACTTTCGGCACAATTAAGACAATTGCTTACTTTTACGTTTTTATTATTATGGAGCCCCCTACTTCCTCTGCTAAGAAACATTTTCTACATGAGTATCAATCTATTTACGTCTTGAAGTGTTAGTCGTGCAGGGGTATCACAGTCTGTATTCAATAAGTGCATTTCCTATATCACTAAGTTCAGTAATAATAAGAGTTTGGGATATCATATGTTTATATAAATAACACTAGTATGTTTTATTATTCTCCCACCTATTCAATACAATACAATCGTAAAAGTTAGGACTTTGTCCTTATCAAAATGTTAACATAAAATTAATACATTGGATGGTACATGATTCGCCTATCAATATTAGGCATCATCAGCCATTTTTACCATAGGAATAGATCAGGTACCTGATTAGGAATGACTTATGAATAGAGTCCGGATTATTAGGTACTGATAGGTTAGAATGCAAAACTTACTTAAGCCAGTAACAAGTATACACTACACTGCACAACGGTTGTGCTATGCGATATGCATAGATACTAGGGGTACAGCCTATAGAACTCTTTGAATTTATGCTACTCTTCCTACATCATGGTACAACGGGTTACATGACACTTACTACAAACCAAATTACTTTGCATTCTAACCTATTACGACCTAAAATCCGAGGTATACTTATGAATACTGTCAAAAACTATGTCTTGTAAAATGGATTAGAGATCGTTAAACAACTATTACAATATAAAATGTGGTATACTATTACTTAACAATATTTGTGTTAATATTTGAGTCTCAAAATATACAACATAGGTGGTTGGTTCTTGGTATTAAAATATGTTACAATAAAGATAAAAATCAGAAAGTACATTCCATACAATTGTCAAATGACGTGTCAAAAACTTGAGGAAAGTTGAGCATTGGTAATGGTCGTTGGTTCTTGAAGTTAAAAAGTATTGATTTTCATTTATATGCTTATAAATAGTAATAATTTTTATATGGCCTGGTTCTTTTAAGGTAATATTAGTTGGAATGCTGGTGCCGTAGGCTATATTGAAGTTTGTGTAGACGTCATTAGGCCATCTTCTTTAATGTAGTATTTGTGGGAAGAGTTTGTTGTTGGACGTGTCGTGAGCGTGTTAGTCGAAAGGGAACGTTGTTGTCAATCGGTAGGTAGCCAAGTGTGGGATGAAATTCTGTAATTAAAAATGAATTTTATCACATGTAATATCATACGTTACCGAGCTCGATAGTTGCAGTCGCTTAAGTCCGGCCAGTATCCAGTATTCGGGAGATAGTAGGTTCGAACCCCACTGTCGGCAGCCCTGAAAATGGTTTTCCGTGGTTTCCCATTTTCACACCAGGCAAATGCTGGGGCTGTACCTTAACTAAGGCCACGGCCGCTTCCTTCCCACTCCTAGCCCTTTCCTGTCCCATCGTCGCCGTAAGACCTAGCTGTGTCGGTGCGACGTAAACCAACTAGCAAACAAAAAGAAACAAGTTTAATCCCATTCTTTGAATAAGCAAAACGAATAAATAATAATAATAATAATAATAATAATAATAATAATAATAATAATAATAATAATAATAATAATAATAATAATAATAATAATAATAATAATCATTTCCACCACTCCAATCCTCTCTGTGCCTGCTGGCAGCTGACATGCCCTTCAACTGTCGTCTTTGTGTATAGAGACACTTCAGTGCGCTGCATTGTGTGTAATGAACTGAAAGCACACACTTGACTAAGCCGCGCCTTCATGCTGGGTTCGAGTTGTCTGCCCGTCTGCAAAGAGCTGCGGTCAAGGTCTTCAGTGGCCGCGGTTCGAATCCGGGACCAGACAGACGCTGGAATGTGTTGCTGACGCTCTCTCTCTCTCTCTCTCTCTCTCTCTCTCTCTCTCTCTCTCTCTCTCTCTCTCTTCATCTTGTATCCTACTAGCAGACAAGAGAGAGAAAGAGCAGCGCTTCCAGATTTCTCATTGGCAACTTGTTCCATCTATAACAGTTTAAAATTTAGCATTATGAATTTCAATGTTAGCATGTTTGAGCAGTTAAGATTATCCGATTTTGCCGCGAGTTTCGCTGCACACAAAAATCACAATGGTTTTTAAGAAAATGTTCAGCAATAAATGCATATTATAAGTTGAATAGAGCGTGTTATATAACAATATTTTAAACAGATAAACCAAGTACATTTTTTTTTTTTTTTACTTTTCAAATTGAAGGCCGAATACGCATTAAGTAAGATCTGCATATAAGGTTTAATAGGGAAAGTGAGACGTACGATTCGATTAGTTCATAATTCAAAATTTATATCAAGAGGAAAAGTCTAAATATCTCTTTTTTATTTTGGCAGACGTTAACCTGGGGTTTCCTAAGATACCCAAGTATTTTTTTCTGATTATGGAAAGACAAGTTGAAGCTGAGTTGGGAGAAGAACAGTTTGGCTTCAAAAGAAATATAGGAACATGTGAAGCAATCCTGACTTAACGTCTTATCTTAGAGGATCGAATTAAGCAGAACACACTGTATTTCGTAGACCTAGGAAAGGCATTCGATAATGTTGATTGAACCAAACTACTTGAGTTTCTGAAGGTCACCGGGATCAGACACAAAGAAATTACTATCTGTATATAAATTAATTTATTACAAGTTGCTTTACTTCGCACAGACCCAGAAAGGTCTTACGGCGACGATGGGATAGGAAAGGGCTAGGAGTGGAAGGGAAGCGGCCATGGCCTACATGAAGGTACAGGCCCCAGCATTTGCCTGGTGTGAAAACGGGAAACCACGGAAAACAATCTTCAGGGCTACCTCGGTCGCTGATGTACCTAAATCAGTCTGCAAGGACAAGAATTGAGGGCTATGAAGAAAAGAAAAGCAGAAACCCAGAAAGGAGTGAGACAAGGCTGCAGTTATCCCCTCGTCTTTTCAATGTTTATATAGAACAGGCTGTAAACAACATCAAAGAGGTATTTGAAAAGAGATCACAATGCAAGGTGCAGCTTTGGGAAGGCATTCTTTCTGATTATTTTAGACATGTTTGCAAATTGAATAACTGGTTCGATAGAAGGCAGTTCGGTTTTAGGAAAGGTTATTTTACTGAAGCTCAACTTGTAGGATTCCAGCAATTTATAGCAGATATCTTGAATTCAGGAGGTCAAATGGACTGTATCGCGATTTACCTGTATAAAGCATTTGATAGGGTGGATCATGGGTGACTACTGGCAAAAATGAGTGCAATTGGACTAGGCAAAAGAGTGACTGAATTGGTTGCTATATTTCTAGAAAATAGATCTCAGAGAATTAGAGTAGGCGAAGCTTTATCTGACCCTGTAATAATTATGAGGGAAATTCCTCAAGGCAGTATTATCGGACCTTTATGTTTTCTTATATATAAAAAAATGATATGAGTAAAGGAGTGGAATCAGAGTTAAGGTTTTTGCGGATGATGTTATTCTGTACAGAGTAATAAGTAAGTAACAAGATTGTGAGCAACTGCAAAATGTCCTCGATAATGTTGTGAGATGGACAGTAGGCAATGGTATGATGATAAACGGGGATAAAAGTCAGGTTGTGAGTTTCACAAAGAGGAAAAGTCCTCTCAGTTTTTATTACTGCGTTGATGGGGTGAAGGTTTCCTTTGGGGATCATTGTAAATATCTAGGTATTAATATACGGAAAGATCTTCATTGGGGTAACCACATAAATATGACTGTAAAATATCATGTTTATATAGAGCAGGCGGTAAAGAAATCAAGGAGAAATTTGGAAAGAGAATCGCAATGTAAGGAGAGGAAATCAAAACTCTGATATTTGCCGATGAGAGCATTATTTTATCTGAGTCTCCAGAAGATCTGTAGAAATTGGTGAATGGTATGGACACGGTCTTGTAGAAGGAGTACGAGACGAAAATAAATAAATAAATAAATAAATAAATAAATCCAAAACAAAAGTAGTGCAGTGTAGTCCACCGAAGTCAGGTGATACAGGAAATATTAGATTAGGAAATATTAAAAGAATTATATGAATATTGTCACACGGATACTAGAATAACTAACGATGACAGAAGTAATGAGGACATAAAATGTAGACTAGCACAAGGAAGGAAATCCTTCCTTAAGGAAGAAAGTTTGTTCACATCTTACATTGATATATGAGTTAGAAAGGTGATTTTGAAGACTTTCCTCTGGAGCGTGTCATTGTATGGAAGTGAAACATGGACTATAACTAGCTTAGAAGGAAAGGGAGGTTTTGAAAAGCGGTGTTACAGAAAGATGCTGAATGGATGAGATGGGTAGTTTAAATTACGAATAAAGGAATGCATCGCATTAGTGAGAGGAGTATGATTTGCCGATATGTGACCAGAAGAACAGATAGAATGATAGTCTATTTCTTAAAACACCCCACGGTCGCTACCTTCCCAGTCCTAGCCCTTGCTCACCCTAGGGTCATCGAAATCCTTCGATGTGTTAGTGCGATGTTAAACAAATAGCAAAACAGAACAAAGAGCACACATTTGTATTACACTCAACTCTCGATTTACCGTAATCGCATCAAACGCGTTGCGGCTTAACCACGATATGAAAAACACTAAAAATGCACGAGTGTTAGGAGTTACAATAATACAGAATTATAAAGGGTCGGGATAATATTGCCAGGATGATGCTCTCAGCACCGAAAAACTTGTTTTGGAAAAGTTGAGAAGCAAAGTAAAGAAAAAGTCTTTCACGGTACAAAAGCAGAAAACCTTGACTGATTAATTTCAAAACCAGTAAAGCTAAGTAGTCTGAATATTTGTCTTTGCCTTATTCATTTCAACGAAAAGTGCTGTTTATTTTTCCATTTATTATTTTTGCTAAGTGCTACTTTTATTGCAACGTTTGGGTAAGTTAATAAAAAAACAATACAGCAGTATCATTTATTATCATTTTAACTGTACTTTCAGTACGCCTGTTCTATTTTTAAGTTTTTGCGAGTTAACCTGCGATTTTACTTATCCGGGAAGCCTTAATCCTACATTATCCTGGTTAATCGAGACTTGATTGTACTTTAAATCTCAGTACACGTGTTTTGTTTCTAAGTAGTCCTATACTTTTTTGGAATATTTTCCTAAAATGTATAGGTGATTTTAAATGGCACATTATCTAACTTCATAACGTTCTGTTCTTGGTATATTTAAGAGTGTACGAACTTTCAATTTCTGATAAGGAACTTTTCTTTTCTAATATATCGAAATTAATTGTGTCATACTTATCCTTTATTCTGTAATACTATCACAGAGTTATAGCACGGATGGAACAACCCTACACCTAGAAATACATCTATAAAAGTGGATCACGGAGTGATGTATATTTCCAGGCTCTTTTAAAAAAAGGCTAAGAAGATATTTACTGTATAAGTCTCCATGGACAGTCGACTTACCTATACTTAACAAGTGAGTAGAATCGTTTCAAACAGAGTTTCGTCCGATTTTCTTGAACATTTTATTCTTTGTATTTTCTATATACAAAATTGCATGCGTGTAGACTTCATATCGGCAGCGCTAACGCAGATGTAGTGTTTACAGTGCACTATGTCTTCTGGTATGGGCTACATCAAATTTGTTACTTTCATTGACCTGTCTCAATCTCATTCTTGGCTTTGACAATATGAAAGTGACTGAGGTATGGGTGATGCTAGTAATACCATCACCGACCTCGATAGATGCAGTCGGGCCGATGACCTCGATGTTAGGCCCCTTTAAACAACAAGCAAGCATAGCTGCAGTCGCTTAAGTGCGGCCAGTATCCAGTATTAGGGAGATAGTAGGTTCGAACTCCACTGTCGGCAGCCCTGAAAATGGTTTTCCGTGGTTTCCCATTTTCACACAAGGCAAATGCTGGGCCTGTACCTTAATTAAGGCCACGGCCGCTTCCTTCCCACTCCTAGCCCTTTCCTGTCCCATCGTCGCCATAAGACCTATCTGTGTCGGTGGGACGTAAAGCAACTAGCAAAAAAAAAAAAAGTAATACCATTGCTTATGCAGCCAGTCCCTGTTACGAATGGTGTGAAAATATCGCTCATAGGGTCGGTTGGTGCATGCATTTCAGTGGGCTTGCCAGGCAGATATGTAATAGTAACGGCTGGCTCGGTAAGGAAAGCAACGGGAAACTACCTCACTCCTCATTTCCCTAGTACGCCTCTTCAGTGACGCCTAGGCTATTTATGACAGCTGTTGGCGGAGCTGCAGAGGTTCAAACCAGCCTTCGAGCTGAATACCCAACATACATACAACGCTACAAAACGAGTATTCTCGTATCTTATTATAACGTAAGAAATGAGAGTTTGGTTCAAATCTTGAGCAGTCTACGAAACCAGCCAGATCAAATTATTATTCCAAAGCGCGGTGCTGGGCAACATCGGTTTCATTGACTGGGTGACTTCGTTGTGAGTCAGGCAGTGTCATTTGTCGCATTATTTGCTAGTGACAATATGGAACCAACTTCCCGATTTGATGACCCAATGCAAATTATTCGAAACAAGGGAAATAATAAATGAACTTTCAGGTAATTTTTCTAACAATCCTTTGAGATGAAAGATAAAGGGTGCTGAAAGGTAACATGTAAAATCGGTGTCCACAAAGCTATTTGAGGACAAGTTTGTACAAACTGGAGAACTAGAAATTTAAAATGACATTGTAGTTCATTATAATGCTCCAGAAACAGATGATAATCAGACAAATGAATGCCACACCTCAATGAATAACCTCAGTCACATAATAGTTAATAATTTCTATCTAATTTTAGCGATGCAATTAATCAACATGCTGTTCATAACCGTATTGTAATTTCCCATATACATCCTTTGTGTACCATGAGCTTCCGTGGCTCAGATGGCATTGCGCCGATCATTCATCGCTGGGTTCCATGGTTCAAATCCCGGTGACTACAAGTGATATAGATTTGTTCTGGGCAAAGCGAAGGCGGGGCAGATTTCACCCCGGATACTCCGGTTTTCCTTGGCATATTTCATTCCAGCAACACCTTCCAATATCATTTCATTTCATCTGCCAGCCATAAATCATTGCCCCAGAGGAGTGCGACAGGCTTCGGCAGCCGGCACAATTCATATCCTCACCACTAGATTGGGTTTTCATTCCTTCCATTCCTGACCCGGTCGAACGACTGGAAACAGGTTGAGGATTTTTCATATTCATCCTTTGTGCACTGTACTTACCTCAAAATGTTGTAGTAATTGTATCAGAAACAAGCAAAAACAGTTGTGTAATTCGTCTATTTTAAACCTCAAATCCATCCCCATGTATTTTAAAACGTGTTTTCTCCAACTTATTGGAGAAAAACGTGTTCAATGAAAAATGTGTACAGCTGTCACATTATATTTAAGTGGAATTAAACAGTCTAAATAACCTAACACAGTTACCTGCATACGGTTTCTCAATTGACCCCCAGCGGGTGGGGGACGCTAACGAAGAATACACCCATGGTATCCCCTGCCTGTCGTAAGAGGTGACTAAGAGGGGCCGCAGGGACTCTCAACCTGGGAGAGAGGGTTGGCGACCATGGAACCCTTGGCTGAGTCCTGGCATCGCTTCCACTTACTTGTGCCAGGCTGCTCACCTTCATCTAAACCGTCCAACCTCCCTTGGTCAACTCTTGTTCTTTTCGGACCCCGACTGTATTAGAGCATTCGAAGCCTAGGGAGTCTTTCATTGTCATCCTCTTCGTGGCCCTTGTCTTTCTTTGTCCGGTACTTCATTCTTCGAAGTATCAGATCATGTCTTTTTCCTTGTTTTCCTCTCTCCCTATCTACCCCTGTGGGTGGGGGATGCAAACGAAGACTACACCGACGGTATCCCCTGCCTGTCGTAAGAGGCGGCTAAAAGGAGCTGCCAAGGGTTTATGACGTTAGAACCATGAGATTACTTGTGATTAGTACCACCTTGCGAGGAAAACCATGGGTCTACGTTACATACGAGCAGTACCATTATGTTAGGAACACTATGGGTCTGAGCGTTGCTTGTGATAAAGGTCGTCATGTGTGTTCCACTGGCCCCTTCCACTGTGTTCAGAATGGGTATGCCTTACTTATGAGTAGTACCACTTTATGGGAAACACCATGGGCCTACCTTTTTTGCTATTGGCTTTACGTCGCACAGACGCAGTTAGACCTTATGGCGATTATGGGACAGGAAAGGGCTAGGACTGGAAAGGAAGAGGTCGTGGCCTTAATTAAGGTACAGCCCCAACATTTGCCTGGTGTGAAAATGGGAAACAACGGAAAACCATCTTCAGGGCTGCCGACAGTGGGGCTGGAACCCACTATCTCCCGAATACTGGATACTAGCCGCACTTAAGCGACTGCAGCTATCGAGCTCGGTTGAGTCTACTTTGCCTGTGATTAGTACTACCACGTGAGAAACATCACGGGTTTGCCTGGCGCCCATGATTAGCACCACTATGTGAGGAAAACCATTGGTCCTTATTGCCGGAGAGTAGTATTATTATGTGGGGAATACCATGGGTTTGTGTTCCCTGTGGACGTTACCATAATGTGTGATACACCGTGGATCTGCGTTGAATATGATTAGTACCACTATGTGAGCGACGCCATGAGTTTACGTGGCCTGTGATTAAATCCACCAGTTGAGGAACACCATGGGAATAACGGCGCCTGTGATTAGTCCTACCATGTGAGGAGCACCATGGGACTGCGTTGCTTGTGAGTGGTGCCATTGTGTGTGACATCCAAGGGTCTGTGATTAGTACCACTATAGGAGGAACACCATGGTTCTGCTTTATCAGTGATTAGTACCATTGTAAGGAGCTGGTGACCTAGATTTTGGACCCCTTTAGATAATAAGTATCATACCAGTAATTAAGAGGACCGGGTGAGTTCGGCGTGCGGTTAGGAGCGCTTAGCTGTGAGCTCGCATCCGGGTGATATTGGGTTCGAACCCCACTATCTGCAGCCCTGAAAATGGTTTTCCGTTGTTTTCCATTTTCACACCAGGCAAATGCTGGGGCTGTCCCCGGCCGCTTTCTTCCCATTTCTAGGACTTTCCTGTTCCATCGTCGCCATAAGACTTATCTGTGTCGGTGCGACGTAAAGACACTAGCAAAAAAAAATAGGTACTTAAGACGCTGTGAATGGGATCCACTGATTGTTTTTGTTTCACGATCATTTTCTCATCACAATTCGTTTTAGATTCTAGTCAGTGGATACATTTTGAAGTTTTAATTTGCATTTCATTACACCTCGTACCATGAGGGGCGGATGACCTAGCCGTTAGACCCCTTTAAAGAATAAACATCATCATCGATTCTCAATTTTGAAATGCCCATATGAAAGAGAATTCGGTTGTTCATTCCTAAAAATTACCAGCATGGAGAAAACTTGTTTTGAAAAAATACTCATCAACTCTCAGTACTGGGTTTTACTCTATCCTGCAAATAATTAGTTATTTTGTTTCAGTGTATGCACTTGTACGTTGAGATAATTCATATGCAGTGATTATACAATCATTAACAGTATTTTGTTATTCTAGGACGTATGTTTGTTGGTAATTGGAACCAACAATGGGAATGAATTAGGTATGTCCGATGAGATAGGATTCATTCCTGCATCTACCTGGAGACGAAAAAGTGAACCACAGAAAACCATTTTAAGGGTGCATACAGTAAGAATGTAATCCTGCAGTCTACTGAGTGCATGTGAGTTTCAAAACTGGTCAGTGTTCGAACACGTAGATCTAATATGATCAAGAAATTGGTTATACTCAAGTACAGTACCTCAATTTGTAATGAAGAACATTAGTCAGACTTTCGGCGATGAAGTAAGAGCTGATGAGAGAAGGTCGAAGGCTTTATTAGGCAGCGCCGTGCTGTAATGACCTGAGTTTCTCGTGAGATGGCAATAAGCGTGGAGACTTCAATGCTCGGTGAAACGAGTAGCCGTGAACGCTCTTTTTAACTCTTCGATGGCCAGAAGGTTAACAAGTAAAAATACCATTGAATAATACGACTATAACAAAGAACATTACAACTATGAAATATGTGTTCAGAAACATAATAGAAATTAATATTATTTTAAAATGTAGACTTTGACGATTGTTAAATGATATAATAATATACTAGAGGGCCCGCGCTGCTCCGTAATATCTATATATATAAAATAAGAGTTGTGTCTGTACATTGCTCAGAATTTGAAAAAAATTGTATTTCTGTATCGGTCATGTCCATAGTGACAAGGAAATGCACTTTTTACTTTTCCGTAATGTCTGTCTGTCTGTCTGTCTGTCTGTCTGTCTGTCTGTCTGTCTGTCTGTCTGTCTGTCTGTCTGTCTGTCTGTCTGTCTGTCTGTCTGTCTGTCTGTCTGTCTGTCTGTCTGTCTGTCTGTCTGTCTGTCTGTCTGTCTGTCTGTCTGTCTGTCTGTCTGTACACGCATCACGAGAAAACGACAGAAGAGAATTTCATGAAAATCGGTATGTAAAGTCGGGGGATGAGCCACTACAATCTAGGCTATAAATCATTTTATTCACGCTGAGTGAAATGGTAGTTTAGAGGAAGGCCTAAAATTCAATTCTCAAATATTTATATTATTAGTGGTCCTATCGATAAATACTACATAACTAAAGCTACATACAATTAAATTTCCGATTATTTATGTCTTACACAGTTTTACCGTACCGGCTATGATAACACAGATATTCATTAATTTCGTTTTTTGTTGCTTAGTCCACATCAGCGCCGAGCCACGAGAAAATGGGTAAACAGAATTTAATGAAAGTCGGCATATAGAGTCGGGGAAGAAGTAACTAGAGTCTAAGCTATAAACAGTTTTACTGACCCTGAATGAAATGGTAGTTCAGGGGTAGATGCCTAAAATTTAAATTTTAATGTTATGTTATTGGTCCTATACAAAAATACTACAAGGCAAAAGTCATAGATAATACAATTTCCGATCATTCATGTTTTATTCAGTATTACCGTACCGACTATGATAAGAGAAGTATTTCAGAGTCGGAAGAAAACTAAATTTGAAAGCCTACAATATCGAAAGCGCATAACATTGATCAACAATAACATTACATTGACCATTGTTTGTTGTGATGTTCTTTGCCTCTTACTGGTGCCCTCAACTCCGATAGATGGGATGACTGTTGCGTACCGAGTATAACAGCCTGACTGAATATTGGCGGATAATAGCTGGGGAGGTAGAAAACTTTTTCTTTAGCATGCCATTCCTCTGGTTCATACATTTCCTTTATACTGCTGGTACGTAACACACTGGTTCATCATAGTATTCCAGCTATTCAAACCCTACTCTGACGCGCTGTTTTGAACAAGCAGTGTGCATATTTGGCAGAGGCTCACTTAATAATAGTAGTATGACCTGGTCTAGAATTACAATTTAGGCCTATTCCAAATTATAGCACTACAATTCACTAAATAATTCAAAATTCAACCCTGAAAAGAGCCGTTTCTTAAGAAAAGCGTCTTCCTCTTCCTTTTTATTAAATTCTACATTCATTTTATTTCAAATTAGCGGTGAAGAGGGGTTTTCTCCTCTGGGTTGGAGGGAAAATTTGCCTCCAAGTCAGATAGATTTTTCCGCCGCCAGTGTAGTGAAATGAGATTTTCCGACTCATCGGGTACTCCTAGGAAACAGATTAGTAAAAGGGCAGAGATTTGCAATGGGACTCTCCACTATTCGACCCCCCCCCCCCCCAGCCCCCGAAAAACGTTAAAGAGTGTTCATGGATCACGGCTGCCTGCGGCTAGGTCATTCCAGCTCTGGAGCTTTGGACTGCTAGATCGGCAGCATAGTACTGTTCGTTAAAAGTGAGAAATTGCGTGGTTTTTCGTTTGATCGAGTATTTCATATTGCTCTTCATCGCGCCATTCCTACTGACGTCATTGTAACGACGTATGTTCATTTCACTTGGGAAAAAACAGTACGACAGTCTTTCTGAGGATGTAAAAAAGCAGGTGGAGAGTGTCTGCAATTATAATGAAAACTCCCCAACCTGATTGTGACTGATGGTAGGCAAGCGGGCTTACCATTACAAAGAAAATTCCCTAACCCAGTTTTCATACAAGAAAACACGTTTGGTGACTTCCCCGTGGCGTTTCTAGGGTAACGTTAAGAGCTATGCAATATAATACAATCTTGCTCACAAAGTGTACACTACCTAACCTAGAATTCAGTGTACAATGTAGAATCCCGTAGCGAAGCACGGGTACATCAGCTAGTTTGTTATAAATAGGTCAAACAACTCGTCTTGATATGCCTATCCTGCCCTTTTCAAGAGTTTTATGAACATTTAATAGGAAGCGCGTTATGATATGGCGCAGTTCGTAGTCAGAATTTATCCATTCTAACGTCATCATGCCTCTGGTAAAAAATCTATCCATATATTCGCTTTTTTATCCTGCAATTACTGATGTAAAAGCTTTGTATTGTGTAGTAGAAGGCAACGGCATTATTAATCACAGCTCTACATAGGACGGTTGTGTTGTGAGCTCATAAGTTAGTCTCGAAGAAGCGGTTTTGCCAGGGAGATATATTTGTTAAGATACGTTGCCTTCATTGTTTCTAGAGTAGCTACTTTATCCTTCGATAGGTATTCCCAGATAATGTCTAAGGCGTAGGTCATGACGAGGTCTGTTTGTACGTAGACTTTTTTTTTCTCTTAGCAGCATGCAAGTTATTAGGAACGCTCTGCCGTCTGTTGAATATATTTCGAAGACGGAGAAGGTTAGACAATCAAAGAATATCCAGCAGGGAGTAGTATCCTTCCTTGATCAGAGGATGTGTATACACTCTGGCTTGACAGGTAGTAATCACGCATGGCTGCATGAAATGGTATTACTAAGGACGAAAATCACATAATTAGATCAGAATGTTAATGAAAGTGTTAGTTACTTATAAACTTGCTAAGTACATAATGTATTGCGAGTTAGGGTAAGCCTTCGCCTGCAATTATTGGAGTGATCATTTAATGATTTGATTTTATGATTACTCAAAGTTGGCTGAACGTAGAGTCGTAATGATGTCATTTACCGGCATGATATTCCGGTGAGAATAAAACAAAATGGAGCAAATCGATCCAGTAAAACGTACAAGACGGATTTGCCAAGTCTATTTTTAGTAAACTCTTTTAATATATAGACTGGGGATATTTGATCGCGTTACAAATCTACAGTGCATAAGTTGACATTATATGATCTTCCGACAAAATGTAAGAACAATGAATCTGATTAATGGCAATTGCCACTCCATAGCAACTAGACTTATGACAGAGAGACCCTGTCAGAAGTGTAGTTCATTCCAGGACCTCTGTACTCAATGAGAAAGATGATGAAGACTTAACAATGGAATCGCTTAGTGCAGAAACCCCTCATGTCCACTTTTTAAGCAAATTGAGATTATGTGATCATATGATAGTTTGTGTATAGACGCATCGATTCGTGTAGAAACCCCTCATGGTAGCGGTAAACAGTGGTTCCAGTAAGTGGCGGAAGTTTTCATTTGATGCAGGAACACCTTATGTCCAGGAGATAAGGGCTTTTTATTCAAAACGTAAGGTTGGCGATATCACACGTTATTCTACTGATTCTGGTTTCTTCCCGCTTTTTTACTAGATGTACATTTCAGGCTTTTTGCATCAGTTGCAAGTGAAATGGCCTCCAGTAGTGGTGAAGTTCAGCCGGCCCCGTGGTGTAGGGGTAGCGTGCCTGCCTGTTACCCGGAGGCCCCGGGTTCGATTCCCGGCCAATCAGGGATTTTTACCTGGACCTGAGGGCTGTTTCGAAGTCCTCTATCTGAGGTACTATCTGACGGTGAGATAGCGGCCCCGGTCTAGAAAGCCAAGAATAACGGTCGAGAGGATTCGTCGTGCTGACCACACGACACCTCATAATCTGCAGGCCTTCAGGCTGAGCAGCGGTCGCTTTGTAGGCCAAGGCCCTTCAAGGGCTGTAGTGCCATTGGGTTTGGTTTTTTTAGGGGTGAAATTCGTGTTAATGAAAGAAAGACAGGAGAGAAAAGCATTATATACCAACAAGAACTGATAAAAGAAAGTAGAGTTAAAAACACTGAATATGTGAACTATAAAGGTGAAACAGTTAAGCCTAAAGAACAAGGTTATGATTGCAGGTAAGGCGTTTGCGTTAACAATGTCTGTGAAACAACTATTATTGATTGGTTATTCTGTTACTATTATTTATCTTACTAATGCAGTTATCTGTTTTTGCAGGTGCAAGTGGCAATGCATGACTAGTAAAATTAGCTCAGACGTCATGATGGAATTATATTCCAAGTTCTTAAGTTTAGACACTAAAAATGAGCAGAGCCTAGTAGAAGTAAGTGACATTGCAAGAAAACGTCCAAGATTGTCAGGCGACAACAGATTGCCTGTCAAGAACAAACCCAAAGGTCATACGTACAAATATTGACCCTCTAGTTCTGATTCTGTGTTCAAGTCTTAAGTCGGCATTTTTATCCGTGTATGGTGTTTCTGATGACATATTGCAGAGATTAAGAGACCTAATAACATGTGATAAGTCCCCCAAAGATATGCGGGAGAAACAGCGGTCTGCAAATGCATTTCCAGCTGACTTAACATTGTCAGTTGAGAACCACATAAACAGTTTGCCAATTCGTAAATCACGCTACGCCAATCAAATGTCATCAAATCTCAATGTGAAAATGATGCGGGCTCTATTTCAATCGCAATACCCTGAAGTGAAAGTTACATAATGGTATTACTGGAAAATCTTTAATAAAAAATTCAATTTGAAATTGGGTCAATCACAGGTTGATACATGTTGTGTCTGCGAAGAATTAAGCGTGAAAATAAGTTCTACCTTAAATGACAATATAAAGCGTGCGGCCGCAGCTGAAGTACTGATCCGTTAAAGAACAGCTCAAAAGTTCCATAAGACAATTAATCGTGCGCAGAACATGTGCAGAGATTATGAAGATGTTGCCGGCATTTTCGTTGATTGCATGCAAAATCGGATGCTTCCAGTTATCCCCATTCAAGACATGTTCTATTTGCGTCAGCTTACTTACAATGTATTCAATATACACGATTTAATATCTGGGAAGGCTGTATTCTACACATATGATGAAACAACAGTTAAAAACAGCCCCAATGAAGTTTGCTCCTTTATCTTAAGTTAGGAAAATGAATATGTTGCCAAAAATGTCCGGCATTTCCATATTTTCTCTGACGGCTGCGCTGGCCAAAACAAGAATCATTGTGCAATCCGGCTCATGTTGACATTGATAGCCACAGGACATGGACTTCAGTGTTGTGGAGAGAAACGTGAAAAAGACTGATAGAGTGTACTTGCCAGTGGAGTATACAGAATTAATCATCTCCTCTAGCTCTAAGAGAGCTTTCACGGTACACGTGGTGAATAAAGAAGAAATTCTTGACTTCAAATCATGGTGGCCAGTGCATTACAAGAAGAATGTGGTTTCTGTGGAATCACAAGGAAGGAAAATTCCTCGAGAAAGAAAGCAGCGTTTTTCAATTTCAGACTTTATGGAGTTTTCCTGCAGCAAACGTACTCCTGGTGTGGTGAAAACTCGAAATTTCACCTGTGGGATGCAGGAACACACCTTCAGACTTGCAGAACGAGATCTAATCCAGATTTTCCATCACAACCAGCTTTCCCATCTGAAGTGCCAATGATTAGTGACAAAAAATGGCAGATTTAAAAAAAATTCAAACCTTACCTACCTCATTCTGAAGAAATACAGCAATTCTATAGTAACTTATGCTCCAAACCCACGTATGTGCATAAAGGAAAGTAAATGATGTAACACTGTGGTGAAATATGTACTGTTAATAATGGTTTTTCCATGAAATAGTTTAATTCACTTAAATTTATTTTCATTTGTTTCAGAAACCGCTCATGTCTGACAAACTCAATAATTTATATCTCCATAGTGAGAATGAAATGAAGATTCAAAACTTGTGGAAAATATGTATATCTCATGTAGTTAACAAAGATTAAGACTGGTTCACATTGTGACTCTGCGTGAAGAATCATTTACTTTTTTCCTTCTCCTGAAAAATCACTCGTATTGGACATGAGGGGTTTCTGCAACAAGCGACTCAATGGAGGGAAGCCATGGTCTACTTATATATCCGTTACCTTTGCTGAAATTATTCGGGTGTTTCTCCTTGTAAATGACTGATGTTCAAGAAAACAAGCTATTATGGTCATTGTATATGACATAATTTTCCAGAGCTAAGACACAAATCCTCGTTTTTACTTCCCTACATGTTCGGCCAGTGGAATAAGAAATCATGTATATTCCAGTGCATTTTAGACCAATAAGACCTATAACAAATCACAAATAATTGCGTATGATGATATTAGGCTTACAGACGATCTTAATATTGTGCCTTCTGAGAACATTGGTAATCCTATCCGTCACAGACTGTGCATAGGACAAAAAGGTCCAACTCACATGGTTGATCGGATTCATTGTTCTTAGCTTAGGAGACGATCTTGGTACTCGAGATCGAAACCCGTCACATAACACTTTCATAATTATAATACATTATTGTTAGTTTCTGTCCAAACTATGCAAATGTGCGTGATACGTTCTCTGTACGCTTCAGGTGGTGTGGAAATCTCTCTCCTCTCTTCTCATGGCAGTGAGTAACTTAACACTCAGAACAAATCAATTCTCTACTAACGTCATTATTATTTGTGTTGAAGCTGTACATGTTCTCCTTATGTGCCTTTGAAAGTGGTGGACGGAAATCTCAAGGCACGTCGTTTTTGGGATGTGGGGCTTATTTCTCTTAAAATCTCAGAGCCATTACGAGAAATTCGTCTTTTATTCGCTGGTGAATCATACGCAGGGCCAACGAAATCCCAGAATATGTGTCTCATGATGGGCTCATTTTAGGATGTTTCATTTGGACTTTCTTTTCCTATAAAGACACAAATATAAATCATTAAATAAATAATGCTATTGGCTTTACGTCCCACTAACTACTTTTACGGTTTTCTGCGACGCCGAGGTGCCGGAACTCAGTCCCGCAGGAGTTCTTTTACGTGCCAATAAATCTACTGGCATGGGGCTGTCGTATTTGCGCACCTTCAAATACGATCGGACTGAGCCAGGATCGAACCTGCCAAGTTGGAGTCAGACGGGCAGCGCCTCAACGGTCTGAGCCACTCAGCCCGGCAATCATTAAATAACATTGACTGGGAATATTTACTTTATGTTGGGTATTCAGCCCGAAGACTGGTTTGATCCTCTTCAGCTCCGCCAACAGCTGTCACAAATAGCCTAGGCGTCACTGAAGAGGCGTACTAGGGAAATGAGGAGTGAGGTAGTTTTCCGTTGCTTTCCTCACCGAGCCAGACGTTGCTATTACATATCAGTCTGCCAAGCCCACTGAAATGCATGTACCAACCGACCCTATGAGCGATATTTTCACACCATTCATAACAGGCATTTACTAAGAACACATATTCACTTATCTGTTTTTATGTGTGTCTATAACCTCATAGAAGTTGGGGCTATTTATATTGTAACATACCATCTACGAAGCAATACTGGAGAGACCCCAACTTCTTCCTCTCCTTCTCTTCCTCCTACAGTCACATTTTCCCACATCTTGTCGGACATGTAAATTTGCCCCTGTTTTATGCCTAGATGCCCTTCCTGTCGCTAACCCTACGTTGATAGATGTATTACCTATTGCGTGTTTCTCTGGTGGTTGATCGTACTGTGTATTGTACGTGTATGGAAATCTGACTACTTGTATTGTGATAAACACAAACACCCAGTCCTCGAGTTAGAAGAATTAACCAGACGCGACTAAAATTCCCGATCCGGCCGGAAATCGATCATGGTACCCTCAGAACCGAAGGCATCGACGCTGACATTTAGCAATGAGCTAGACTCAACAGACTCACCCTGGAACAAAGAATAATAGGGAATGAGAGTCATCTGTTAGTGGCTTGAAAATCTACTCTCTACTGGGAACAGGATTGTGAGGGGGTTGAGGACATAAAGCATCACGCTTCAAAGGCAGGAGACACTCAAAAGGTGGTACATATTTAATTCTACGACATACTGATGGTGTTACAAATCCACTACCAAGCATGGAAGAGTTACTCAAAGTGAAGTGATGTTGAAGTTACAAACCACCCGCAGGTGTCAGCAAAGTGACGAAGGGAAGGAGAAGAAAGGAATTAAGGAAGGAAGAAAGAAAGAAAGAAAGAAAGAAAAAGAAACAAAGAAAGAAAGAAAGAAAGAAAGAAAGAAAGAAAGAAAAAGAGTCGTTCCCAATGTAGAACAAAGGATTAGAGCAGCACATTCACTGCGGGAGAAGTAAGAGGCAAGCGGATTTAAGAAGGTGAAGAACGTGTCAAGAAAATAAATGACAGAAAGGAGACTTGGAATGAAATAAGTATAAATTAGGCGTGAATGTCAGAATTAGCTCGTTAATATCGCGTGGGGAGTAGTAGATTATCGATTGTGTACCTGACGACTTTGTAATCTGTGTGCCCAAAACCGTTCGACTTCTTTTGTTAAGAGAAGTAACCTTCACCTTCGACATTTCGATCGTTCGAAGAGAAGAGGTGGCTGGTGCATCATCACCACAGTATAAAATGTCTTGGCTCACCTCTAAGTCTCGTTAGTGTATTTCTCAAGAGTAATTATCAGTTCGGTCTCTGTGTCCCTTTGATTTGTATTGTTTGATAGGGTTATAACCAACATATCATCAATACATGATAATTTCTATCTTTAATAATTAATTTCCAACAGTGTTGCAAAATTAGTTATTGATTTCAATGTTTCCTTGTTAAGTCCCGAGAATGTGGAAAGTAATGTGATCTAAAACAACTTTTCCTCCGTAAATATATTTAGAGAATGCATTTAGTTGAATTAATAATTTCTTTGAATAGAGACATTTCATCCTACTATTTTCTTTCGATGCATAACTGTGAAGTACTGAAAATTGCACAATGAAGGAATTGATCGTTCAGAGAAATTGCACCTTTTGTTCGAAAACATGTAAATATTGGGAAATGAGGGGTAAAGGAAAGCACGCAGCCAACCCGTATAGCTAGAGTATTTAAATGCCAGTCCCACGTTACAGTATCAACTTTAAAAGCCTAAACTACTTTTTTTAAATGTTTGTTTGACGTCGCCCAACACAGACAGGATTTATGACGATACGATAGGAAACGGCAAAGGCTAGGAAGGAAGCGACTGCAGTCTCAATTAAGATAATCCTCAGCAATTGTCTGATGTGAAAATGGGAAATAGTGGGCAAGTATCTTCAGGGCTGTCGACAGTGGGATTCGAACCCACTATCTCCTGGATGCAAGCAGACAGCTACGTGACCCAAACAGCAACAAAAAAACATCTGCCTTAAATTTTTGCTAGTTGCTTTACGTCGCACCGACACATAGGCCTATAGGTCTTATGGCGACGATGGGACAGGGAAGGGCTAGGAGTGGGAACGGAAGCGGCCGTGACCTTAATTAAGGTACAGCCCCAGAATTTGCCTGGTGTGAAAATGAGAAACTACGGGAAACCATCTTCAAGGCTGCTGACAGTAGGGTTCGAACCTACTATCTCCCGAATACTGGATACTGACCGCACTTAAGCGACTGCAGCTATCGAGCTCGGTCTCTGTTTTAAATAGAGAAATGTAGGAGCTTTTAATAATGACAATAATTTTGTTCCACATTTTGACCTAGACCCTCGGTTAAAGCCCGTTAATCCCAAATATACTGCTATTGAAAACTAGTGGCACAGGTGCATGTAGACTATCTCCGTATTTAAATAGGCCCGACACTAAGCGACATGCCTGTAGCGCACTACTGCTACTTAGCTTCACAGAGGAGTGGATCAGCCTAGACCACAGAAGAACAGAATAGCTCCACCAAGCGAAATTCCGTGGTTCGAAACCCAGCGATTCAGGTTGAGATGAAACGAATTCACCCCACGAAAATATTTTTACACTGCCTTTCAGAACACCTAGCCGAGACCTTGGGATCCAAATTATTAAAATTACTTCCGAAATTATAGACCATCTGTCTGTCTGTCTGTCTGTCTGTCTGTCTGTCTGTCTGTCTGTCTGTCTGTCTGTCTGTCTGTCTGTCTGTCTGTCTGTCTGTCTGTCTGTCTGTCTGTCTGTCTGTCTGTTAGGTCATCAGCCCAGAGGCTGGTTGGATCCGCAAACAGCACCACCAAAGGTTATGCGGTTAAAAGGAAACCCAAAAAACCAATGGCAGCACCAAAATGAGGCATACTAGGCAAGATGAGGAGTGAGGTAGTTTGCCATTGCTTTCATCACTGGGTCAGAAAGTACTATTGCAGCACGACTGGCCCTATGAGCAGGACCTTTCATAACACTCAGGTGCACTAGTCGTGCTCTGAATGTCATTACTCGGCACTACCCAAACCCCACCAACTTCCATATTGTCACAGCCATGGATGTTGACTGGGACTTCGGTGGAAGCTACACTTTACTCTGGCCTGTGCCAAGATGTGGATGCAAGAGTACTGTATCCATCAAGAAATGACAGCAGTCAGATAGACCATCTATATAAATAAAATTATTATTATTATTATTATTATTATTATTATTATTATTATTATTATTATTATTATTATTATTATTATTATCATTTTGCTAATGGCTTTACGTCGCACCGACACAGATAGATCTTATAGCGACGATGGGATAAGAAACGCCTAGGAGTTGGAAGGAAGCGGCCGTGCCTTATTTAAGGTACAGCCCCAGCATTTGCATGGTGTGAAAATGGGAAACCACGGAAAACCATCTTCAGGAATTTCGAACCCACTATCTCCCGGATGCAAGCTCACAGCCGCGTGCTCCTAACCGCACGGCCAACTCGCCCGGTGTTATTATTATTATTATTATTATTATTATTATTATTATTATTATTATTATTATTATTATTATTATTATTATTATTATTATTATTATTGTTAGTGGTTTAAGCCCACTGGGGAGCGCTTGTGACTTGTTCCTTTTGGATGCTCGCTTTCGTACCCAATACCTCTTGAGTCCTGCTGGTAGTTTTCCTTTCTTTTCTGTTGAAATAGGTTTTGCGAGATTTAGCAAACTTTGGTAGAAGAGACCATGAATTAACCAATTTAATAAATTTGGGGCGTTCTGAGACATCAGTATCAGAAATCCCAGCGCAAGCGAAGTTTTCTTTTTTTACTACCTTGAGCAACATGCTTCCAGATTTGTAGCTTTTGATGAGTGAGAAGATCTTCGTAAGCCTGCTGTTGACCATTCTCAGATGGTGCCCATAAAACTATAATTTTTATGTATACTTCTCTTTTTGCTTACCAGTTCACTTTTACCAAACATTAGACGCACAAAAGACGAAGAAAAGTTCAATGAATTTTGTTTATTTGTTTGTTTGTTTGTTTGTTTGTTTGTTTGTTTGTTCGGTTTTGTGGTTGTTTGTTTATTTGTTTGTTTGTTTGTTTGTTTGTTTGTTTGTTTGTTTGTTTGTTTGTTTGTTTGTTTGTTTGTTTGTTTGTTTGTTTGTTTGTTTGTTTGTTTGTTTGTTTGTTTGTTTGTTTGTTTGTTTGTTTGTTTGTTTGTTTGTTTGTTTGTTTGTTTGTTTGTTTGTTTGTTTGTTTGTTTGTTTGTTTGTTTGTTTGTTTGTTTGTTTGTTTGTTTGTTTGTTTGTTTGTTTGTTTGTTTGTTTGTTACAATATCGCTGGAAAAGGGTTCAATAGAATTGATCGAACTTCAATAAAGTTCATTGATAGCTGAGTTGTGGCACTAGGTTATAATCATATGTTTTAATATACAGTGGCACTGTGATATGAAGGGGATCAAGATAGGAAATGTGCCGAGCAAGTGGTTGCATGTTTTGGTTCACGTAGCTATCAGCTTGAATTTGGGAGATGGGTTCGAACCCCACTGGCGGCAGGTGCTAAACTGCGTATTGTACATAGTCTTCAAGACCTCCTGATGTGGCAGATAATGAAGATGACTAATACACTTCAAGTTAGCTATAAAAAGGAGTGCTTTCTCCGGGGTGATCGCCAAAGTCTGAAGGACCAGATATGGTACTTGAAGAAGAAGAAACCTTCATCTTTTGAAAGATTTTGACAGTTAAGAAATAAAGCAAACAGCCGGGCTGAGTGGCACAGACGGTTGAGCCGCCGGTCTTCTGAACCCAACAACAGGTTCGAACCTGGCTCAGTCCGGTGGTATTTGAACGTGTTCAAATATTATTATTATTATTATTATTATTATTATTATTATTATTATTATTATTATTATTATTATTATTATTATTATTCAAGCAAACATTTCCTCAGAGTGCCGATCCACAGGACAATTTTGCTTTTTAATATATGCTAGACCATCTGCTTTAAATGACGTTTGATGAAATGTTTGACGAATATTTTATAAAATGGTTTGACCATGAAGAATATGGACGGGAATACACTGTACTTGATGTATAAGAAAGAAAGGGCCGACCTTGTACCATGAGACCGAAACCAAGTCGATATAATTATGCACACTTGAAGAATATGATCTGTGCATCGACCTTGAGGACCAGACCATTGAACATCTGAAGAGTTGTTCGAGCAGGTGTTGGAAGGTGGGAGTGTGATTGTTTGCCCTGAGGATACGGCTGCACCTCCATAATTCCTACACTTTGTGCGTGGTAACTTACATCAAATTTGAACATGATTTCCCCTCAGCACGTTTGATAATAACATAGGATGCACCATTCTATATTTAAAGTAAAAATTCGTTTCATGACAGACTTCTAGTAAATGGTTTTCATATTTGCTGCCAAGTTGCTTTTGTATGTGTAACTCTATATCAACAAAGATTTATATTTACACTTGAAAGTGTAATATCACCAAGCGAAAAGCTTCAAAATTAAGTTTTTTTTGTATTATATTGTTTTGTTTTTGTTTGCAAGTATTTAACGTCACAAAAACACATCTAGTGTTTTCGGCGACGCAAGGATGGGAAGAGGCTAGGACTGGGAAGATAGCGGCCGTGGCCTTAATTAAGGTACAGACCAGCATATTCCTACATCGGTAGATCTTCCTCTCTGTATTGCACCATCCCGCGTCCAGGTTGACTACACGAGTTTCCAGACTAGCTCTTGATAATACTTTCATCTGCCGAAAATTCTTGGGTTGTGAGTTCCGCGTGAGAAAGAACACCGACGGCCTACGGTAAATACCAACCTACGTAGATGAACGTCTTCAACACGCTATTAGTCGGTTACCGAATATTTTTGATACCAAAATTTATCGCAAAAATCAGATTATCGTGGCTTGCCAAGAACACCCTACATGATATCATCATGATCGCAATGAAAATTAATCATTCCAAACTTATATCTAGTACTAATTCTAAGCAGGCATTGAAAGAATTCAATATTACTCTACTCAGCTTTTATTCATAAATTGATTTATGGATGAATTGGAATAAACGTTGATTACCTTGAAAATCTTTTATACAGTATAGCAGGTTTCCTATTCAATCAGTTTCTCAATAATATATTGATGTTGTCTTGAAGAAATAGGTTTGGGAAAACCTCTGATAAATAAATAAATAAATGAACTTAGGCCTTATTCATCTGACTCATAATCTTAGCCTATCGAAAAATTGTATTCTAACTAAGTAGTTTCCAAGGGATTGAAATGAAAAGAAAAATAATTAAATTACATAATAAGTAAAATTACTCAACATAATTGAAAAAGTTGGACAATTGCAATAATTATAATTATTATAATGTTTGTAATGAAAGAATTATTTGGATGCATCCGAAAGCTCTAAGTAAAATAAGCTATCTTCCTACTATATACAATTCAAATTAAAGTTCAATTGGAAAATGAGGAAAACGCAAAGAAATTGGCCAATAATTAATGACTCAATTAATTAATTAATTAAGATCTGGAATCTCTGAATATTATACTAAGTTGCTTCTCGAAATCATCAAGATTCAATTGCCTGAATTAAATTCACATACAATTACAGAAATGTATATCACTCAGTTGAAAACAGTTCATCTCAATGTCCACGCACAATAGAAAAATCGTGTGAAAAGATTACTGTCTGATCCTTAGGTATTTACTCTATTCGAAGTTTCAATTTGTTCAATGTTTCATATTTTGTATCAATTAGCCTCCATATAAGCAAAACTAAGTCCACTTTAAGTCGTAAGCATTTTCAAATTATTTCCATCGTAAGGATTACATTGCTAAATTATTCAATTATTCCTTTAATTCATGGTTAAATTCCAGCTAAAGTGCGTATATGACTTACCATAACATTTCCAAGTACATTACGATTACTATTCCAACGAAATACCATGTGTGGAAAAACTGACACATAGGAAGACTCTATCCTCATCTAAAATCCACATGTGAAAGTCTAGGTTACCAGTGATGACTAATATTGCTCCAAAAGAAAATAAATAAATCGTAAGTTGACTTGCCGTAAGTGAGAATATATATGAAAACAGTCGTAATTATGTCAGTGAAGGTCTAAATGTTTATGTAAGTGATCTCTTGGCTCTTCGAAGATCCTACTTATTCAATTAATTCTTTAGTGATGGCATTAAGATCGTATCCTAAACCGTATCATATATATATTAGGGAATAAAATAGCAATCAGAAATAGTACATTTCACTACCGACACCTTAGCATGTGCAACCCACACATACTACCATTTCTCGAAGAAATACTATGACCGACACCTTAAATAACAGTAACTATCACCATCAAAATACACTAGCAACTCATATGCTAACTAAATTCATTATTAACACTTCCATTATCGCTTAGCATTTATAATTGAAGCACTCATTCCATCAAAACACAACATATGTACTATCACCTGCACATATATATATATATTCATTACCATTACTGTCATAGTATCAAATAAATAGTACACTGTAACCTTAAAATTGTGCCATCAAATTTCCTTGTAATACTCCCTAAATACGATCTTTACGCTTGCTATTAGTCAAAACCATCATGCATATAAATATTAGGTTCCTCATATTACTCTAATATTTCACTGACAACAAATTATGAACAATATCAATCACTTCTCCACTATCATATTGACAAACTTACGAACGGCATTTCACTGGTACTTTAACGCCTATGTTTGGAATTTACGGTAACTTT
Organism: Anabrus simplex; assembly: GCF_040414725.1. NCBI lineage: Eukaryota > Metazoa > Arthropoda > Insecta > Orthoptera > Tettigoniidae > Anabrus > Anabrus simplex. The sequence goes on from NC_090265.1 coordinate 1,743,031,414, forward strand.
GGATGAATACCTATTTCCTTGTGAACACACACACGTATATTAATTACGCACACAAAATGTCACTACAAATATTGTACATTAATCCAAAGAATAAGGTTTTCTACTTACGATACGACTTAAATGGGGACTTATCTTTGCTTATTGGATCTGGCTTCCATCTCGCTGTTGATCGTCATGGGATGGTAGGTCTTGCTCCCTGGTTCGGCTTAAGTAACAAGGAATCATCTCGTCATCACAGCTGACTACTATCCTCCTGGATCATTCATCTCGTCAAGCGTTACCATAGCCAGAGTAGTCCTCGCCTCAGCTTCTTAGAAGATCATGATGGCCTTCATTGCATCAAGGACAGAATAATACAAGGCATTAGTGGATTTATACATGGTAATCTGCTTAGTAATGCTAATGTGGTCAGTATATTGTTTTTCTGTTCCGCTTAATTTGCCTATAAGACTCTAAATATCGTCTTGTTTCAAACTGCCTTGCTCGCCGAAACGTTGTGAATATTACGTGCTTTAAAGATTGCACTCTGTTCGGTTTACTTCAGCTCTCTTGATGTTATGCAGTATCGGGCAAATAAAATGTTCCGAGCCCAACCGTGACGTAGTGAAGCTCCAACTTGACGTTTCTTATCAGCTGGTCTTTTATCTCACGTATATGTCAATTACAGCTGGTGTTCGGCGGGTTATCGTGGACTTGATCTTATCTCTAACGGTAGACCAAAATCTCCAATTATTACTGGGTTTCTTTACGCGATTCCGTCTTTCTTGGTGTAGTGCTCAAATAAGAATCCTTTCTCTAATGGAAGACTTTTTTTTCAATAATCGATTTAAATAATCCGCTCTCGTCATTCTTTCGCACTGCCTTCTAAAAAAGAATTCCTTCTGTGATTGCCGGTTGAATTTATCATCTCTTCAGTTCATACAGCTGTTAATTGTTTTTATTCTGACCCGCTAATAGCCGAAGCGCCATTTTTGTTCCAAATATAGTAACTATAGAACGGTGAAATGGCACAGTATATAAGACTTATATTTATGAAGGAATTTCAATCAATCAATCAATCAATCAATCAATCAATCAATCAATCAATCAATCAATCAATCAATCAATCAATCAATCACTACTGATCTGCATTTAGAGCAGTCGCCCAGGTGGAATTATCCCTATCTTTTGTTTTCCTAGCCTTTTCTTAAATAATTTCGAAGAAATTGAAAATTAATTGAACATCTCCCTTGGTAAGTTATTTCAATCCCCAACTCCTCTTCATACAAACGAATATTTACCCTAATTTGTCCTCTTGAATTCCAACTTTATCTTCATATTGTGATCTTCCCTACTTTTAAAGACGCCGCTAAAACTTATTCGTCTCCTAATGTCATTCCACGCCACCTTTCCTCTGAAAGCTCGGAACATACCACTTAGTCGATCTGCTCGTCTCCTTTCTCCCAAGTCTTACCAACCCAAACTTTGCAACATTTTTTGTAAGGCTACTCTTTTGCCGGAAGTCGCTCAGAATAATCGAGCTGCTTCTTTGGATTTCTTTGAGTTCTTGAACCAAGTAATCCTGGTGAGGGTCCCATACACTGGAACCATACTTTACTTGGGGTTTTACCAGATACTTATATGCCCTCTCCTTTATATCCTTACTACAACCCCTAAACACCCTCATAACCATGTGCAGAGATATGTACCCTTTATTTACAGTCATATTCATGTGATTACCCCAATGAAGATCTTTCCATATATTAACACCCAGGTACTTACAGTGATCCCCATAAGGAACTTTCACCTTATCAACACAGTAAATAAAACTGAGAGGACTTTTCCTATTTGTGAAACTTACAACCTGCCTTTAACCTTGTTTAGCATCATACCTGCTGTCCACCTCACAACATTATCGAGGTTATTTTTTTGCAGTTGCTCATAATCTTGTAATTTATTTATTACTCTACACATAATAACATCATCCGCAAAAATCCTTTGATTCCACTTCTTTACTCATAATGTACAGTATATAGGCCTATATAAGAAAATATACAGGTCCAATAATACTGCCTTGCTCAAGGAATGGATAAATAAATTCGATGTTCTCATTAAAATATACTTTGTATGCGCAGTAAATGTAAAGGAAACTAAATAATCTGTACTCAAGGAATAATTGCATAAGTTTGTGCATGGGTGAGTATGCGTTCATGCTCTTATTGAAGCGAAGAAGTTAGGGTTGTTGAAGAAGGGGATATTTAAACAAAACACGGAATGTTAGGCCTCAGTGGCTGGCCATGAGATTATAAAATCTCGTGAAATATGGTAAAAAGAAACTGCTCTATAAAAGATAGTTTTCATTCATTTCTAATAGTGACATTACCCGCCCCACATAGGAGATTATGCTGCGAATTCAAGATAAGATTAAGTTACGTACTCGCTCCTACTACTCCTACTAAACGTGCAATGCACATTGTTTGACGTAGATCTGGAGAACAGTTGCTGCAAACATGTGTAAAGTGAAGGGGAAAAACATACTATTCGGTGATTTTGGGAAGATAAACTGGACAAATTCATTTTTAAGGTGCATCGGGAAACGAATATATGTGCAAGTACTCGAAGCATGTCTTAATTCTCCAATTAAAGGCGCGATTTCCCGAGACACATTGCGATGATCATAATGAGCTGTCTTTAATAAAATGAAGAATAAAATAATATGTGGATCACTTTTATGTGGGGTCGGTGGGATATCGACGCTAAATGTACGGTTTACCGAGCTTGATACCTGCAGTCCCTTAAGCGCGGCCAGTATTCGGAAGATAGTGGATTAGATCCCCAACTGTCGGCAGCCCTGAAGATGGTTTTCTGTAGCTTCCCATTTTCACATCAGGAAAATGCAGGGGGTGTAGATTAACAAGGCCACGACTAGGATTTAAAATAATACCAGTTAGTACCCAGGGATAAGCATACAAATCTCATTTTCAAAACTTACTGCCAAGAAAAGGTAGCCTTACTGGAGGTTCACAGCTGGGAAAACACGCGTGAGCATTGTCTCTGTCTGACCTTACTTTTACTTTCTTGTACCAGGTTCCACTCTCATTTTGTCTGAATTCCCTCAGCCAACGTTAGATATCAAACTAAATTAGGTTTGCTAAGTTTACATTTAATTGTCTCGCCTTTAATGGCTCACCCCTTCCCTTACCAAATATTCAGCCTTTAAAGTGTCACGAACTTATTTCCTTCATCTTCAGAGTTACATTTAATGAACGTGATATTCACAGCCTTTAGTCCTCCTCTGTGGTATAATGTTTAGTGTGATCAGCTACCACCCCCGGAGGCCCGGGCTGACACGAAATTTGAAAAGTGGTACGAGGGCTGGAACGGGGTCCACTCAGCCTCGGGAGGTCAACTGAGTAAAGGTGGGCTCGATTCCCACCTCAGCCATCCTGGAAGTGGTTTTCCGTGGTTTCCCACATCTCCTCCAGGTAAATGCCGGGATGGTACCTAACTTAAGGCCACGGACGCTTCCTTCCCTCTTCCTAGTCTATCCCTTCCAATCTTCCCATCCCCCCGCAAGTCCCCTGTTCAGCATAGCAGCTGAGGCCGCCTGGGCGAGGTACTGGTCATCCTCCCCAGTTGTATCCCCCGACCCAGAGTCTTAAGCTCCAGGACACTGCCGTTGAGGCGGTAGAGGTGGGATCCCTCGCTGAGTCCGAGTGAAAAGCCGACCCTGGAGGGTAAACAGATTAAGAAGGAAAGGATATTCATAGCCTTTAAAAATCTAAATAAATAAAATTTGAAACGTTAATATTTTAGCTCTAGATTTCTTCGGATTAACACAACAACCTTGCCATAAGAGAATTTTTAAGCTGCACGAATTAAAATATACTATCTTTAAAATGTTCCTACTTTCTACACTAGAATTAGGCTCAAAAATGCGTTTCTCTCCTACTTTTTCAATTTATGTTTCTCCTACACCATGCGTTATGCTTCCGAATTTATATTTTGAAAGTGTCTGTATATATAATCACATACCAATTTTATTAGTTCAACAAGAGGAACATCGTCATTCCTCTATTTGTTAATCAATTTAACGCCCAGAGTTGGTTTTCCCCCCGGACTCAGCGAGGGATCCCACCTCTAACGCCTCAAGTGAAGTGTCCTGGAGCGTGAGACTTTGGGTCGGGGATACACATGGAAGGAGGACCTGTACCTCTCCCAGGTGGCCTCACCTCCTACGCTGAACAGGAGTCTTGTCGGGGATGGGAAGATTGGAAGGGATAGGAAAGGAAGGGGGAAGGAAATGGCCGTAGCCTTAAATTAGGTACCATCCCGCCATTTGCCAGGAGAAGAAGTGAGAAACCACGGAAAACCACTTCGAGGATGGCTGAACTGGGAATCGAACCCCCTCTACTCACTTAACCTCCCAAGGCTGAATGTACTCCGTTCCAATGCTCGTACCAATTTTCAAATTTCGTAGCAGAGCCGGGAATCGAACTCGAGCATCCAGGGGTGGCAAGTAATCAGACTAACTACTACACCAGAGAGGCAGATGGTAATACATTTTACTAGATGATTTTGTGCCCGAGTCTAGGCTTAACTTTATCAATAGCGTAGTTTATTTATGGATTAGCATGTGTTAATATTAAATGAAGACATCATTATAACTCTGAAGGACATTTACGATGAGAAGTAGATACCACTTATAATTATAGACTTCAAAACAGGAGGAGAAAAGCTTCGAACAATATTAATAACAACCTTTATCAAAATACTAATCTTGATCAGGAATAAATAATTACGAGACTGAAACATTCAAAAAATATTGGTGGAGGAACCGTGAGCTATTTCACAGTAGCTGGATGTTGTAAAGCATCCGATAATGATCAGGCGTAGCCTCGTGTAACATCACCTTGGACGGTTTGTCTCAAGCTCGTTGCCTTGGTAACAAGTCATTCTTCTTTTTTACTTGTTTTAGACTCAATCCGTTTCGTTCTTCTCTCAGGCGCATGCGCACGAACGTAGTTTGAAGTCGTTGAAAAATTGTGCTCATAGAAAGCGGCGGTTAGTAATACAATATTTAAAGAAAAACAACAGCAGACAGTGAAGGAACACAATAAAAATGAGAGGAACGAATCATGGGCAAAAAAAAGAAACAAATTTGCGAAGCTGTTTCGTGATTGGTTTATAGTAAAATTATATTTTAGATCGTATGTGAGTTTCGGTTGATGTGTTTTTATTACGTTGTTCAAAACCCTGTTTCCTTTTAACCTCGACCAGACTTCCACTTCTTGCTCCTATTGAGTAAGAGTGCAAGTCCTGCGTTCAACACCCCCTGCAGGCAGAATGCTGAGTCTTAACGGCCGTAGCCGCCTGAACAGTTGACGGTCGGTCAGCGTGGGCTGCATCAAGCACAGATAGGTGATCTCTCTCTCTCTCTCTCTCTCTCTCTCTCTCCCACGTCCTCCCACTAATGTGGGCTTGAGGTTTGGCTCTGCCCACGAGATGATGCATAACTGATGACACCTGTGTTCTCCTTTCCAGGCTATCTCCTTATCTGGCATTAGTATTCAACGCTTTGATCTCACTTTAAACTTAAAATACAAAGCCTTTGATTCTGAAAGAAAAGAAACCACCAAATGTCTTGCAAATTTGGTATTAACATACCGTTAGCCTTCCGTTCCCTTGCACATATGTTCAGACAAGCGTGTCATACTGTACAAGCAAATCCTAATAAGCCTATTCCTTTAGTCCAGTCCTTCATGCCATCAAAAGTGCATCAGCCAAACACTGTTACTAACATAACGAGGAAAGACTGTTGGGGAGTAGGCGAGAGAGAGAATATCATGTGTACTTTAGTTATACGCCTGTCCCGCGTTCTATGGTAGCGTGCCTGCCTCGCACCCGCAGGCCCCGGGTTCGATTCCCGCCCAACCTGAGGGTTGGTTCGAGGTGGTGCTGGTGATTATTGTTTTAAAAGGGAGTACAACTAAGCAACTATATTTTAGTAACACTAATCAGAGGGAAAGTATGGGAGGAATCCGACACTTAGGAAAATGAAGATGTCGGCCAAAGAAAGACAACGTCCACGAAGTGCGTGAAAATGAAAGACTCTTTGGGCCACGAATGATCTAATATGGTCTGGGTCGGAAAATAACAAGAGTAGGAGTTCAGATAGGATATATGCTATTTGTTTTACGTCGCACCGACACAGATAGGTCTTATGGCGACGATGGGATAGGAAAGGGCTAGGACTGGGAAGGAAGCGGCCGTGGCCTTAATTAAGGTACATCCCCAGCATGTGCCTGGTGCGAAATTGGGAAACCACAGAACGCCATCTTCAGTGCTGCCGACAGTGGGATTCGAACCCGGTATCTCCTGCATGCAAGCTCACAGCTACGCACCCCTAACCGCAGGCCAACTCGCCTGCCACAACTGGAAGCAATGCCAGGACTCAGCTAAGGGTCCTATGGTGGCCAAACTATGCCCCTTTTAGTCTCTTTTTACGACACTCGCCAATGCGCCAACACCGCATCCCTTCTTATGAAAGAATTTTCAAAATCTGATTATGGCCCATATCGCTGTAACTTAGCCCATTATTTTAAAACATTGTCTATATTTTCGTTCCTTTATCCAAACAAATAAAGGCAAAAGCAAAGCCAAGTCACCTCCGTACAGGCCATGAAGGCCCTTGGAGGAGTGGAAGGTAAATGCTTCCACCATTGTTAACCTCGGCACGTGATGGGGTAGAGTGGTTAGCTCTACGCCCCGCCACCTTTGCCCCCAGGAATTAATCTGGTACTCATTTTTGGTGTAGGCTGAGTGAACCTCAGGGCCATATGCACCTCCGGAAGTGGAAATCTCGTTTCTTAAATGTTACGACTTCCTGACGGAGATTCGAACCCACGTTTTTCCGGGCGAACCGAGCACGCCTTTACCACCTCGGTCAGACAGCCCTAAACAAATAAAGGATATCATACAAAATATTTACAGGAACCAGCGAGCCACAGTCAAGACTGCACGAACAAGAAATTCAAAAGTATCGAAAGAGGAGTACGCCTAGGTTCCATACTTACTGAGCTACGTGTGAAAGTAAATGAAGTTGTCATTAAAAAAAAAATGGCGTATGGCTTTTAGTGCCGGGAGTGTCCGAGGACAAGTTCGGCTCGCCAAGATGCAGGTCTTTTGATTTGACCCCGTAGGCAACCTGCGCGTCATGATGAGGATGAAATGATGAAAAAGACGACACATACACCCAGCCCCCGTGCCGGCGAAATTAACCAATTAAGGTTAAAATTCCCGACCCTGCCGGGAATCGAACCAGAGATCCCTGTGGCCAAAGACCAGCACGCTAACCTTTTAGCCATAGGGCCGGACGGAGTGGTCATAAATAATATTAGATGCTACCCTAAATATATGTGTCACCACTGAACATCTTCAAGACCTGCTCAGCAGAATTCATCTCAGTAGATTAAGTAAGATATGGTCTAAACATCAATACCACAAACATCAAGCAAACATGAAGGTGTCTTCATTTCATTAAATACCGGTAATCAAAACGTTGAACGAGTAAGTCAGGTCACATACATTGAGAGCACCATAACAGACAATCTAGACCCTGAAAAGAGATCAGATGCTATTGAGATTTCCAGATCATCCTTCCAAAAGATGAGATAATTATTTTGTGATGATGATCCAAACCTCAAACTCATGCCTCTGCAATGCTCAGAACAGTCTGGACAGATTTTGTAATCAATTATGAAGTGTTAAGGAGCTAGAGCGGAATGTGAGCTGGCAAACATAATTAAAGCCTGGATAACAGCTCATTAGTCCATGTTCTACGAGTTACAAAGTGCGGGCTTCTACACCACATATTACAAGGAATGACAGAAGGCAAGCCAGCAGGTGGTATACCACCGATGTCATAGCTTCAAAATATCAAAGACTGGACTTGCAACAACAACACTAAACAACTCTTCAGGTTAACTAAAGAAAGGGGTGCTTTCTCCAGGGTGATCGCCAACGTCTGGGGCACCGGATATGGCACTTGTAGAAGAATATCCAAACAGATATGTCTTGATTAAAATTTAAAAATATAATTGTACCGGCAGGTACACCTCTACGCCGCACATTTAAAACTTGCGCCTTAAAGAACTCCCCTACAGGAGAAACACTGAACTTGAAACTGGACCAACTTATAAATTTTCTCTGAAGATGGCACCACTAAAATTTTGTTATTGTGAAGTCTCCAGTACCCACTGTGTGAATTTCAACTTGTTTTGTTTTCCATTTATCAAGAAGTTGGACATTCTCTCATAGATGTCACCGCTAAAAAAAAACTATGATCATGCACCCTGGTGCGAAGTGAAATAACTTTTTTGAAGAAATTTTGTATTCATAAGTTTTTTCCTTACTAAATTTTGTTCATTCATCTTTAGGTTGGCAATATTTATCTTTTCTTTCCGCCAGTTGTGAATGTAGCCAATCAAGAATTTCTGGAATTATTCAACCAATCCTGTATTTCTTCTTCGATATTGGGTGTAAACGTTTCATCCACCAATAAAATTGTGAGGGTGTGGTTGTTTTATTCGTGAAAGGTTTCGAACTTTCCCTGAGAGTTTATAAACAGCAGATTTTCTAGTCTCTTGGCCATTAGATCAACATCTAACTAAGTGTGTGTGTGTTAAGCAGGAGGCGGGAGACGCCTCTTTTCATCAGGCAGCAGTACTCCGACAAGGTATGGCCACTTAACATCTTCACTTTTGCTAGCTCCGCCGTTTAACCCGAGGGAAAGATTCGAAACTTTAACTTTGTAACCTACTTCCTTAAAATGTAATTCTCCGTTCGGCTCATGTAAAATTTCATTAATCTTTAGCTTAATCCGGGGATAGAGAGTGATATACCCTCTCGAGTGCCCCTTTATCTTGGTTTGGGCTACCGCATTTGTTTCTGCAATGTATTGAAGTTATCTCCATGCGCGCTACCTCAGTAGTTTGGGATTAGCCCCTGTTTTGTTGGCCAAGTGCCCTATAGGTTTAATTTAATTTTTTTCTTTTGGGGAGCTCAATCTTTAACTCCATTCCAGTTGTACTCGGGCCATTTATTGAACCTATTCTTTTTCACTAAGGCCCCGTAGGTTGGGTACTAGATACCTCTGTGTAATAAGATGGCTATTTGTAAATAGTGCCTTGTAAGGCCAGTGATTATTAGATTTTCATATTGTGTTGCCTGGAATAGGCTTGAGAACTGAGAGCGCGTGAGCTCTTTTTCAAGGGAGGCCCGATATTGCAATTTTGGGAGCAAGTGCTCCAGGTATTAGGGGATTTCTGCCCTTTGTGTAAAATTGTAATCTTTTATAAACTTGAGCTGAGAGCTCAGGTAATGTAAAGCGAGGGCCTGGAAGCCCTGGTTACTAATCAGTCACTGAAGTTTGGGTTTTCTTGCTTGGTCTAAATCTTGTCATGGTACCTGATATATCATTGTTATCTCACTAAGTGAAAAGTGGTTTAAAATTTTGTTGTTGATTGTTTAAATTCAAAAAATATAACCTTTGCTAAAGTTTTAACTTAACTTTGATTTATTAGTTAGACCCATTCCCCCCGGCACCTTCTTTCACCTCTGCTGGTCCACGGGTAACCCCGTAACAATAATAAAGAAATTTTGATTTTAAAAATTTTAAACACACCAGGCAAATGCTGGGGCTGTACCTTAATTAAGGCCACGGCTGCTTCCTTCCCACTCCTAGGCCTTTCCTGTCCCATCGTCGTCATAAGACCTATCTGTGTCGGTGCGACGTAAAGCAAGTAGCAAAAAAAAAATTTTAAAACAGTTACCCCATATAGAACGGGGAAGAGTTGCTGAAGAGTCAGGAGAAGACACGTTATTTTGTTATTGAGTTTACGTCTCGCCGATTCAGACAGCTCTTCCTGCGACGATGGTATAGTACAGGTGTAGAAGTGACCCTTAGCTTTAATTAAAGTACAACCCCAACATTTGTCTGAGTAGAATTAGGAAACCACTGAAAACCATCTTAAAGGCTGTGTATAGTGGGATTCGAACACATCATCTCCCAAATGCAAGCCCACAGAGATGAAGATGTGATCGAAATGAACCTTCAACCTATTAAGTGGTGCTTCGTACGTATAGTACGTGGAGAAGTGCTGTTACGTACACAACAAAAATGGCCAACCGGACACCAGTGAGGATTTGACTTAGTGTCCAGTTGGCCATTTTTTTCTGTACTTAACATCTCTTAAACACTTACTATGTACGGAATACGATCTTATAGGTTGAAGGTTCATTTATATTAGAATACGGTCGTGAAAATTCAACATTCAGTAAGATGTGACTTTAGTCTATGTAATGAAAGGTAATACAAACACAGGTGCTAGCCTACCATCAATATGGCGGACATCAAGAAGAGAACCTCCTGATATATGCTAGTGTTCCTTGTCTCTTATGGCTCCAGGAGTCCTCCGCAGCTATACCATGTTGTGTGTGGGTGAAGAAGGAAGAAAGAAGAAGAGATGGAGGAGGACATAACTTATTAGCGTCATCCTGGACCACACACACACCCTCGGTCCTGCTGTGAATGAGTCTAACTTACCACTCTCAAGCAAATATACCAAATACTAGGCTTAGGTTGTGGGAAAGGAAATGTTGAAAACATGCTGGTCCTATTCACCGCTTAAATTCTAAACTGTACTGCACCGAAGACTTTACGGAGCATTGCATACACCGTCTTTTTAGCCTAATCCGAATTTTTTGGGGTCTGCGAGTTTGAGGATTTGGCCCAGTTGTACGACCAGTTGCCTTTCCTTACGCCAACTCTGCGTTAAGGGATTTAATCAAGTTTTTATTTACTTTTTATTTAATCCGTTTTCCCGCACTCAGCAAGGGGTCCTATCTCTCAAGGGCAGTGTCCTGGAGCGAGAGATATTTGGTGAGGGATACAACTGTGGAGGAGGACGAGTACCTCGCCCAGGCAGCCTGACCTGCTATGTTGAACAGGGGCCTTGTGGAGGATGAGAAGATTGGAAGGGATAGACAACGAAGAGGCAAAGAAGTGGCCGTGGCCTTAAGTTAGGTACCATCCCGGCATTTGCCTGGAGCAGAAGTGGGAAAATACGAAAACCACTTGGAGGATGGCTGAGGAGGGAATGGAAACCCCTCTACTCAGTTGACTCCCGAGGCTGAGTGGATCCCCTTCCAGCCCTCGTACCACTTTTCAAATTTCATGGCAGAGCCGGGAATCGAACCCAGGTCTCCGGGCATGGCAACTAATCACACTAACCACTACACCGCAGAGGCAGACGGAATAAATATATTTCCAATCTCATTGAAATCATTTAAGAAAAGGCTAGGAAAACAACAGGTAGAGAATCTGGCACCTGGGCGACTGCCCTAAATGCAGATCAGGATTGATTGATTGATTGATTGATTGATTGATTGATTGATTGATTGATTGATTGATTGATTGATTGATTGATTGATTGATTGATTGATTGATTGATTGATTGATTGATTGATTGATTGATTGATTGATTGATTGATTGATTGATTGATTGATTGATTTAAGTAATCACTATGGTGTGTTTTTGTGATGGTCAGTGGTGTGATGTGCATAGATGAAGATGAACAAAAATACTCAGTGTCCAAGTCATAAAAATTAACGATAAACAATTCAAATCCCCAACCAGGCCCGGAATCGAATCCGGAATCCTCTGCACCCAAGGGAAGTACGCTGACCATTCAGTAAAAGGAGCCTGATTGTGCTAAACAATGAGTCCTTCTGTGAATATTGAATTTTCACGACCGCATTGTAATTGAAACCGACTTTCAACTTATTAGGTTGTGTTACGTACATTCAGTACGTATTGAAGAGATGTTAAGTACAGAACAAAAATGGCCAACCAGACACCAGTGGGATCCGAACCCACAACCTCCCGATTTCGCGTCGGTTGCTCTACCAATTGAGCTATGGTGGCCTAGGCCATCTTTGTTCTGTTGGAAATGATCTAAGCTACAGGTCTGGTACTACTACCATCACACTGTAGAGTGCGTTTAAGTTGCCCGTTGAGGGCCAAGTCAGAGCAACCGACGCGAAATCGGGAGGTTGTGGGTTCGGATCCCCCTGGTGTCTGGTTGGCCATTTTTGTTCTGTACTTAACATCTCTTCAATACGTACTGAATGTACGTAACACGACCTAATAAGTTGAAAGTTGGTTTCAATGAGTCTTTCTGTTAGGTCATCAGCCAAGAGGCTCGTCTGATCCTCAAGTAGGACCACCAAAGGTTATGCGGTTGAGGGGAAACTGCAACAACTGATTGTGGCGCAAAAATGAGACGTAGTAGGCAAGATGGGGCGTGAGGTAGTTTGCGATTGCTTTCCTCACTGGGCCAGAAAGTGATATTGCAGCACAACTGACCCTATGACCAACACCTTTCATAACAATCAGACGCATTGGTCGTGCTCCGAATGTCATTATTAAAGCCCGGATATTTAAGCTGTAATAGGTTAGAATGCAAACATTCTGAAGCAAATAACAAGTATACTCTACCCGGACACCAGTTCTGTTATGAGATTTGCATAAACAGTAGGGCCGTGGACAATTAGAACACCTACCGCTTATGTTATTCTTGAAACACTGCGGAAGAGCAGGTAGACGACAGTTCCTACCAGATAAGTTGGTTTGCAAACCTAAACATAAGGACTCTAGTCTTTTCTTAGGACCACCCACACCCCTGCAGCTTCCAAACCGTCACGGCCATGGATGAGAGTGGGACGTCAGCGCAAGCTACACTTTGCTCTGTTCTGTGCCGAGATATAGATGCTAAAGTACTATATCCATCAAGAAATGGCAGTAAAGAAAAACAGTAAGTATAAAATGAATATCAATGAAAAATGAGAATGGCTGTGTTGATTTTTATATATATATATAGCTCCATTTATACATTTTGAACACTGATGCAGTTAAATACTTGTTGCCGCTGTCACCTTGCATGTTATAATTCGACCTCAGATTTTAGCCGAAATTCTATTTTGTTCCTCAAGAGAAAACTTAAAATGACGTTGTCTTTACAAGTTTCATGAATTTATAAGGTTAAAAACGGCGATCCTATAGTTCCTAAAAATGTCTGAACTGAATTTCGAACCTATATTTGCGTATATTCCTATAACTGCTATGTTCGTGTTGAAAGCATTTCTTACCAGACTAATTAGGGGTCCCTATACTATGAAAAACGTAAAATTAAGCAATGTCCTCAGTTGTGTCGAACGTTAAGGGCTAAAGGGCCCTTAAAGATTTAAAATTGTGAGTATTGGACAGTTCTATCAGACTAAAAAGAATCGAAAATCACTTTCGGCCTAAATGCAGAGTCTAAAAAGCAGGCTAAAATCACTTGTTCCTTTACTCGTATTCTTTTTAATTCAAATTCTAGCCAAATAACGTAATTCTTTCTGTAACGTGTTCCGTTGTTTAATACCCTCAGGCATTTTGGGATTTTTTGAAAAATGTCCACACCGAATGTAGTTATAAGGGCTTAAGTGTAAATTGACTCACATTAGCGCTCGTAGTGGTCCTTAAGTGAATCAGTACATTGACTCACATTAGCGCTCGTAGTGGTGCTTAAGTGAATCAGTGCATTGACTCACATTAGCGCTCGTAGTGGTGCTTAAGTGAATCAATGCATTGACTCACATTAGCGCTCGTAGTGGTGCTTAAGTGAAACTCTGCACTGACTCAGATTAGCGCTCGTAGTGGTGCTTAAATGAACCAATGCATTGACTCACTTTAGCGCTCGTAGTGGTGCTTAAGTTAAACTCTGCATTGACTCACATTAGCGCTCGTAGTGGTGCTTAAGTGAAACAATGCATTGACTCACATTAGCGCTCGTGGTGGTGCTTAAGTGAAACAATGCATTGACTCACATTAGCGCTCGTGGTGGTGCTTAAGTGAAACAATACATTGACTCACATTAGTGCTCGTAGTGGTAGGAAAAGGTAAACTGCTAATCTAATCGACCGATTAACGATGATTAAGAAAAGGATTGTCTTTTTAGGAATAAATAAGATTATTATATTAAGGCTCGGTTTCATCAACACATGTTAAATATATACTAACAAGTAGTTAGTTAATACGGAGTTAAAAATTTAACATCTTGTTAGGCTTCTTGCGTTTCATCAAACTTTTCTTGTGAAATGTTAAGTAATCGACTGTTAACTCTCCCAATATTGCGAACTGGTGCGAATCAAGGAGGCAGTGGTACGAACATGCTGTTTTACAGCGCGCTCCGATGCGCTTTTGTTTGAGTACAGCTGTAAAATATGGTGCGTGAAGTGAAACGCAATCGTAGTTCTAATTTTTCCTCCTTCGAAAAAGAGTTGTTAATTGAATTAGTAAATGAATCCTCTAGATTCAAAACCTCCTAAGAACCATTTTTAAAAAAAATTGAGATAAGCATTGCAGTGGATTTCCATGGATGAGTTCGACCGGCTGGTGAACCTCTGAGTTTCAAAACTCGTTAAGTTACATAGCACGAGCTACTTGAAAATCACTGTTAAATTCAAAATCCTCTATATCCACCACCGGTTACTTTCAAAAGCCTCTATGTATATCAACCAATGAGAAATTCCAGATATACTGAGGAATAATAATGACGTCACTTGTTTAGCAATGCAGCCAACACTCGCGATCTTATCTTAACCACAGATTTTCGTATACTAATGGACCCGAATGAAGACAAAACAATATGATTGTCAGAGGATAATTTGAATCTATTCACGGGAATTTTGATTAAAGTAAAAGGCTTAATCACTAGAGAAAGTACAAACTGTCCGTTCTTTCTACTTCAGACAGGAGAATTCTAAAGCAGTATGTTGGCAATATGCGTTACTCAGATGGTAGGTGGTTTCCTAGTGCATTAAGGAGGAAGCGATTTGTTGCCCATTTCCTGGGCATCATTTATTGAAAAATGAGGGACAAAACTTTTCTTATTGCTAAAGCAACTCCAGGAAGAGAGCGAAAAAGTTTGCGGTAGGTGGATATTTGGAAAACGTCTAGGGAAAAGCGAGAAACGTGAGTATTGTTTAGTGATTAAAGTATTAATAAAGTGCTTACAGTTACATTGTTGACTGTGATTTAGAAGTTTGTATTCATGATTACTAGGCCACGAATGCAAAACAGTTGTATAAAAAGTGATTCAGTGATATTATATTGTTTAACATCATTTTCGTGATAAGAGCTGAAGTAAGTGAGTTAGTTTCAAAGTGCTCCATATCCAGTAGTATTCATGATTATGAGTTTCGAAATCACCTATGTTAGTATTTGAGATTCAAAACCCCCTACGTTCATATTTAACACCGATTTTACTGAATATTAATACCTCCTAATGTATTTTATATAACTTATAATTACTTCTGGATCCTCTTTGCATGTTTAGATGACACAAATTGTTCAATACTATTTCAATAATAACCTGTCAAAGAAAAAGTCACTTCCTGAACAATTTATGGAAGTGGATATAGAGGATTTTCAATCTAGAGGATTCAAATATATAAATGAGTGCAAGCGCACAGATGGCTTGACGATAAAAGAAAAAGACGAGGCGTGGGAGAAAGTCCGCAAGGGTTTCAATGGGGTTAACAGATACTTTTTAGCGGGTATCCGCTGTCCCCTAACAAAATCACTTCGTTAATTGTCCCACTTCAAACTGTGCACCGATATGGGAGTTATTAAATATTGTATTGTCGCGTGCAGAACCAGACCACCTAGCAAGTATATCCCTGATTTGGAGGTTAGGCTCACTAATCACCTGAACATTAACATTAACAGAGAAATATCCCTTCCGATTACGATATATTTCGGCCCAATTGCCTCCAGGTGAATGGATTCTTACATGTGTGCAATCTATTTCACCTAGAGCAAACACCAGGAAAACGGCTTATTTCATAGAAGTCGCGGATAATTTGCTGACGCTCTTCTACTGAACGGAATGTTATATACCTCCTTCTCATGGATGCTATTGCTGCAGACACTCGAAAAACAACTCTACTAACAGTGGATTTAGAAATTCCATCATTGTCTTCGACCATTATGTAAAAAGAACCAGTAGCAAAAATCGTAATATTATCAGTACCTGCAACATTGGAGAAAGAGGTAAGTTTCTCTTCGTAGGATATTCCAACCTCACTCGAATTTCGTCAACAACCTTAGCAACGATTAGTTTCGATAACCTGTATCTACGAAGAAGTTCCGCATCCGTCAATTTTTCAAAGTAATTACGTCGCTGAACTCTTCTTCGATCAGGATTGTTTTTTAAAAGATCTAAATAGAGCAATTCCGCCTCGAAAGCGAGATTCACAGCAGCCATTTTGGAACAGGTTGCTAAATGCTAATGTTAGCCATTTAACATTGGAAATGGCTGATGTTAACTTTAATACGCAGTTTAACATTTGTTAATGTTAACATTTGTTGATGAAACGCAAATGTTCTTAAATCGTATGTTAAAATGATTTAACACCTTGTTAAGTACTAACATGTGTTGATGAAACCGGGCCTATGATTATTATATTTTATTTACGTAAAATTCGTAGCTCATATCCCTAGGATGTTTTCAAACTTAGTTACTTGTCTGAAGCGATAGAACGGTGGATTTTTCCCTAAATCTATTAAAAATGTTCTTCATTTATTCCTAGAAACTAAACTATTTACTGACTCCTTATATATCCCTGATTTGGAGGTTGAAAGTCGTTAAGGACCTCCCGCAATAAACACGCCCGTAGTCTGCGTGTCACGGGGTGGGAGACAGTGTCCATTGACTTGCTGCAAATGAAACTCATTTCATTCCGTGAAAACATTTCATCGTTTCCGTTTGGGAAGTGTAGGAATCATGCCGAAAGTGTCAGCTTCCAAGTCGTCTTTAATTAAACAGTGGTTACAGAAGTTTCCCCGTTTTGCATCGCATGGTAGAATAATATTCTGTGCCGTTTGCAGCAAATTTGCTTTATATTTTCACCTAACGAATTTTTATTAATTTAGCAAAATCAAAATGGTATTTTAATTGATGCTTACTAAAATATTTAAAACTTAAGCTCCCTAAAATATATTTTAGAATCTACTTTTTCATATTTGAGAGTTTAATTTAGGCACCAAAATAACATCTTTAGCACCTAAAAATCCGAGGTCTAGTTAAAAAGATGCTCAGATCATGTTTGTAATGTAAGTACTGTACAATGAGAGTTGTTTGAATTTCGGTTATACATTTATAATACATGAATATTAATTCCTAGGTAGTAAATATTACCGACTTATAATTCCATGTGCGAATTTTTATTTAAGAGAAGCTGGATTTTGACGGCTGCTGTGGTAAACAATGATTCTTCTTCCCGGTATTTTCCCCAAAACAGGCACCGTTTCACCCTATCCCTGCTTCATTTTCACCATCACACACTCAGACGAGAACGTCGCCCGTGAGCGAACTACAAAGACCTGCGCTAGGCCTGTCTAGAGGTCATACGACATCACATTTCCTTTCTTAAACATCAGAAAAAAAGTGGAATATTAATCTCCACATTTCCAACCGGTCAGTCGACCAGGATCGTCATTATCTTCTTCATTATCGCATGCAGTTTCCAGCAGTTGGCCAGGTCTGCTTGGAGCATAAGTCTCTCCATCTCCTCGTGTCTTCCCACCATTTCTCCCTCTTCACTCTTGCCCAGTCCTCTCTTCTCTGTACACACTCCTTCACTCCTTTTATCCATCTGTCTCTTGGTCGTTCCTCTGTTATCTCCATTTCGTGCATCCTATTCTCCGTCATTCTCTTCATGTGTTCATACCATCTAAGTCTAGATGCCCCTGTCGTGTTCTGTAGTGGCTCTTATTTTACTATATCTCTAACCTTCTCATTTCTCGTCTTATCCATTCTTGTCTCTCCTACCCTGCTTCTCAGAAATGTAATTTCACTTGCCTGTTCCTAGTTACGGCTCTCTGCCTCAATACCCGAGTTTCTTCTGCATTCTTCGGAATGTTTATATAGTAAGTCCTGTATATCACTCTTCTTCTTCTCTGAGGGACATCCTTGCTCCAAACCATGCTTCTGACACCCCTCAGGAACGTTCCTGCCTATCTTCCAAGCTCGATTATTTCCTTACAAATTTCTTATTCCCTCTATGATATTTCCCAGGTACTTGAAACTCTCTACCTTCCTAAACTCTTCCCCTTCAAGCATTATCTCCCTCGTAGGTCTCTCCTTCTTCCTAGCTGGCTTACATTTCATTCCATATTGTTCCACCTCATCTTCCCATGCAGCTAACTGTTCCTTGATATCCTCTTCCTTTTCTTCCCAGACTAACAGGTCATCTGCAAACATCGTCACTTTCATTTTTCCTTCCACAATTTTCCTTGCCACTTTGGCATATGAACTCCAATATACGAATATTCTTACGTAATAAATTCAAAAACATACAGTTCATGATTCATGTAATTCGTTGTATAAATTTAGGAGGCTGAATTTTACACTCACTGATTTTATTGTCTGACTCGTTGGCTGAATGGTCAGCGTACTGGCCTTTGGTTCAGAGGGTCCCGGGTTCGATTCCCGGCGGGGTCGGGGATTTTAATCTTAATTGGTTAATTCCAATGGCTCGGGGGCGGGTTGTGTGTGGCGTATTCAACGTTAGAAATCATCCTAGGTAGAGCCCTCATCTTCGCAGACATCCAGGTCGCCTAATAGGCCGTCTGCTAGAAAAAGACCTGCACCAGGCCTCTCCGGAGGCCATACGCCATTATTTATTTATTTATTTACTTACGTTGTCTTGGTCCAAACTGTTTATGTCTCGGAGTGGCTTGAGGAATCAGAGTCAAAAGTCTAGTAAGTCTGTTGTCTGTGTAAACTGCATTTAATAGTTTGTGTTTCTGTAGTTTCTATTGAAATATTTGCAATTAATTACAACTAGTACGGAGAAAGAATCGACTATGTTCTTGAAAAAAGTCAGCATTCCTGCGAATGCACACGGCTTGCAATATGGGAGTATGAAATGATGAACAAGGGAACACTAGGTGAGTATAGAATTGTTTTCATTTTAGTTGTACTATGCTTACACTTTCATCATTAGTCTACTATCCGCCCGCCTGCGCACTATTAGCTGCCGTCCTTGGTTCGATCCCCGGTACTGCCAGGAATTTAAGAATGGCAGAAGGACTGGTATAAGCTGTCCACGCAGAGGCCCCAGGTTCGATTCCAGGCCAGGTCAGGGATTTTTACCTGGATCCGAGGGTTGGTTCGAGATCCAGTCAGCCTACGTGATTACAATTGAGGAGTCCCGCTATGTGTGGAGGTAGAATAACATCCACGGTATTCC
The DNA here is from genome assembly GCF_040414725.1 of Anabrus simplex. NCBI lineage: Eukaryota > Metazoa > Arthropoda > Insecta > Orthoptera > Tettigoniidae > Anabrus > Anabrus simplex. Next base: position 1,743,050,753 of record NC_090265.1, read on the forward strand.
GCGCCTGCCGTAAGAGGCGGCTAAAAGGGGTCTCAGGGGCCTTGAACTTGGCAGCGTTGGTTGGCAACCATGGGGCCCTTAGCTGAGTTCTGATATTGCTTCCACGTACTTGTGCCAGACTCCTCACTTTGTCTGCTAACCATCTCCAAAAACTAGAGGAAAGTTAGGAACCTGGCACAAGTAAGTCGAATTAATGCCAGACTCAGCTAGAAACCTAGCAGCCACCCCCGACTCTCTCAAGTTGAGAACATTTGACAGATTAGCAAACAGTGTGCTCCCAAAATTAGAATATTACAGGATTAAATTTCGAATGCAGTCAGCAAAAATAGCAGAGTCAGGAATCTAAAAAATGCATAGTTCCACATGTAACCAACTAGAAATGCACGGGTGAATTCCCCTCTGTGATTAACGTAATATCCTACCTGATGCAGTAGTGGTCGCCATGCCAGCTGGAACTGCTGTAATCCCCGGATGCACATTCCCACATGGCACTATGTGCTTCAGGCTATCCTTATTAGCAGCGCCTACTGCTATGTTGACTTGAAAACCGCACCTTCCGCTATGTTACGGAAACAGCACGTAGGCAACATATTTCCTATGTGTTCACGCACAAGCTTAGCTCTTTGATAATAGATAGGCCTATTGCTGAACGGTATGGTATTGGCTAATACAACATTTGATCAAGACGATTTCCTCGCCTACTTCAGATTGTACCTTGGGAAGAAGACGGTGACATGTGCAAAAATGGTACTACCAAGATGATTGCAATAAAATAATGTAAAAATATATTAAAAATATAAAAATATAAAATGTACACCGGTAATATATAAATTGTGTAAGCCCGTGACACGCGATCTAGTTAAATAATTGCAAATACCCACAGATCACATACAAGTACCTGCCTTCAGTGATTCTTTCCTTGTGTAATTTTTCCCCTGAAATTAGAAATTGTTCCTCATTAATTACCGTAAGACAGTCTAAATATTTCCTCTTGAATACGTAGTCTATGCATATGGTTATGTGTGAATGTTTTGAGAAAAAAAGTTCCCAAATTGTTTTTATAAATTACTGTTATGTTGTATGACATTCACGTAGAGAAGTTAATATTAAATTTATTGTGGTAATTTTACACTTGGAATCTAGATCTTTCAGTTCCTGTATATATTAAGTAATGTTATTATAAAAAAGCAAAGTCACCTCCGTACAGGCCATGAAGGCCCTTGGAGGAGAGGAAGGTAAAGGCTTCCACCATTGTTAACCTCGGAACGCGATGGGGTAGAGTGGTTAGCTCTACGCCCGGCCGCCTTTGCCCCCAGGAATTAACCTGGTACGCATTTTTGGTGTAGGCTGAGTGAACTTCAGGGCCATATGCACCTCCGGAAGTGTAAATATCGTTTCTTAAATGTTACGACTTCCTGACGGGGATTCGAACCCACATCCTTCCGGGCGAACCGAGCACGCCTTTACCGCCTCCGCCAGGCAGCCCCTAAGTTATGTTATTGTACATATTAAATTTGAAAACATATATAATGTATTCAGTATCAAGCCGCGTATTATGGTTAAGTGTAAGAGAGGGTCAAGAGCCGTAACTTCGCCACAAATAAAGACATCAATAAATAAATACGTATATAAAATATATTAAAATGCAATAAAAACATATTTTTTTGCAAGTTGCTTTGCGTCGCACAGACACACATAGGTCTTGCGGCGACGATGGGACAGGGAAAGGCTGGAAGTGGGTAGAAAGCGTCCGTGGCCTTAATTAAAGTACAGCCCCAGGATTTGCTTGGTATGAAAATGGGAAACCACGCAAAACCATCTTCAGGGGTGCCGACAGTGGGGTTCGAACCCGCTATCTCCCGAATACTGGATCCAGCCTGCACTTAAGCGACTGCAGCTATCGAGCTCGGTAAAAAAGAATTTACTAGACCGTCATAAATTTTCTTTCTTTCTTTCGTAAACTGTTTAGCCTCCAGGGTCGGTTCTTCCCTCGGACGCAGCGAGGGATCCCACCTCTACCACCTCAAGGGCAGTGTCCTGGAGCTTGAGACTCTGGGTTGGGGGATACAACTGGGGAAAATGACCAGTAACTCGCCCAGGCGGCCTCACCTACTAATCTGAACAGGGACCTTGGTGGGGGTTGGGAAGATTGGAAGGAATAGACAAGGAAGAGGGAAGGAAGCGGCTGTGGCCTTAATTTAGGTACCATCTCGGCATTTGCCTGGAGGAGAAGTGGGAAACCACGGAAAACCACTTCCAGGATGGCTGAGGTGGGAATCGAACCCACCTCTACTCAGTTGACCTCCCGAGGCTGAGTGGACCCCGCTCCAGCCCTCGTACCACTTTTTCAAATTTCGTGGCAGAGCCTGGAATCGAACCCGGGCCTCCGGGGGTGGCAGCTAATCTCACTAACCACTACACCACAGAGGCGGACCGTTATAAATGTAACATTGCAATTATCTCAAGTATCATTGTTGGACCTGTGACCCTCTTCTTTCTAAGGTGCGATATAAAGGCGTTATGTGCCTCTGTGGATCAGTGGTCGAGTTCGGTCTCCGGATCCTGAGTTATCGGGTTCGAACCAGGCAGAGGTATTTGGATTTTTGAAGGGCCGAAAGAAGTCCATTCGACATACATATCGTACGATGTCGGCATGTAAAAGACCTCTGATGACAGATTTGGTTTACACCCTACAAAATTAATTTAAATTCAGTCATAGACGTCCAAGAGATACTCGGCTTACTCTGCCGTCTAGTAGATCTAGAGTACAACGAGACCGAGCGAGTTGGCCGTGCGGTTAGAGGCACGCAGCTGTGAGGTTGCATTCAGGAGATAGTGGGTTCGAACCCCAATGTCGGAAGTCCTGAAGACGGGTTACCTAGGTTTCCTATTTTCACATCAGGCTGTACCTTAATTACTGCCGCGGCCGATTCTTTCCCACTCCTAGCCCTTTCTTGTCTCACCGTCGCCATAAGAACTATCTGTATTGGTACGACGTAAAGCCAATATTGTAAACAAAGAAAAAATAAATGGAACGCCGAAATTGACAAGCACCCGTTTCATCTTATTCTTCTTAATCTGTTTGCCTTCCAGGGTTGGTTTTTATCTCGGACTCAGCGAGGGATTCCGCCTCTACCGCCTAAAGGGCAGGGTCCTGGAGCGTGACATTTTAGTTTGGAGGATACAACTCGGAGAATGACCAGTACCTCGCCCAGGCGGTCTCACCTGCTATGATGAACAGGGGCCTGTGGGGGAATGGGAAGATGGAAGGGATAGACAAGAAAGAGGGAAGGAAGCGCCCGTGGCCTTAAGTTAGGTACCATCCCGGCATTTGCCTGCAGGAGAAGTGGGATGTATGAGGTGGGAATTGAACCCCTCCCCCCTCTACTCAGTTGACCTCACGAGACTGAGTGGACCCCGTTCCAGCCCTCGTACCACTTTTCAAATTTCGTCGCAGAGCCGGGATGGCAGCTAATCACACTAACCGCTACACCATACGGTAGAAATAAACGGAACGTTGAAATTGAAACGCAAGCAGCCTAAATGTCATAAAATAATGCTTAACCCGAGGCCACATTATTATTATTATTATTATTATTATTATTATTATTATTATTATTATTATATAATGCGTTTTGCTAAGGAGCACGTCAAACCATTATTTAATAATGTTATTTGCTTTACGTCCCACTAAGTACTTTAACGGTTTTCGGAGACGCCGAGGTGCCGTAATTTTATCCCACAGGAGTTATTTTTACGTGCCAGTAAATCTACCGACACGAGGCTGACATACAGTATTTGAGCACCTTCGAATACCACCGGACTGAGCCAGGATCGAACCTGCCAAGTTGGGGTCAGAAGGCCAGCGCCTCAACCGTCTGAGCCACTCAGCCCGGCGAACCATTATTTAGCAGTGGACTTCTTGTTCTTCTTATCTTCCCAAAACTTCCTCATCATTTCACTATGGTCTTGTCTTCTCTCTTGTGTCCAATCAGTTTTGAGTTTCAAACTCCAGGCTGTTGCGTTCTTGGATGTGAACTTATGTGAATTGATTGCACCTAAAAGAACTCCTCTACTGGAGGAACCGTGAACTTGAAACTAGACCTACGTAAACCTTTACTCAGAAGATGTCACTACAGAAATCTAATGAAATTTTGTTATCGTGAAGTTTCCTGTACTGTGTGAATTTCTACTTGTTTTGTTTGCCCTTCATCAAGAAGTTTGGACTTTCTTCAACAGATGTCACTACCAAAAAACTATGATCATGCACCCTGGTGCGAAGTGAAAGAACTTTTAATTTGAAGAAGTTTTGTATTCATAAGTTTTTGTTTACTAATTGATGTTCATTTATTTTTGGGTTGGCAATATTTATATTTTCTTTCCGCCAGTTTTGAATCCAACCAATCAATAATTTCTGTAATTAATTTTCCACCTATCACAGGCTTCTTCTCCGATTCTGAGTGTCACTTTTGAACTCAACCAAATAATTCTGTGGGTGTGTCTTGATTATTCATGAATGTTCTCGAACCTTCCCTGAGGGTTTATAAACTGCGGATTTTCACGGCTCTTGGCCATTTGATAGTCATCTAACTAAGTGTGTGTGTCAAGCAGGAGGCGGGAGACGCCTCTTTCATCAGGCAGCAGTACGCCGACAAGGTAATGGCCTCTTAACATCTTTATTTCTTGCTAGCTCTGCAGTTTAACTTGAGGGAAATGTTCGAAATTTTAACTACAGTACGGTATGTAACCAACTTCTCTAAAATGTAAATCTCCTTTCGGCTCATGTAAAAATTTCATAAATCTTTAACTGTAAACCGGGGATATAGCGCGATATACCCTCTCGAGCTCCCCTTCATCTTGGTTTGAGGTGCCACGTTTTTGTAACCTTTCGTTTCTGCAATGTATAAAGTTATTTCCATGCGTGCAACCTCAGTAGTTTGAGATTAGCCCCTGTTTCGTCGGCCTAGTGCCCTATAGGACTTTGATATTTTTTTTAGCTCAATCTTCGACTCCAAGTTGTACTCGGGCCGTTTAATAACCTGTTCTTTTCGCTAAGGCCCTGTAGGTTGGGTACTAGATACCTCTATGTAATAAGATTTCTATTTGTAAATAGTGCCTTGTAAGGCCAGTGTTAATTAGATTTTCATGTTATGTCGCCTTGATTAGGCTGGGAATTTTGAGGGCACCTTAGCTCTTTTTCAAGTGTTGTAAAAGTGCCTCTGGGAGGCCTGATATTGTAGTTTAAGGAGCTAGTGCTCTATGTATTCGGGGATTTCTGCCCTTTGAACAAATTTGTGCTCTTTGTAAATTTGAGCTGGGAACTCAAAATTTGTAAAACTAAGGGCTTGTAGCCCAAGAGAATTAAAAGTTCTGTAATCTCGGATTTTCCTAAGTCTTGTTTCTAAATTGCTATGCCATTGTTATCTCACTAAGTGAAAAGTTGTTAAATTGGTTGTTTTTTTTTTTTTTTTTTCAAAATATAACCTTCAATTAAGGTTTTAAAATTCTTTTCTTAACATTGTAGTTAGACCCATTCATCCTGGCACCTTCTTTCATCTCTGCGTTCCACGGGTAACCCCTGAACAATTATTATTATTATTATTATTATTATTATTATTATTATTATTATTATTATTATTATTATTATTATTATTATTATATTTTTGCAAGGGGCTTTACGTCGCACCGACACAGACAGGTCTTATGGCGACGATGGGATAGGAAAGGCCTAGGACTTGGAAGGAAGCGGCCGTGGCCTTAATTAAGGTACAGCCCCAGCAATTGCCTGGTGTGAAAATGGGAAACCACGGAAAACCATTTTCAGGGCTGCCGATAGTGGGATTCGAACCTACTATCAATCAATAAATCAATCAATCAATCAATCAATCAATCAATCAATCAATCAATCAATCAATCAATCAATCAATCAATCAATCAATACTGATCTGCATTTAGGGCAGTCGCCCAGGTGGCAGATTCCCTATCTGTTGCTTTCCTAGCATTTTCCTTATCTCCCGGATGCAAGCTCACAGCCGCGCGCCTCTACACGGATGGCCAACCCACCCGGTTATTATTATTATTATTATTATTATTATTATTATTATTATTATTATTATTATTATTATTATTATTATTATTATTATTTGAAGTCCTACCGTGACGCTGCAACGCTACCTCGTAGCTTGTATTGCAAGGACGAGGACCTTGAGTAAGGTGTTGATCCCAAGTGCACAATAACGAACAGAGGTGCCGGCCTCATTGAAACCGAAGACTTGATCATAAACGTCTCCTCAGAAAACGTCTAATTGAAAGCAACTGGCGAGCTACAAACATGAGCAAATCAAATGAGACTCTAATACTGCATTGATGAAAGACATTTCAGAATACATGACTCACACATCAATCTCGCTATTTAAATACAATATGCTTTTCATTACTGTAGGGTTGATATGAATCAGGGTTGTCCAACTTGAAGTACAGTACCGAACAAAAGTTTAGCCACCAGCGAAAATCCGTTAATGAACTTGATGCAAGTGTAATGGACTAGTACATCTTGGAAACAATTCTCTCTAAACCCATGAGTAAATAGTGGAAATATCGAGTTCGATTAGTAGAATATTATTATTATTATTATTATTATTATTATTATTATTATTATTATTATTATTATTATTATTATTATTATTATTATTATTATTATTATTATTATTATTATTATTGTTACCGTGTTTTTGTGGTAGTTATGCGTGAAAGAAGGTGCGGGGTGGTGAACAGGTCTCAAGCTACGAAAGTAAAATTAATTTAAACTTTAACAAGGTTATATTTTCTTTTCAAAATAAAGAAATAACAAGCATGGCAGGTACAGAGTAGCAAGTCAAAAAGGTAGTTACAATATTTACAGGATTTGGGCTTCGCGCCCCGACTTCACAATGCTTGGGCAATCAGCCCAACCTTACTTCAAAATAAGTATTAACAGAGGGGCAGAAAACCCCATTCATGCTCAGGAGCACTTGCTCCAAATTACACCGAAAAGCCTCCACGAGGCATACAACACTCAATTTTCGAAAAAGAGCCACTCGCTCTCAACTTTAAGCCTCTCAAAGGCCACACCAAACTCCACCTTCAAGTTGTCCTCACTGGACATAGACACAGGGGTAAAATACCCAACCTACTGAGGTCTATTAAATGAAAGAAAGGGGGTAATTACATGACCTCTAAAATAACAATTTGAGAGGAGGCGATCTGCACTCCTAATGTATTTGTTTCAAAACCTAATTTGGCTCTAGGCCACTGATGCAAAAGCTAATCCCATACTACGGAGGTGACATTAGAAAAGAAACAAATTTACATAATGTTAAGGAAGAATAGGTTGAGAAAATAAGTTCACCTCAAAACAATATGAGTGGGAGCTCGAGAGGGTTAAGCACTCTCTATCCCAATATGTAGTTTAAAAGATAGAATAGATACAAGTTTCTTTACATTTTAAGGAAGGTTACATCATGGAAAAACTTCGGACCCGCCCCGAGAGTTAAACTGCTGAGCAAGCAAGAAAAGAAGTAATTAATCGGCCATTACCTGGTTGTTGACCGCTGCCGGAGAAAGAGGCGCTTCCCGCCCCCTGGTATGTACTTTACACACTGAAAGATGGAACAGAAGTGGCCCGGAGACCCTAAAATCAGCAGTTTATATACTATCGCGGAAAGTTCGAGGCGTTAGGGGAATGAGAACACCCTCCCACAAACACTTTATTGGGTAGGATACAGCAACATATTCAAGGTGGGGGAAGATACATCCGATTGGTCAGAAATTAATTAAAGAAATTCGGGATTGGCTAAATACAAAACAAGGGGAAAAGAGAGGGGTATACAGCCAACTTAAACAATAACAGAAAGAAATTTAACAAGAAACAAACTTTTGAAATAAAAATTTCTCCAAAAAAACAGTTCTTTCACTCCGCACTAGGGTGCACTATTGTTGATCTTCAGTAGTGTCCTCTAGAAGAGAAAGTTCACATTTCTTACTACAAGCAAAACAAAAATACATCAAAAGTGGCACAGTTCAAAAACTCCAAACTTTCCACGTAGTGACATCTTCTGAGAAAGTAGAAAATTAATACCGTAGATAAAGTTCAGACTTCCTCCAGCAGAGGAGTTTCAACTGGCGCAAATTTTAAATAAGCGGTATGGAGGTGTACCGCCCGGTACAGACCTCACCCCCCCCCCCAAAAGTTCCTCCAGGGGTGACACATGAAATCTGTTTGAAAACAAGGTCCAAGTTATGATGTGGATATGAAGGTTGATTGCAGAAGCATTTATCGAAATGGCTGAAATTTAGTTTGATTCAGTTTCAAAATTTCTTTTAGTAACAGCGGAAGTACTGTCTTAATGTTTGTAGAAGGTTGAATTGAGAAGGAAAACTTTAGTTTTAAAGTTGAGGAAAAATTTTCTAAGTCCACCAGATTTTGTTGTTGAATTCCCAAGTGTAGTAATTGCTGATAGTAACTGTCCATGTAGTTGATGTTGATTAAGTTGGATGGCCAGACCGGCCGTTGCAGCTTGCGTCCAAAGGAGGCCGCTCGGACCCCTCAAGTACCCTGAGATACCGCTCGCCCGCACTATGAGGGGAGCAGTGGTGTAGAAGCACGCCGCGCCCGCGGTGAACATATACAGGCTGCGGGCAAGTAGCAGGTCGTGCGCCGCACATCAGCCTTGGCCGGGAGGAGAGCTCCGGCTCGCCGTGCACATGTGGTCCTCGCTGGGGAAGAGGGGGCCCTTCCTCTAACCCAGTCGCAGCACGGCGCCGCGCGGCTGCTGGGGCACTGAAACATTAAAGCTAGGCGGCAGAATGGTTGGACCATCATCATTTTTTGAGGGCACAGGCTTTGTGGAGAGGTTGAGGGGCCAGCGGCGTGCAGAAATTCATTACAGATGCGAGCCACTGTGTGTAGTGGAGCAGGAGACGGGAGCGTGGTAATGGCCGTGGCAAGGGTAGGACGGCAGGTTAACCGTGCGGGGAAGGTTTACAAAAACTTACATATGAAACAAAATATTATATTTCAAAGTGAAAACTCAAAAAAAAATATATAACCTTCATATTCCTTTCACGATTATATGAAGCAAGTTAACCCAGAAATTACACCGGTTTCACCTGTGACAGGTGAACCCTAAATATCCTCTCGGTGGCTGAATTGCTTAATAACATCGTAACCGGCGTAAGGAAATCAAGAATGATACAAGGCCCATGGAATCTGGGGGCAAGCTTGCCCGCGGGAACAAAATTCTTGACCATCACCTGGTCACCTACCTTCAAATGGGTGGGTCTCCGTCCACGATCATATCTTTCCCTAACCTTTTCATGAGAGACTTTAAGATTGGCTTTAGCCTTCTTCCAAAGATCTTTAATATTATCCGGATCTATTGTCTCGGGTAGAATGTCACTCAGAGACCAGAGGTTAGAGAGCGGCGTGTTGGGAACGAACTTGAACATCAAAGAAGCTGGAGTAAACTTGTGAGATTCATGAACCGCCGAATTCAAAGCAAAAGCTAACCAATGCAGGGACGTGTCCCACCTGGAATGATCTTCATGATGATAGGCAATAAGCGCGGACCTGAGATTACGATTAACCCGTTCAGCCAGAGATGGTTGAGGGTAATAAGCAGAAGTTGTCACATGAGAGATGGACAGGTCAAAGCAGAATTTACGAAATAAATTAGATGTAAAAGCCTTAGCATTATCAGATACAATATATTGGCACGGACCAAAAGAAGCAAAAATAGAATTTAGGCAAGTAATGGTGGACTGAGCGGTAGCCAGCTTAGTCGGAAATAACCTGGAAAATCTTGTAAAACCATCTACGCATACAAAGATGAACTTGTTGGCATTTCCCTTTGACTGGGGGAAGGGTCCTACATAATCAATATACAGGCGTTCCATGGGGCGCGACGCTTGATGCGAAGACAGAAGGCCTACCTTGGTGGACATGGTGGGTTTACTAAGCAAACAGGATTTGCAAGCCTTCACTAGTTCACGGATTTCACCGTCCATACCTTTCCAGATGAACATTTCACGAATCTTTTCACGAGTTTTAAAGATTCCAAGATGCCCCCATAATGGGGTCTCATGATAGTATTTGAAGATCATAGGCACAAGAACAGCTGGAACGACAACCTTCATCATCCTATCATGCCTCGATGGGCAACATAAAACACCATTCCTCAGAACATAAGGGACAACATGTTCCCCAGAAGAAAGGGTTTCCATTATCGGAGCCAGCATCGGATCTTCACGTTGGTATTTCTCGATATCCCTAAAGAGCATGGGAGCATCTGTTAAGATGGCATTAACATCAGATAGTATGGACTCGGAAGGTGATGAACTATCGACCGGTTCATGGGTCTCGACGTCGTTGGAAAACATACGGCTGAGTCCATCAGCAACAACATTTTCGGTACCTCTGATATGCCTGACATCGAATTGGAAGGCTGAAATACGGATGGCCCAACGGGCTATACGACCAGTACGACGCGGCCTACCTAAGACCCAGCTTAAGGCTTGATTATCTGTCTCCAAGTCGAATTTGACATGTTCCAGATAGAGACGGAACTTTTCTAAGGCAAATAAGACTGCCAAACCTTCGAGCTCATAGATGGAATACTTGGCTTCTTGAGCCGACAAGGTCCTAGATGCATAGGCGATGGGTCGCCTCCCTAGTTCAGTCTCTTGAAGAAGGACTGCAGCAACTGCTGACGACGACGCGTCGGTTTGGACGATGAATTTCTTTGAGAAATCAGGCATAGCAAGGACAGGGGCATTACAGAGAGCTAATTTAAGATCTTCAAAAGCGGCTTGTTGAGAAGGTCCCCACTCGAATTTGATGCCTTTCCTACGAAGAAGGTTCAAGGGCGCCGCTCTATTAGCGAAGTTAGGAATAAACTTCCTGCAGAAATTCACCATACCAATGAACCTGGCGATACCTTTAATGTCCTTGGGAGGTTTAAAATCACGGATGGCCTGTGTTCTAGAATGATCGACTGCTACACCATCAGGTGACACAATATGCCTTAGGAATGACATAGAGGGCTTAGCAAAGGCAACCTTGGACAACTTAACAGTTAACCCAGCCTTACGAAGGCGATCGAGAACTTCTCGCAGATGATCTAGATGTTCTTCAAAAGTCTCTGAAAATACGACGACATCATCCAAGTAGTGATACAAGTACTCAAATTTGATGTCGGAGAAGACCCTATCTAGTAGCCTAGTGAGTACAGCTGCTCCCGTGGGGAGCCCGAAAGGCACGCGGTTGTATTCGTATAAATTCCAGTCCGTGGCAAACGCTGTAAGATGTTTAGACTCTTCGGCAAGGGGAATTTGATTATAGGCCTGATTCAAGTCCAAGATAGTAAAGAACTTGGCCTTACGAAACCATGAAAAACAAGAATGAAGGTCAGGAAGGGGCACAGATTGCAACACCACCTTCCGATTGAGAGCCCTATAATCAATGACAGGCCTGAAGCCTCCTTGGGGTTTCGGGACTAGAAAAATAGGTGACGAATACGCCGACTTAGAGGGCCTAATAATACCGTCCTTCAACATCTGATCGATAATTTCTTTCAGAGCCTTCATTTTAGGTGGAGATAGCCTATATGGTTGAAAACGGACAGGAATCGAATCCGTGACCTCAATTTTGTATTCAATAAGGTCAGTAACACCAAGAGTATCAGAGAACACCTCTGTAAACGACTGACACAACTTACGAATACTATCAGCCTGCTCCTCAGGTAGATGTCTAAGGTCTAACAACATCTCATCCTGGGTAGGCGAAATAGATGAACATGATACAGAATTACACTTTAACAAGGGAATTTTACAATTGGACGCAAATTTGAATGTGCACGACCTACTCTGGAGATCGAGCACAAGACCAGTGTGAGAAATGAAGTCCGCTCCCAGTATGATGGGGCAAGACAAGTGCTTAGCCACAAACAGCTTGGTTTTCCATGTAAATTTAAAAATACGAATTTTGGCATTTACAGAACCTAGAATTTCTAATGGGGATGAATTAGCCGAAACATATTGAACAGGAGATGAGTCATAGTCAGGTAGTTTACAAACAGACTTCAATTTTGAATACCATTGGTCCGAAATAATTGAACAAACACTGCCTGAATCTAATAGAGCGGTTATAGGCTCGTTATTTAACTCAATCTTAAGAAAAGGAACAGGTGCGGGGGTATCCGCCGCAATCCTAAGACATTCTTTGGGGCATTCGAAAGATGGATTTGCAAATTGAACGTTCCCTGAATTCACGACCTTTTTGCCAGGGGCTGAGCCTTGGGAAGCAGAATTAGTCGACTCAGCCGAAGCCGCTAGTCACATTTTATTATTGGCATTGGTGGAATTTGCACCAGAAGTTGAGCAGGAGGGGGTGCTATTTGAGTTTGGGCAATTCTTGGCGATATGTGAGAAAGCCCCACATTTAAAACAGCCTTGTGCTGAACCAGCCCCATTCCTTATCCCACTCGACTTGATCAGTGGACACTTATTGCGAAGATGGTCAGGCGACCCGCAAGCATAACATTTACGGGGATTGACTGGTCGGCGAGGTGGAGGCCGAGTATTACTAAAAGAAGGCGGGGGTTCTTTCGCGACACGCAAGGAATCGGCGTATCTCACTCCTTCCGCTGAGACGGCCAACGCTTCAAGTTCAGAGAAAGTTTGCGGGCACGCCGCGAAACACAAATATGACCTATATGGTGGTGAAATTCCTTCTACAATAGCCTGTACGATCTGATCTTCAGGAAAATGAAGGGCAAACACCCTAGTATAAAACTTAATGTCTTGTATGAAATCAGCCAGATTTTCATCCAATCTCTGTACTCGATAATAGTACTTCTGAATCAGAGATGACCTCGCGCGGGCGGGAATAAAATTTGCAAGCAAGTGTGCATGAAAATCTTCAATAGATGACTGTTCGGCTATGGCTCTTACTATTTTGTCAGAGAGAATACCAATTGCATAAGGATAGATGATTTGCAAAATTTGACATGGAGAAAGAGAAAACACAAGGGCATGATCCTGAAATTCAACTAGAGATCTTAAAAATGAAATTACGTCACTGGTGGTATTAACGGAAAACTTAGAGATACCTCTGAGCAACATTGCCAATGGATGAGGCATGCTGCTAAACCCGGGTGACATAGTAGGTAAAGGTTTCAATGGCAAGGAAGTTAATTCCGAACGTATATTACTCAACGATGCACGGCGTTCAGACTCATCCAATGGGGCAGAGGTTGTTTGAGCAGCGATGGATTTCCTATTTACTTCTCCCTTAGGAGGCTCTTCCTCGCTACCTACATTCACTGTGGTGGGTAGATCGCTTTTGGGAGGAACCTCCCCAGTTAACAATTGAGTGACCTTGCTAGATAGTTCAGAAATATTTTCAAGCAGCGTACTAGCTTCCTTCTTCTGAACGTCATTCAGCTTTAGAGACAACAGATCGTTAACTCTATTTGAGAAATGAAACAGCCTGGCTTGCACACGCTTAATTTGATTAGGAGAAGGATCATTTTCATCAAAAAAACTAACTACAGATGCTAGCCCAGTAATATTCTCGACGATCGTGGAAAGAGAGTCGTCAATTTCTTTCTCTCCCAAGGTGGGGATGGAAATGGGCAAACCAAGGGACTCTCTAAGCTTGTTTGTGTCTACCGCAACCGTGCCTACAGATTGCACATTTCTAATAGTCAATTCATAGATCAACTCCTCCTTGCGCAAATAGTTAAGATGGAGAACATCGCGAGGGCCGGGCATGATGACAGAACAATTTTGAAAAACTCAAAAAATTCCAGCAACTGAGAAAATTGTTAGAGTTCGGATCAAAACAATGTTTAGCCGTCAAAAGGGGCTAAAATGAGACCCATTCAACCACGCTCTGCTACCACTTGTTACCGTGTTTTTTGGTAGTTATGCGTGAAAGAAGGTGCGGGGTGGTGAACAGGTCTCAAGCTACGAAAGTAAAATTAATTTAAACTTTAACAAGGTTATATTTTCTTTTCAAAATAAAGAAATAACAAGCATGGCAGGTACAGAGTAGCAAGTCAAAAAGGTAGTTACAATATTTACAGGATTTGGGCTTCGCGCCCCGACTTCACAATGCTTGGGCAATCAGCCCAACCTTACTTCAAAATAAGTATTAACAGAGGGGCAGAAAACCCCATTCATGCTCAGGAGCACTTGCTCCAAATTACACCGAAAAGCCTCCACGAGGCATACAACACTCAATTTTCGAAAAAGAGTCACTCGCTCTCAACTTTAAGCCTCTCAAAGGCCACACCAAACTCCACCTTCAAGTTGTCCTCACTGGACATAGACACAGGGGTAAAATACCCAACCTACTGAGGTCTATTAAATGAAAGAAAGGGGGTAATTACATGACCTCTAAAATAACAATTTGAGAGGAGGCGATCTGCACTCCTAACGTATTTGTTTCAAAACCTAATTTGGCTCTAGGCCACTGATGCAAAAGCTAATCCCATACTACGGAGGTGACTTTAGAAAAGAAACAAATTTACATAATGTTAAGGAAGAATAGGTTGAGAAAATAAGTTCACCTCAAAACAATATGAGTGGGAGCTCGAGAGGGTTAAGCACTCTCTATCCCAATATGTAGTTTAAAAGATAGAATAGATACAAGTTTCTTTACATTTTAAGGAAGGTTACATAATGGAAAAACTTCTGACCCGCCCCGAGAGTTAAACTGCTGAGCAAGCAAGAAAAGAAGTAATTAATCGGCCATTACCTGGTTGTTGACCGCTGCCGAAGAAAGAGGCGCTTCCCGCCCCCTTGTATGTACTTTACACACTGAAAGATGGAACAGAAGTGGCCCGGAGACCCTAAAATCAGCAGTTTATATACTCTCGCGGAAAGTTCGAGGCGTTAGGTGAATGAGAACACCCTCCCACAAACACTTTATTGGGTAGGATACAGCAACATATTCAAGTTGGGGGAAGATACATCCGATTGGTCAGAAATTAATAAAAGAAATTCGGGATTGGCTAGATACAAAACAAGGGGAAAAGAGAGGGGTATACAGCCAACTTAAACAATAACAGAAAGAAATTTAACAAGAAACAAACTTTTGAAATAAAAATTTCTCCAAAAAAACAGTTCTTTCACTCCGCACTAGGGTGCACTATTGTTGATCTTCAGTAGTGTCCTCTAGAAGAGAAAGTTCACATTTCTTACTACAAGCAAAACAAAAATACATCAAAAGTGGCACAGTTCAAAAACTCCAAACTTTCCACGTAGTGACATCTTCTGAGAAAGTAGAAAATTAATACCGTAGATAAAGTTCAGACTTCCTCCAGCAGAGGAGTTTCAACTGGCGCAAATTTTAAATAAGCGGCATGGAGGTGTACCGCCCGGTACAATTATTATTATTATTATTATTATTATTATTATTATTATTATTATTATTATTATTATTATTATTATTATTATTATTATTATTATTATTATTATTATTATTTAAATAGTTATGTACGGATTTTGTTTGGTATATATCGTGGTCGTATAACTTATTATTTGTGTGTTGTATGATCTGTCTTGTGTAACAATACATGTGAGGTTATGTCACGGTACTTCTGCTGTATGTATATTAGTACGACTTTATTTAATGTAAGAAAACCTAATTAATAATATATAATTTACTAGCAATAACCCGCGGCTTCGCTTGCGTGGATTTCGTAATTTGATCAAAGTAATCGTTCCTCACCATTATACTAAGACATTATCTGAAAATTCCTGAAGTGTAAAAGCTCACCAAAAAATTGAGTTTCATTTACAGCAGAAAATCTTTGTAAACCATGTTTGTGGTATTACCTTTTGGGGCTAAGACGATCACGCAACATAGAAGTGTACATGCGAGTAACAGTCTTCTCTCAAGTCGAAAAAATAAATACATGATTCGTTATTTTTAGAGGAGGTTCCAAATACCTATTCCCACAACTGTAACATCTTCAGTTCTTGAGATGTAGATAAGTATCCCCATAAAAATAATTCAACCCATTGATCAGGTCTTCCCCCATCCCACCCCCATTTAAGTCTATTTTCCGAAAACAAAAATACATGTTTCTTTATTTTTAAAGGAGATTCCAAATACCAATTTTTACGTCTGTAACATCTTCAGTTTTTAAGATATAAGTGTACTCATAAAAATAATACAACTATGTTTCACTTCTTTTCACCCCAGTGAAGTGCCTTCTTCGAAAACAAAAAAACTACATGTTCCTGTAATTTTAAAGGACTTTCCAAATACCAAGTTCCTTGTCTCTGACATATTAAGTATTTAAATATATAATGTAGATATACCGGTAACTCATTTTAAAAGTTCACCCGCTTTTCCAATTCATTTCAGCCCCTTAATGGATTTTCCGAAAACAAAAAAATATGTGTTTCTTTATTTTTATTACTTTTTTTTACAATTTGCTTTACGTCGCACCGACACAGAAAAGTATTATGGCGACGATGGGACAGGAGAGGGCTAGGAGTAGGAAGGAAGTGGCCGTGGCCTTCATTAAGATACAGCTCCAGCATTTGCTTGGTGTGAAAACGGGAAACACGGAAAACCGTCTTCAGGGCTGCCGACAGTGGGGTTCAAACCAACTATCTCACGAATACTTGATACTGGCCGCACTTAAGCGACTGCAGCTATCGAGCTCGGTCATAATTTTTAAAGGTGATTCCAAATACCAGTGTTCATGTCTATACGTCTGTAACACCTTCAGCTTTTGAGATAAATGTATACTCATAAAAATAATTCAACTTCTTCTTCCTTACTTCGTTCCACACCTTTCCCGCCTTAAGTGGACTTTCCGAAAACTAAAAGTACACGTTTCTTTATTTTGAAAGGAAATTCAAAATACCAACTTTAGGTCTGTAACAGCTTCATTTTTGAAGATAAAGTATCCTCATAAACATAGGCAATTTCAACTCCTTATTTACTTATTTTCAACAACACACCCCTTACGTCGATTTTCCGAAAAAAACAAATGCGTGTTACTTAATTTTTAAAGTATTCCAAATACTAATTTTCACGTCTGTAACATCTTCATTTTTGAGATATAAGTATCCCCATAACCGTAATTCAATCCTTTTTCAGCCCCCTCTTCCTACCCGTTAAGCTGATTCCCCCTCCCAAAAGTGCGTGATTCTTTATTTTTAAAGGAGATGCCAAATACCAATTTTAACGTCTTTAACATCTTTAGTTTTTGAGATATAAGTCTCCTCATACTAAGAATTCAACTAATTTTTCAATTCATTCACCCCCTTAAGTGGATTTTCCAAAGACCAAAGATTACGTGTTTCATCACTTTGAAAGGACATTCCAGATACACATTTTCATGTCTGTAACATCTTCAGTTTTAGAGATATAAGTATCCTCATAAAAGTAATTCAACTCCTTTTTCACCCCCCTTTCCTACCCATTAAGTTGATTCCCCCTCCCCAAAAGTGCGTGTTTCTTTATTTTTAAAGGAGATTACAAATACGTATTTTCACGTCTTTAACTTCGTTAGCTTTTGCAATGTAAGTATCCTCATACAAAGAATTCAACTAATTTTTCAATTCATTTACCCCCGCCCCCCCCCTTAAGTGGATTATCCGAAGAAAAAAGAACATGTGTTCTTTTAATTTGAAAGAAGATTCCAAATACAAATGTTCATGCCTCTAACATCTTCAATTTTTGAGATATAAGTATCCTCATAAAAAGAATTCAACTCCTGTTTCACCCCAGGCCGTTAAGTTGATTCCCCCCCCCCCCTCAAAAAATATGTTTATTTATTTTTAAAGGATTTCCGAATAAAAATGTTCGCGTGTGTAACCATAAGAGTTTGAGATCTAAGTTTCTCCATGAAAAGAATTTTTTTCACTTCCTTTCACCCTCCCCCTTAAGTGAATTATACGAAAACCAAAAATACTTGTTTATTTATAAAGGAACTTCCAAATGCCAATTATCACGACTGTAACATCTTCAGTTTTGAGATACCGCTACATGTATTCTCATGAAAACGAATTAAATTCCCTTTTCACCGCCCCCGCCCCAAGTTGATTTCCCCCCAAAAATAGGTGTTTCTTTATTTTAAAAAGTGATCCAAATACTAATTTTTAAGTTTGTAACATCTTTAGTTTTGGAGATATAAGTATCCTCATACAAAGAATTCAACTAATTTTTCAATTAATTCACCCCCTTAAGTGGATTTTCCAAACACAAAAGATTACGTGTGTCTTTACTTTGAAGGAAAATTTCAAATACGAATTTTCATGTCTATAACATCTTCAGTTTTTGAGATAAAATTATCCTTATGAAAAGAATTCAACTCCTTTTTCACTCCACTCCCGCCCGTTAAGTCGGTTTCCCCCCACCCAAAAAATGCGTGTTTATTGATTTTTAAAGGAGATTCCAAATACCAGTTTTCACGTTTGTAACATCTTGGAATTTTTTTGGTATATATATTCTCATACAAATAATTCCAATAATTTTTCAATTCTTTCAGCCCCCACTTCCCGCTAAGGGTTTGTGCCGAAAACCAAGGAATGCGTGTTTCCTTATTTTTAAAGGAGATTCCAAATACTAATTTTCACGTCTGCAACATGTTAAGGTTTGTAGATATACTGTAGATACGCTAATTTTAAAAATTCATCCCCTTTTTCAGTTCCGCTCAAGTGGATTTTCCGAAGAAAATACCTATGGTTTCTTTACTTTTACAGGAAATTCCAAATACCAGTTTTCAAATCTGTAATATGTTACGTGTCTGAGGTATGTTTCAGATATAGTCCTTTTAAAAATTCACCCCGTTTGTCACTCCTTTTCACCCCCTATTCATCAGATTATCCCAAAACGCAAAAATACGCGTTTCTTTATTTTCAAAGGAGATTCCAAATTTCAATTTTCATGTATGTAACATCTTCAGTTTCTGAGATATGCCTCCTCATAAAACATTTTCATCCCATTTTCACCCTTTTCCACCCCTTAATGGGATTTTCCGAAAATAAAAAATACGTGTTTCTTTATTTTTAACGGAGATTCCGAATACCAATTTTTACATCTGTAAACCTTAAACGTTTGGAGATATAGATACAATCTTTTTAAAAGTTCATCCCCTTTCCACCCCCCATTAATGGGATTTTTCAAAAACAAAAATATGTGTTTGCTTATTTTTAAAGGAGATTCTAAATACCAATTTTTACATCTGTATTTTAAAATTTTGAGATATAGATACACTCGTTTTAAAAATTCACCCCCCTTTTACCCTCCCATTAATTAGATTTTCTAAAAACAAACAAATACGTGTTTCTTTGTTTTATAGTAGATTCCAAATACCAATTTTCAGTTCTGTAATATCTTCAGTTTCTGAGATATACGTGTCCTCATTAAAGGCATTCAACCCGTTTTTCACCCTATTTCACCCCTCCTATTGAGATTTTCCGAAAACAAAATAATACGTGCTTGCTTATTTTTAAAGGAGATTCTAAATACCAATTTTTACATCTGTAAACTTTTAAAGTTTTGAGATATAGGTACACTCATTTTAAAATTTCAAACACCCCCCCCCCTCATTTCACCCCCTTAGCGACGGAATATCAAAAAATTCTCCCTTAGCGAGCACCTACATTGTACTATAAATGCATCCTCAAAATTTCATTTCATTATGTTTAGTAGTTTTGGCTCGGCGATGATGAATCAGTCAGTCAGTCAGTCAGTCAGTCAGTCAGTCAGTCAGTCAGTCAGTCAGTCAGTCAGTCAGTCAGTCAGTCAGGACAAGTTATTTTATATATATAGATTATTACCCGTAAATGGGATGTATAAATCCGATGTAATGTTGTGTATCACAGGGTAAGATTCCAGAACGACGCACCTTTGCCACTCGAGTTTTATAGAATGTTCTATCCATTTGTACATAAGTTATTGGAGACTCGAGAAGATGCGAGAAAACATGTTGTGTCATACTTTTCTAGAAGCCAGGCCAGGCAAGGTATATAAAGGCAGTCCTTCCTTCTTTCATAACTCCCTTTTGTCTTATTCTTCAAGCGGTCGTTCCTTTACGATTTTTTCTTATGTTTTATAATCATCTTCACGTTTTTCCTTGTCCATACTGACCGATAACCACGCGGTTTTACACCTTAAGACAATAATGAAAAAAACCCATCTCCAATTAACAGGCTTAAACAATACTTCCATGTTGATATGGATTATGTAACAAAAGTCAAAATTCGAGTATCATGTTCGATGTGGTAAAACTGTATAATACATAAGTGGTGTTACGGTATGTAATACTTTTCGACAGCGCCAATATCATAGGTATTTGTTTATACACTGACTGACAGAGCAAATGCAACACCAAGAAGGAGTGGTCAGAACTTTATGCCAATTGCAGGGTAGACTGACGTCACTGAGGTATGCTCATGATGTGAAATGCGCCGCTGTGCTGCGCACGTAGCGAACGATAAATGGGACACGGCGTTGGCGAATGGCCCACTTCGTACCGTGATTTCTCAGCCGACAGTCATTGTACAACGTGTTGTCGTGTGCCACAAGACACGTGTATAGCTAAGAATGCCAGGCCGCCGTCAACGGAGGCATTTCCAGCAGACAGACGACTTTACGAGGGGTATGGTGATCGGGCTGAGAAGGGCAGGTTGGTCGCTTCGTCAAATCGCAGCCGATACCCATAGGGATGTGTCCACGGTGCAGCGCCTGTGGCGAAGATGGTTGGCGCAGGGACATGTGGCACGTGCGAGGGGTCCAGGCGCAGCCCGAGTGACGTCAGCACGCGAGGATCGGCGCATCCGCCGCCAAGCGGTGGCAGCCCCGCACGCCACGTCAACCGCCATTCTTCAGCATGTGCAAGACACCCTGGCTGTTCCAATATCGACCAGAACAATTTCCCGTCGATTGGTTGAAGGAGGCCTGCACTCCCGGCGTCCGCTCAGAAGACTACAATTGACTCCACAGCATAGACGTGCACGCCTGGCATGGTGCCGGGCTAGAGCGACTTGGATGAGGGAATGGCGGAACGTCGTGTTCTCCGATGAGTCACGCTTCTGTTCTGTCAGTGATAGTCACCGCAGACGAGTGTACGAGTGTGGCGTCGGCGTGGAGAAAGGTCAAATCCGGCAGTAACTGTGGAGCGCCCTACCGCTAGACAACGCGGCATCATGGTTTGGAGCGCTATTGCGTATGATTCCACGTCACCTCTAGTGCGTATTCAAGGCACGTTAAATGCCCACCGCTACGTGCAGCATGTGCTGCGGCCGGTGGCACTCCCGTACCTTCAGGGGCTGCCCAATGTTCTGTTTCAGCAGGATAATGCCCGCCCACACACTGCTCGCATCTCCCAACAGGCTCTACGAGGTGTACAGATGCTTCCGTGGCCAGCGTACTCTCCGGATCTCTCACCAATCGAACACGTGTGGGATCTCATTGGACGCCGTTTGCAAACTCTGCCCCAGCCTCGTACGGACGACCAACTGTGGCAAATGGTTGACAGAGAATGGAGAACCATCCCTCAGGACACCATCCGCACTCTTATTGACTCTGTACCTCGACGTGTTTCTGCGTGCATCGCCGCTCGCGGTGGTCCTATATCCTACTGAGTCGATGCCGTGCGCATTGTGTAACCTGCATATCGGTTTGAAATAAACATCAATTATTCGTCCGTGCCATCTCTGTTTTTTCCCCAACTTTCATCCCTTTTGAACCACTCCTTCTTGGTGTTGCATTTGCTCTGTCAGTCAGTGTAATTCGGCAACTGCTCCTAAACTACCATTCCGTCAAGCGTGAATAAAATTGTTACATATATCCTATATTGTAGCACATTATTCCCAGACTTTACATACGGATTTTCATTAAATTCTGTTAATCCATTTTCTCGTAGTATATATATTTAGCAACACAAATAGAAATTTACGAATATCTCTATAAAACTTTGGTTACGTATTATTTATCGGTAGGACTATTCATAAAATAAATATTTGAAAATTACATTTTATATCTTCCCCTAAACTACCACTTTAATCAGCGTCAATACAATTATTTATAGCCTAGATTGTAATGCATCATTCCCCAACTTTACATACTGATTTGCATTAAATTCTCTTCAGCCATTTTCTCGTCATTCCCGTACATACATACATACAGACAGACAAATAGACAGACAGATAGACAATGATGACGGAAAATTAAAAAGAGCATTTCCTCGTTACTGTGGACACGACCGATACAGCAATACCATTCTTTTTAAATTCTGAGCAAGTATGGAAAAGGTAGTGGGAAACTAAGTAGGATAAACAGTACAATTTGAACAAGATGGAAACTAATCAGATATCATTGACTCAAAAGAACAATATGAAACTAAATAGAAACAGTATATCTTGAAGAAAAACTTTGAAACTTTGAATGATTAGAAACATAGCAGAAAGCAAACCCCGAAGAAAGCAAGTTGAAACTAAGCAGAAGCAGCTTATGTTGAATAAACTTGCCGAAATTAAGCATAAACTGCACCCATTGAAATCTGAAACCTAAGCAGAAAGAACGTACATTGAAAAGGGCAGTTTTAAATTAGACAGATATAACTTGCACTGAAGAAGTAATTGGGAACAAAGCAGCAACACCGCATGTTGAGAATTTGGTAACTGAGCAGAACTAACATACACTGAGAAACATTCAGGAAGTAGACAGAGACAGCAGGCATTGAATAAACATTTATAAGCTAAAAATAGAAAACACACGTTGAAAAATATTGGAAAACTAATCAGGCCGTGCACATAAAACATAAACAGTACACATTGAAAAAGTAAAAACTAACCAGAAATAAGTCATATAATGCAGGAAATATTAGATTAGGAAATGAAATTTTAAAGGTATTAGATGATTATTGTTACTTGGATAATAAAATAACTAACTATGGCAGAAGTAAGGAGCACACAATATGCAGACTAGCACAAGCAAGGGATACCTTTTTTAGAGAATGAAATTTTCTCACTTCTTACATTGATTTGAAAGATGTTTTTGAAGACTTTCGTATTGAGCGTGCCATTGTATGGAAGTGAAACATGGACACTAGCTAGCTGAGAAAGAAAGAGAATAGAAGCTTTTGAAATATGGTGTTACAGAAGAATGCTGTAAGTGATATGGATAGATCGAATCACGAATGAAGAGATACTGAATCGAATTGGTGAGAGGATATCGATTTGTCTAAATTTGACGAGAAGAAGAGATAGAGTGACAGGACACATCTTAAGACACGTGGGACTTGTTCGGTTTTTTTTTGGAGGTAAGTGTAGGCGGTAAGAACGGTAGCGGTAGACCAAGGTATGAATATGACAAGCAGATGTAGGATGTAGTAGTTACGTAGACATAAAAAGATTAGCACAGGATAAGATGGCATAGAGGGCTGCATCAGACCAGTCTACGGACTGATCATTCAAAGGAAAACAAATAATTTTTGAAGTTTCTGAAGTTTTGAGGCACTCAGAGCACTGTAGTGTACCATTAGGTTAATTTTGTACAACACCGGCAAGGCCATGTGGCTCGCCTGTCTGTACCAAGGAGAGCTGAAACTTGGCGTATAACGGTATTGCTTGAAGCCTAATTAGTCCCCTCTTCACTCGGTATATGGAAACTCGTTAACGATCAGTTGAAGAGTGCTGACAAAACAGATAATTAAGAATATTGCAAGTTTCCAAAAGTCGTCTTAACAACTTCACATGAATGCGGCATTTGGCAAAGATACAAATTACGCGTATTTGTACACTTGTCATGAGCAAACGGTATATCTGAGCAGTTGATCAAATTATAGCGCTATAAGTTTAACTAAGAGGGAAAGTCCTCTGAGTTTTATTATCTTCATGGCATTATACTACCTCAAGGGGAACACGGTAAGTGCCTGGGTGTTAATATGTATGTATGTTGGGTATTCAGCCCGAAGGCTGGTTTGATCCTCTGCAGCTCCGCCAACAGCTGTCATAAATAGCCTAGGCGTCACTGAAGAGGCGTACTAGGGAAATGAGGAGTGAGGTAGTTTCCCGTTGCTTTCCTCACCGAACCAGCCGTTGCTATTACATATCAGTTTGCCAAGCCCACTGAAATGCATGCACTAACCGACCATATGAGCGATATTTTCACACCATTCATAACAGGGACTGGCTGCATAAGGAATGGTATTACCGAGCTCGATAGCTGCAGTCGCTTAAGTGCGGCCAGTATCCAGTATTCGGGAGATAGTAGGTTTGAACCCCACTGTCGGCAGCCCTGAAAATGGTTTTCCGTGGTTTCCCATTTTCACACCAGGCAAATGCTGGGGCTGTACCTTAATTAAGGCCACGGCCGCTTCCTTCCCACTCCTAGCCCTTCCCTGTCGCATCGTCGCCATAAGACCTATCTGTGTCGGTGCGACGTAAAACAACTGAAAAGAAAGGAATGGTATTACTAGCATCACTCATACCTCAGTCACTTTCATATTGTCAAAGCCAAGGATGAGACTGAGACAGGTCAATGAAAGTAACAAATTTGATATAGCCCATACCAGAAGATATAGTGCACTATAAACACTACACCTCGCCTGCAAAGGCATAGGTGTTAATATAAGGAGTGATATTCATTGGGTTAATCATATTAACGAGGTTGTTAAGAAAGGTTACTGATCTCTTCACATGGTTATGAGAGTATTCAGGGGTTGTAGTAAGGATGCAAAGGAGAGGGCGTCAAGTCTCTGGTAAGACCGCTGTTAGAGTATGGCTCCAATGTATGGGACCCTCACCAGGACTGCTTAGTACGAGAACTGGAAAAAATTCAAAGGAAAACAGCACGATTTGTTCTGGGTGATTTCAGACAAAGGAGTAGTGTTACTTAAATGTTGCAAACTTTGGGCTGGGAAGACTTAGGAGTAAGAAGACGAGATGCTCGACTATGTGGTATGTTCCTAGCTGTCAGTAGTAAATTGGTTTGGAATGACATAAATAGAAGTATAAGCTTGAGTAGAACTTTTAAAAGTAGGAAAGATCATAATATGAAGATAAAGTTTAAATTCAAAAGGACACATTGGTGCAAATATTCATTTGTAGGACGAGGAGTAAACGATTGGAGTAATGGAATAAATTATCAAGGGAAATGTTCGATAAATTTCCAAGTTCGTTGAATATATTTAAAAGAAAGCTAGGTAAACAATTATAAATAAATGTAATCTGAGGTAAACAACTGATAGAGAATCTGCCACCTGCGCGACCACCCTAACTGCAAATTGATTGATTGATTGATTGATTGATTGATTGATTGATTGATTGATTGATTGATTGATTGATTGATTGATTGATTGATTGATTGATTGATTGATTGATTGATTGATTGATTGATTGATTGATTGATTGATTGATTGATTGATTGATTGATTGATTGATTGATTGATTGATTTCCATCTCAGTGATGTCATATGGTATCATGATATTTCTGAATCACCGGGCGAGTTGGCCGTATGGTTAGGGGCGCGCAGCTGTGAGCTTGCATCCGGGTGATAGTGGATTCGAACCCAACTGTCGGCAGCCCTGAAGATGGTTTACCGTGGTTTCCCATTTTCACACCAGACAAATGCTGGGGCTGTACCTTAATTAAGGTCACGGCCGCTTCCTCCCCACTCCTAGCCCTTTCTTATCCCATCGTCGCCATAAGACCTATCTGTGTCGGTGCGACGTAAAGCAACTAGCAACCAGATATTTCTGATTCCTCTTGTCCATTTGGAATTCATTATGAAGCTGTACGTTATCACGGTTATTTACTTTGTGAAATAAGGAGGTAATGGTATGGCCAGGGCACCTCAGAAAGTACACAATCGAAATTATTTAAGCTTTTTCAGAACTGAACGGATATAAAAAAAGACGATACTCTAAGAATTTCATTATTTATATTATACATCGAGATAATTTATAATGATTTTCCCTTCAGATTTTGTTATAATAGAGAGAAACTGTTGTGTATAAATGCAGATTTTGTCCGCGGACCGAGGCACTGGTCCTCCTTCCCAGTTGTATCCCCGACCCAATGTCTCACGCTCCAGGATACTGCCCTTGAGGCGGTAGAGGTGGGATCCCTCGCTGAGTCCGAGGGAAAAGCCAATCCTGGAGGGTAAACGGATTAAGAAGAAGAAGAGGTTAGGACCTGTCAAGATGACAGCTGTGAGGTTAGGGTCGTTCTCTTATTCAAATTCTGCGCCCAATACGTGCTTATGTTTGTAAACAAAAGCACGTGGTCTTGTTTGTAAACACGATTCCCGGCCAGGTCAGGGATTTTACTGTTGAAAACATTTCTTAGCACACAAAGTAGAGGTCTCCATACTATGAAAAACATAAAATTAAGCAATGTCCTCAATTATGCCAAAAGTTGAAGGGCTAAAGGACCCCGGAATTGTTTCAAATTATCAAACTAAAAAAACAAATTTCGGAAATCGTTCCCCGGCTAAATACTGTTACGGAAAAACGCCTAAAATCGCTTGTTTCTTTCCGCGTTTTCTTTTTGGTTCAAATCATAGCCAGATTGACGTATTTCATAATTCTTTCTGCAATATGTTCCTTGGTTCAATATCCTCAGGCGCTTTTTTTATTTTTTGAAATATGTCCACACCGAATGTAGTTGAGAGAGAGATTTATTAAAGAAATAAACCATCCGTCCTCCAATGGGGGTGACCATTTGGATCCGGAATACAGTTTCAATTTCAATGGAGTTTACAAATACCAAGAAATGAAGATTTAATCGTTGAAGCTGTAATCTTCTTTTTTCCCGGGGTTAGTGGGGGAAAATGTCAATCACGTTCTCAGGTACAGATGGAAGTGAATGGTTTGCAGAGTCCCTCAGTATCTGTATTAGTATTTTTTCTAACTCGCAGAATGGAACTTTCAAGTTTTGTAGGAAGTTCGATGTTTGACTAAGGAGGACGCCTCTTGCTCCAAATAGCAGGCCTCTGACAATCCACCGATCGATAGGTATTTTATACTTAGATGAAAGGTAAGGCAAGCATGGAATATAAATAGCTTGCTTTTCTAGGTCCACATCCCGAGCCTGATCTAGGTCCCTTCAAAGAGAATGGTTGGGAGCTTAAGTGAAACAATGCATTTGCTCACATTAGCGCTCGTAGTGGTAGAAAAAGGCAAAGTGCTAATCTAATCGACCTGATAACGATGATTAAAACAGAATTGTAACTTTTATCAAAATAAATAAAGAATATATATTCGTACTTTATTATATTTTATTTAACTAAAATTCGACGTACCGTATTACTCTAGACCTACTAGACAGCAGAGAAAACCAAATGTCTCCTGAGCGTCTACAACTGAGTTTTAATTAATTTTTGGGGGTAAACACCAAATGTGTCGCCAGAGATCTTTGGCATGCCGGCATCATACGACATGGAGTGTCGAATGGACATTTTTCCGCCCTTCAAAAATCCGACTACCTCTGCCGGGTTTGAGCCCGCTATTTTGGGATCCGGAGGTAGCTCTAATTCACCGTCTAATGAAAGACGGAGACACAACTTCGGAAAAGATATTGAGAGAATACATACACCAGGATACCAGGAATATAATTCCTTCCAGGTTATTATGTCCAAGGGTAATAAATGTCCAAAAATAAAAATGTCCACAGAAACAATGCTCAAGTCAAAATTGCCAAGGATTAGTCCATTCGAAAATATCCAAGAGTAAATGGTTCAATACTATTGATGAGAACAATATCCAAAATTTAATTTCAACGTCAATTACATGACTTTTTGTCTAAATCTTATGATTGTTTAACAGCAATTTTTAGTTGTGACCGGCCTTCAAGTGTAACGCATGATTTGATGTGATATGATATTGCACAGATATATTGTTTACATCTTATCCCTCTCTCTAGTGGTCCATGGTACATGAATCAATCCTTTACTAAGATTTTTCTCTATAATATTTTAATCGATTACGTATGCCATAAGTTTATTACTCAGGTTGTTTTAAATGTAAAAGAATTGTCAGTTACTAGCAACGCCTTTGACATTTAACGACAGTACAAACCTACGCCTGACATCCCTTCTGTAGCATATTTTATAGTTGGACATTTTTCTTGGACATTTCGTTCGCATAGTCATAATTTTCAGCGGACACTAAGAGCTTTGAAAATTTTTTCTCACTGATATTTCCCCCTGGATAACTCGTAACTTAATCATGTATAACATGGTAATATTATGTGAAGAAGACAAGAAGAAGGGTTTAATGTTTCCTCTCAATAAAATGAGGGGATAGACAGAAAACGCAGTCGGTAAGAGTGAGAGGACATAAAAATATTACCCGAGCGTTTGGCAAGGGTACAGGCAGAGACAGTTGCGCTAGAGATGTGAACCCGGGGAAATGCACAGAGCCCCTCACGCGGTGTTTCAGGAAATTGATTTCCCCGTTAATCTACAGCACCTGCACAATCGGCAACTTCTCCGACTTTACGCTGTTGCCTGTAGCCGTTCCGTGCACCACAGTGAAAGCTTCTACAGCGGACTAGAGTCTACTGCACAGTATGTTTCTGAAACACTCGGAACAGTTATAGTAAAAGCAACCATGCGATGCTAACTGAGGATACGTTTAGAACTCATCTGGCACTAATAGATGGCAGAAGTAAAATCTCACAGGAAAAACTCCAAAATAAATGGCATTCTTAACATGACGGTGGACTACAAGGCGTAAAGGATAACTGCCATGCATAGTCTGAGGTTTGCATTCAAAGAGTTAAAGCGTGCACTTATATTTTAGCAATTGTAACTAGTGATAAATTAAGATCCGTGGGACAGTCTTACGCAATTCGTGGTTTAGGCGCAGTGGGAAATATCGCATCCCTCATTTCAAAACCACTGTACCTTAAATTTCAGTGGCAGAAGCGATGTACCAGAAGAAGTCCATATGCAAAATGTTTACGTTACTGCCTATAACGTGTGGGGAATCAGGTATATAGATACACAAATACAGTGCGAGCTTCAGTCGAGTTGCCGATTATTTTCTGTGCTGTGTCTAGGTATGCAGTACAGAGGACAGCGTGATTGTTTCTTACACAGCAGGAGTTGTTCGATTTAGTGCGTTTCGTGGTTTCTTAATTAAGAGTTGAACAGCGTATTTTTGAGTGCTATCAATTTTAATGCAATTTGCATCGAAATTTTGAAGATTTTGAATTGCACGGTTTGAACCGGAATATCATCACGCTTATCTTCCGGTTGAGGGAAAGCATTTTCATCGAGATTGTTGAGTTTCCTTCGGACGTGCCGGAACTGAGTGACGGCGACCGCACTCTCGCTTACCGACACGTAGCATGCAGGAAGGACGGCAACTCTTCCGGGACTCGCCCGTTAGATATATTATAACCTTACGTTAATAAATTGTACGATTTATTTCTACCAAGTGTCTCATTTTTCTGCAGTGATAACCCGCAAATAATCTGAAAATGGATCACGTGTGACCGAATGACCACTACTACTTAAACGTTTTCATTCCTCCTCTAAAGGGGGAGGCGGGCCTCTTAGACGGTAACACGATCTCTCAGGCTGGGAGATTTCTTACGGTGAACGAAATGAACGCAAAAGGTGAGGGGGTTGTCGGCCGTGGCGTATACTAGGAACTTTCCTGGCATTCGCCTTAGTGCATGAGAAATGAAAACCACGGAAAACCATTCTGAGGACAGCCGACGGATGGGGCCATCCGTGAGGTCCAGTCCTGTTCCGTCTCCCGAATGCAGAGGCGTAGAACCACGGTAGAGCCGTGACCACCCGTCGTCTGGTCGGTTGGCCGGTCAGAGTGCAGTCCTGTTGGACCACGGACCAGCCGCGGCCGCAGGTGGGCCGAGACCCACATTGTATCACCGACGGACGAGTGATAAGTCCAAGTGATTTGAATAATCTGCACATGAGAGTTGTTATGGCGCTATCATTAGGAGGTGTTGTACCATTCTGTTATGACCAGGTACTGACTGATGTCTGTCACTTTGAATTTTTAATTTGCATTAACTGACTCTGGATAACTTCAAGGATTGGTTCATATCATCATTTTAATTGTCTGCACCCCCTTTGTCCCGCCAGTTATTGTTGGAAGCCACTTTCCTAATACCCTGTACATAGGCGTTATATCTTGCTTGATGCTTGATGTTTAAAGGGGCCTAACATCTAAGGTCATCGACCCATCGCGTTATATCTCATCAGTAGTATAATGGGAGAGTTCGGCGGCCACCGCAACCACAGTGCTCCCAGGGGCCTCCTCCATCGCCACCGCACTCGGGGGCCTCCCAGGGGCCTCTTCCAGTCCTGCCAACTTAACCTTACTAGCGCGAAATTTGAATTTAAACAAAGCCACGTGCTTTTTTGACAGCTATCATCGACAACAATGCATCGCTAACCTCAGTACTGCCATCTTGAGGGCCTAAACCTTAGTGGTACCAACTTAACCTAACTAGCGCAAGATTTTAATCGGTAAACAAATCCGCGTGCTTTTTGACAGCCACGTGCTTTTTGACGGACAACAACGTATCGCAAACCTCAGTTCTGCCATCTTGATGGACCTAAACCTTAGTGCTGCCAACTTAACCTTACTAGCGCGAGATTTGAATCGGTAAACAAAGCCACGTGCTTTTTTGACAGCTGTCATCCGCCATCTTTAATCAAGAGAGCACCGTGCTGCCCTCTTGCAGGTAATTTCGTCAGCTGTCATCCGCCATCTTTAATCCACAGAGCACCGTGTTGCCCTCTTTATGGCACGTAGTAGCGGGCAATTTGAAAAGTTCCGTTAGCTGTCATCCGCCATCTTTAATCAACAGAGCACCGTGACTTTTAGCGTTTGAAATAATTTTTCATTTACTTGGCAAATAAATTAATTAGTTCTTACAATTCTTGTCGCTAATCCTCGACGTCTTAAGGGGAAAAGTACATCTTTGCATTTACTGAAAAGGCGCCGTACAGGGGCACCAGAAGAAATACCTGTGTTCAATTTTCAGAACATCGTTGGAATGTCTTTGGAAGTACTCTAGAACTAAGAAGATCCTCATCCAGAACTGGTTCTTCTGTGGTAGAACTGAAAAAGTTATCTTCATCATAATTTATTTTTTCACATTTCAGGTTCCGTGCGATGTATATCACTTACTAGAATGTAAAGATTACAATATTATTTCAAGTAGTAAGTTACAAGTATAACCTACTATTTGTTAAAAAAAAGATTACAAGTAAAAATTACTAAAAGCAAGTAATTCTATTACTTTAAGTTAATATTTATTGCCAACTCTGCTCGTATTTAAGTATAATAATAATCATAATCATAATAATAATAATAATAATTTCGCGTAGCTTTTTCTGGCCGGGTGCAGCCATTATAATGCAGACCCTCCGATGAGGGTGGGTGGCATCTGTCATGTGTAGCTAACTGCGTGTTATTGTGGTGGAGGATAGTGTTAAGCGTGGTGTGTGAGTTGCAGGGATGTTGGGGACATCACAAAACACCCAGTCCCCGAGCCAAGGGAATTAACCATTCAGGTTAAAATCTCCGACCCGGCCGGAAATCGAATCCGGACCCCTCTGAACCGAAGAGCACTGCATTGACCATTCAGCCAAGCAGCCGGACTCATATTTAATTGAAAAATATATAATCTGTCCTGAGACTGGCCTGTGAAAGGTTTGGAGGTAGTGTACATGCGCTATCCTCAAAATCGTTTAAGATTAAAATTAATATAGTGCACCCTGGTGGGGGTGTGATAAGCGTCATGCAATTGTAATTATGATGAATTATTGAGGAATATATATTTCATTTTCAGAATAAATAGTATCTTATTGTACATACAGTAAGAACAGGCCAGGCCGAGATGGCAGGTTTCACCATACCACAGACTGTTGTCTCCATTGGGTTTAACAAACACAATGAGTGACAGAATTAGATTTCTCAGAATTTGTGACAACGAGGAAAGAGAGAGGATAACTTGTTGCCAAAGTTTTCATAGCCCCGGGCAGTCTTGGTAGTAGCA
This sequence comes from Anabrus simplex, assembly GCF_040414725.1. Classification (NCBI taxonomy): domain Eukaryota; kingdom Metazoa; phylum Arthropoda; class Insecta; order Orthoptera; family Tettigoniidae; genus Anabrus; species Anabrus simplex. The sequence goes on from NC_090265.1 coordinate 1,743,082,806, forward strand.
ACAGCGCAGAGAGCCGAGTGCAAATTTCTGAGAAATGACGTGGGGGTATCTCCATGTAACTAGCGGGAGTTGAACGCGGGGTTGGCACTGGAAGAAAAAAATATGAGCCTTCCCGGTCACGTGGTTAAGGTGGACCAATGGAAAAATTCACTTGACCAAAGCAAGGCGACAACTTCGTATTGTAAGAAGCACTAGCGAGGCTAACTCCGTGGATTAAACTGATAGAAAGAAGTGAAATATCGATTCAGAATAAAGTGGAATTTAGGAGCCTTACTATACCATAAAACTCATATCAAGTTAATAATTGCGGGAGATTGCATGGTGTAATTCTGAGAATTCATGGACGCTATTCGCTGATCGGCTGAAGTCAAAGGAAGCCACAAAAGAGCGCGAAACCCCGAGCCGGGATACGGCAGCTAAATTCGCGAATATATCCATTACCAGCGAACGATAATAGTTGAGAATTGGTATAGAGCATTTGAGAACATAATTACATCATTGGATCATATATTAAAGCCACGGGACAAACCGCAAAGTGTCGTATGAAGATATCGGGACTGTGCGTCCCAAGATGAACTCCGTTGAACTCGGAAGAGAGGGGATACAAGTATAAATATGAGGTCGTAGACAAGGACTCGCAAGTACTTCTGACAAAGTGTTCGGGCGGTCACCACGCCAGTGGTGCGTAACTACTTTTGACAAAGCGTTCGAGCCGTGACTACGCCAGGGGTGCGAGTGGGTACTTACTCATGGAGTAGGGTTCGAAGTATTATATTGTTATATAGTACAGTGATTCATGACGTGATGTAGCTTATATTACAGTCTTGAGCAGTATACTAGTATGAAGTGTTTCAAATAGACAGAACTCTGTAAAGCATAACTTACGGAGTGTGAGATTCTACCAACAGATTAGGAAGTGCGTTACATGAGAACGGTCACGAGTGTTTATGTCACCTAGTAAACAGTCGATTCTAAACTGATACCTGGTCAGCTACACGAACGTGAGACGGGAAATTCAAGTGCGCGCACGTGCCGTTGTAAAGGGAATCCCGAGGTATCCCATGTTCCTAGTGTCCGGGAAAGGAATGAAGAATGTATATCTACATTAAGTGGGCTAGATACAAGGCCGAGAGTGTAAAATTTGTGAATAGAATTTAGGGTGGAAATTATTCCAAAGTGCAACAGTTAATTTATTTGTTTTTATTCAAAATGTGTAAAGTTGAAAAGGGTCAAGGATTAATTCTTCAAGCTGGCATGAATACCAGTGGAATGCATTGCTAAAAACCGGAGGGGCTATGGCTTCTCGTCCGGTTTTAGCAGACTACAATGGCAGAGTTGAGTAAACTTTTAACATATTTGTAGATTGCTACCGTTAGGGGGAGGAAATCATAATATTTTATCATGGTAACTTGATTGTGAAACGAGCCGTTTTCGGCTCGTATAAATTCAAAGATAGATAGACAAAGGGACAAATTAATATGTAGATCATAATTTTGATTATTAAATAGAGTATAGTAGGGTTGAGTTGTTCATTCAAGTGCTTGAGTTGTTTGATATGATATGGAGCACGTTTCACGTAAAGATAATGGTAATATTCATTTAGAAGTGCTTCCAAAGTGTTTTTCCGTTATCGGAACTTTTATAGATATTAAGGCATGTTGTTAAGATAATCCAGAGGTAGGATTTCCAAGTGATTTAAATTATTGTGGGACGGAATGAAGTCCATTGATTTGTTTGTAAATATCGCGAAGTTCGCCAGTGGACAAAATAATAATAATCTGTACAAGTGTCGAAGTAGTACATTAAAATTTGGTAATGTGTAAAGGCGTGTTTAATAATAATCTTTGAGAATAAAGGCACGGGCCTAGTTGGATAGAATGATTGCAAATTAAAGTAATTTAAATGTGGAGATCACATGTGCCGTGAATAATTATAATTTGGGCAGTGAATCCGGTTTTAACACTAATTGTTGATTTAACGTTTTTGGACTTCATAATAATCATAAATAATTTTGGTAGAAACGAGATAGGCACTTTTATAATATGGTCACGCTATGTTTGAGATCCAGAGGGATTTGAGCCAAAAGTTGAGATTTGGAGTTTTGTGGGACAGAAATCCGGCCCGAAATGAAAGTGAATTGTACTGATGTTGATGAAGAAATAGATGGATCTTAAGGCCCACATAGAGGTTGTATTTATATACCGGTGTATTGAGTGGCAGAATAGAGTCCACACACCGAGGGTTAATTTGTGAAAATGTTTTGAAGAGTTCCAATGGATAAATGGACTTCAAAATGGAAAAGGAAGGAATAATTTAACACTTGCAGAGATTGGAGGTATTTGCCCAACTGCGAGGTGTTATGGGATTTGAGAATTGTCTTACGAGCATATGGTCTCCATGAATTGACGACAGTACGAAAATAAGGTTGCGGGTTCGAACACTATTATGTCCCGACCGTTGTGAATTCGGATCTTGGTGATTTCTGTTTGGGAGAGAACGTATGTGACTAAATTATAAAGATGGGGAATAAAAATAAAGATTCTCGAAAGAATAATAATAATAATAATAATAATAATAATAATATTCCAAGTAAATCATATCTGGATTGATTAGTGCCAAAATAAATCGGAATTGTAAAAGGGGTTATGCGTTAAACATGTTAAGAGTGGACTACCGTGTAACAAGCGAAATTAATTTTTTTAATTAATAATAATAATAACTATATAAAAAAGTACTTTTTTGTTTGAGGAAGAATTTATTTATATATTTTGGACATAATAATGATGTTTGGAGTTGAAATGAAAAATTTGAGATTTTTAACTAATAATAATAATAATAATAAGAATATTTGAAGAAGGAGAAGAAGAATAATCAAAGAAGCTACTTTTATTTATTTCAGATGAAAATAAAAAAATCGCGAAAAGTTGAAATATTATTCCGAGGATGATTACGGGTTATGATAATCATGATCTCCACAAATAATAATAATAATAATAATAATAATAATAATAATAATAATAATAATAATAATAATAATAATAATAATAATAATAATAATTAATAAAATATTTTTTTATTTTTTTATTTTTCTTATTATTCGGATGATGATGATGATGGATGATACTAGGGAAATCAGCTGGCGAATTAACGTAATAATGTCAATTGGTTGTAAATAATAAGTTTAATATGTGTACAATGAAGGCAAATCCCTACATCTGGACCATTAGGTTAGAGTCCCTTTGTCGTATTCCTTCAACTAACGATTAGCATATCTTGGTTAGGAACCCGGGGATAGTTTGTAGTTTCCCGGGTTGGTCTCATCTCAATCAAAGAGGAGTCGATAACATGGTGCATGTGATAGCGCCTACTTAGCCAACAGGTAATTGGTCCATGATCAAATATGGTCATGGTGTTAACGAAGGTAAATCTGATACCTTCAGACATCAACGGTTCCACCACCCAAATGGAAGGGTGGTCAAAAGTGACAAATGTTATGTAATCATTTTTCAGGAATAATTTGCCAAATTACCGGCAAATCAAGGGTCAACAGATTTTGATTGTGTGTAAAATTTCATTTGTTTACTTAAATAAAATGCTCCTTTAGCATTTGCAAGGAAACAGTTCCAGGTTCTTGTTCTTATAGAATAGTAAACCCTTGGTGACCGTTTAAATATCCGTCCCCATCCCTAGGATGGAGCCTTCATAATTTCCCTTTGATCTGAATGTATATAATTTGTGTGTTTTATGATGAGCCTTAAAGATAAAGATTAGAGTGTCCCGTTCAACCCTGTAGTACTGATTGGATGGCGCCCTTACATTTAGTTTGAGATCTTATATCTCTAAATATATATATATATATTTTTAATGAGTGTTAGTTGCGACGGATTCGGACCGTAACACTCCCTGAGATAAATGCTGGTTGGGACTCAGGCTTTGAGCGGGTTCAATAGAAAATCTAACTCGTCTCAATACAGGCGATGAAGGCCTTTGGCGGGGTGGAAGGTAAAGGCTTCCGCTATCTGTAACCACAGCACTTGGTGGGGTAAAGTGGTTAGTTTTATGCCCGACCGCTTTTACCCCAAGGAATTAACCTGGTACTCATTTTTGGTGTAGACTGAGTGAACCGCACGGCCATGTGCACCTCTGGACGTGGAAATCTCGTCTCTTAAAGTTTCTACTTCCTGATGGAGAATCGAACCCACGACCTTCCGGGTGAGTCGATACCCCTTTACCGTCTCGGACAGGCAGCACCTAACATAATGTATAGATAAAATTATAATTGGCAATAGCCTCCATCATCACTTCTACTACTGATGTCCCTACCGATAAGGTGATGGTAGAGGATATTGCTTTTTATAATTTTCTCTAATAAATTATGTTGAATCTTTGAGGGTATCTCACGTACATCTTGTTACACTACCTCCAGTTCCAAATAGCAACCTTTCATAGGACAGTTCTCACGACAGATGTTATATTTTCAGAGCCCTCAAAGGATTGCCCCAGTTGTGGAGAAGGTAAGAAGGGTCCGTCACGTCACGAAAAATGACAACGATTCCGTGGCCAAAACAGCACTCAAACTCTCAAGTGTTTTCTTTTCGTACTTGGTCCACGCCCTGTGTAAATTTAGAATTAATGTAATTTTGAATAAATGAACAAATAAATGAATAAATGAAAATCCACAGCCCGTTTCCTGTCATTCGACCGGGTCAGGAATGGAATGAATGAAGCACCCATCTAGCGGCGAGGATAGGAATTATGCCGGCTGCCGAAGCCTGTCACACTCTTCTGGGGCAACGATTAATGAATGACAGATGAAATTATACTGGAGAGTGTTGCTGGAATGAAAGATAACAGGGAAAACCGGAGCACCCGGAGAAAAACCTGTCCCGCCTCCGTTTGTCCAGCACAAATCACACATAGAGTGACCGGGGTTTCAACCACGGAACCCAGCGTGAGAGACCGGCGCGCTGCCTCCTGAGCCACAGAGGCTCTAAATAAATAAATAAATAAATAAATAAATAAATAAATAAATAAATAAATAAATAAATAAATAAATAAATATGCAATCTTCACCGAATAGATCATATTATTTAAAAATGAGTTATTGGGACATAACTTTTAGAAACAGTCGATACTCGAAATTTGTTTTTGGTAAAGAGTATACGTGGCCTATGATCTAGGGAATGGGCGTTTCTAATATCAAACAGCGGTGCGACGTAAAGCCCCTAGCAAAAAAAAAAAAAAAAAAAAAAATATCAAACAGGACGGTAAGATTTAAATCGAAAGCTTTTTAATACTCCGGATAAGACACATACGATCAATATGTTTTCCCATAACTGCGCTTTTATATTCAAAATGTTGCATATGCATAAAATGTTGTCAAAAATTCGATGAAATTCGCCACAAGTGTTCAAACTTAGAACAAAAATGAAATTTCTTTCTTTTCTACAAAATTACTTAATCCGTTTACCCTCTAGCATTGATTTTTCCCTCGGACTCAGCGAGGGATCCCACCTCTACCGCCTGAATGGCAGTGTCCTGGAGCGTGAGACTTTGGGTCGGGAGGATACAACTGGGGTGGAGGACCAGCACCTCGTCAAGGTGGCCGGATTGGAAGTTTGGAAGGAATAGACAAGGAAGAGGGAAGGAAGCGGCCGTGGCTTTAAGTTAGGTACCGTCCCGGCATTTGCCTGGAGGGGAAGTGTAAAACCACTTAGAGGATGGCTGAGGTGGGAATCGAACCTCCCTCTATTCAGTTGGCCTCTCGAGGTTGAGTGGAACCCGTTCTAGCCCTCGTGCCATTTTTCAAATTTCAGGCCTCCGGGGGTGGCAGCTAATCACTACACCACGGAGGAGGACTGCACATTTAAAATACTTTTAAATTGGCGTTTTAGGACCGCAATGTGCAGTCCACGTGTGCTGTGGGAGAGTTAAGCTTTATGGTAGTTGAATGGAAGTTAAACACGTGGCGAATACTGTAATTCCTTTGTCTCTCTGTGGGTTTTACAGGGGCATTCCCACTCATTACTAGAACCGTCAGATAGACCCGGGCGGCTACCGAAACAAGTAACTCGTTACATAAAAGCACTAGGACACCAACGTCCGCGCTCAAGCCCACGCTGCAGGCAGGATCTCCCTGCTAGCCAAGCAAGTAACTTGGGTGTGGCCTCCACGGCTCTCAGATCACGTCTTCGCCATAACAAAATGATACCTTACATGATTCCCAAGAATTATTCTTAATTTTGTTGCCTACTACCTTAAGTAAGGAATGCCGTTACCACATTTTCTTTAATAACTCCTGTTCTAACAAATGCTCCCTCACGCATGGTTCCACTTTAATTTATTCATTATCATCTATATGCTAACCATCTGGTACTGACTCACAACATTCCAGAGCAGGAGCTCGAATTAGCATTGTTAGGGATATGCAAAACGTATCGTGCTGTCACTCCATTATGTACCTGCAACACTACCATGGACAGGGTGTGACTCAGAAAATCACTTAACTTTATTTCTTGGATCCAGTTTTACAGGTGTAGCTTAAATGAGTCGTCTATTTGCAAAACCGGTCATCTCCAAATGGTTAAAATTTTCAGGAAACCGATAAAAAATTATAAAATCTAAATAACGAGATTCAGAATTATTTGTATTTGCTTAATCGCTAATAAATAGCATTGTAATGAATGTTACAGAATACCAATGTTTTATTTATATAATTATTTGGCATATTTAAATTTCAAATTTGGAGATGGCCGGGTTTTTGCACCAAACGAAAGAGACTGAGGGAATGAAAATGTAAAAAAAAAAAACTTCATTTAAAAGTTTAATAAATCAATACAGTGTAAAAAGCCAATGTATTTACACAAAATGAACCAGAATTAAACATTAATTAATTCCATTTTGTACACTGTGCTCACTTTCATCTTCCCCATCTTCTGAGTTGTTTTGTGGAAGGTTATTATTATCAACGAGTTCTTTATAAAACTTAAACACTTATACATTTCACCACTGAGTCCCAAAATGTTTAGTCAATATAGATTCAACATCTTTTGGTTAACTCCAATTTTCGGTGAAGAATATAAGCTGGTTAGAGACCGAGTTCGCAGCTAATAGTTTGCTGTATGTTGTAGAAGTGGACAGAGAACACATTCAGCACAAAAAGTGGATTACATTTTTTTTAAAGATGGCTTGTTTTGCAAATAGACGACTCAAATATAGGTTCCGCCGGGCTGAGTGGCTCAGACGGTTAAGGCGTTGGCCTTCTGACCCCAACTTGGCAGGTTCTATCCTGGTTCAGTCCGGTGGTATTTGAAGGTGCTCAAATACGTCAGCCTCGTGTCAGTAGATTTACTGGCACGTAAAAGAACTCCTGCGGGACCAAATTCCGGCACCTCGGCGTCTCCGAAAACCGTAAAAGAGTAGTTAATGGGACGTAAAGCAAATTATTATTATTATTAATATAGGTTTCCTTCAAATATTGACCAGTGGTATCTCAAAGCGACAATTTTTTTTTTTTTTTTTTTTGCTAGGGGCTTTACGTCGCACCGACACAGATAGGTCTTATGGCGATGATGGGATAGGAAAGGCCTAGGAGTTGGAAGGAAGCGGCCGTGGCCTTAATTAAGGTACAGCCCCAGCATTTGCCTGGTGTGAAAATGGGAAACCACGGAAAACCATCTTCAGGGCTGCCGATAGTGGGATTCGAACCTACTATCTCCCGGATGCAAGCTCACAACCGCGCGCCTCTACGAGCACGGCCAACTCGCCCGGTAAAAGCGACAAATAATGAAGGATGTTGTGTCTGTTACTGAATTACAGGAGAACAGTCTCGGGGAAGAAATGCAAAGATAACGGGATCAATAGCCAAGACGGCAGAGCGCTGGCCTTGTGAGTTCAAATTGGTGGGTTTGATTTCAGTGTCTTAGAGGTATTCCTACCAAGCTCGATAGCTGCAGTCGCTTAAGTGCGGCCGGTATCCAGTAATCGGGAGATAGTGGGTTCGACTCCCACTGTCGGCAGCCCTGAAGATGGTTTTTCGTGGTTTCCCATTTTCACAACAGGCAAATGCTGGCGCTGTGCCTTAATTAAGGCCACGGCCGCTTCCTTCCCATTCCTAGGCCTTGCCTATCCCATCGTCGCCATAAGACCTATCTGGATCGGTTCGACGTAAAGCAAATAGCAAAAAAAAGTATTCCTACGCATCATCCACACTCGTATCTATGCGAAATATGAACGCCAGATTGGTCCTACTCAGTTTAGTTTTAGAAATGGACTTGGAACTCGTGAGGCTATTTTCTCTGTGAATGTTTTGACTCAGAGATGCCTGAATATGAATGTCAACGTGTACATACGCTTCACCAACAACCGAAAAGCTTTCGATTGCGTGTCTCATGCAAAACTTACTGAGGTTTTAAAAAACTACTGGTGTTGATGCTGGTGATCTACGTATCAACATTCAGCTCTACTGGAACCAAATAGAAGAGGTCAAAATAGAGGGAGATACAACTGAGGACATAGCTATACGTAGAGGCGTGCAAAAGGGCTTATCTACTCTGAGGCTGTGTTCAGAGAAGCTGTTGAGGATGTTAACCAAGGAATTATGATAAATGGCAATGTCATAAATAACATCCGCTTTACTGATGATACCGTTGTGTTAGGCAGTAACCTTGCTGATCTTCAAATTATTATTAATAACATTGTCAGTGCAGCATTTGGTCTATTCATGAATATTGGCAAGACCAAGCTGACTGTATTTTCGAAAACAACTAAGCAGGCCTCCCTGCACATTAACAACACAATTGTTCAACAAGTGTCATCCTTCAAATATTTGACTGAGCTTTAAGGAGCCTCGGCCTGCAGAAAACACTCGAACGCATACCAGCCGATGGCGTGACTAATGATGATCTCGTCATTCGTTTTATGTGCGACAGTGGATTAATCAAAGGCAAAAGCAGAGCAAAGTCATCTCAGTACAGGCCATGAAGGCCCTTGGAGTGGTGAAAGGTAAAGGCTTCCACTATCCTCCGCACGTGATGGGGTAGAGTGGTTAAGCTCTACGCCCGGCCGCCATTACCCCCAGGAATTAACCTGGTACACACACTTTTGGTGTAGGCTGAATGAACCTCAGGGCCATATGCACCCCCGGAAGTGGAAATCTCGTTTCTTAAATTAGACAACTTCCTGACGGGGATTCGATCCCACGTCCTTCCGGGTGAACCGAGCACGCCTTTACCACCTCGGCCATGCAGCCCCTAGTGGATTAATCAAGAGTATATAACTTGCAAGTGTTACGTTACTCAGGGAACTCAAGTCCCTTTCTGATTCGTTAGTGAACTTTTCGGCTTAATAGAATACTCTTTTGTTTTATTTTGTACTTCACTTCGAAATTATTTTGTTGAATAAATAATTTCGTTTTATTTTAATTTCCTTTTCCACTTAATTTGTTCAGAGAGGATGATTACCTCGTTGTACTTCCTCTTAAAATAAAAATCACCACCACCACCACCATGACTGAGCATTGCGTTCGCTAGAATGAAATCTTATCCAGAATTGGGCAAACCGAAAGGTTGTTCAACTGTATGGGGGCCCTGTTCACCAGTAGATATCTCAATCTTTAGCTCCGAGTTCGCATCTTGCGATGCTATGTTTTTTCTGTTCTTCTGTATGGTTTTGAAGGCTGGACGCTCAGTTCTTTGATGGAAAGACGGATTGAAGCTTATGAAATGTTCTTATACAGAAGAATGCTTCCAGTATCTTGGGTAGAAAAGCAGGCTAATGGGGAAGTCCTCAACTTGTCAAATAAGAAAAAGAGCCTGTAAGATTCGTCAAGGAACGAAAGCTCAAGTACATGAAATTCTCCAACTCATCATCGAGGAGAAAACTGAAGGAAAACGATCTTTGGAGAGACAGAGAAATTCATGGCACCTGCACCGTTGGTATGAACGAACATCCATCGAAATCTTTCCAGCCGTTGTTTCGAGAGTTATAATCAATTGCATCGCCAATTTTTGCAGGGAGACGGCGTTCTAAGAAAACTAAACAGATCAGCCCCTTACCACCACGTGAAGGAACTCCAAAGGGACAAAATTCTGGTAAATCGACGTCTCCGAAAATCGTAAAGGTGGTCAGTGAGACGGAAAACCAATAATGTCATTATCATCCGAAGCAAAGATGTTAATTAATTAATTAATGTGAGACGAATGGAGGAGGGTATATTAGGATAGAACAGTCAATCAATCAATCAATCAATCAATCAATCAATCAATCAATCAATCAATCACTACAGATTTGCATTTAGAGCAGTCATCCACGTGGCAGATTCCCGATCGGTTGTTTTCCTAGCCTTTTCTTAAATGATAGCAAATAAATTGGAAATTTATTGAACATCTCCCTTGGTAAGCTATTCCAGTCAGTAAATCTTCTTCCTATAAACGAATATTTGCTCCAATTTAACCTCTTCAATTCCAACCTTATCTTCATTTTGTGATCGTTCCTACTTTTAAAGACGCCACTCAAATTTATTCGTCTATTAATGTCGCTCCACGCCATCTCTCCGTTGACAACTCGGAACATACCACTTAGTCGAGCAGCTCGTCTCCTTTCTCCCAAGTCTTCCCAGGCCAAACCTTGCAACATTTTTGTAACGCTACTCTTCTGTCGGAAATCACCCAGAACAAATCGAGATGCCTTTCTTTGGATTTTTTACAATTCTCGAATCAAGTAATCCTGGTCAGGGTCCCATACACTGGAACCATACTCTAGTTGGAGTCTTACCAGAGACTTACATGCCCTCTCCTTTACATCCTTTCCACAACCCCTAAACACCCTCATAACCATGTGCAGAGATCTAAGGGTTGCTAAGTTTCCCGATGTTTGCGGTATTTCCCAACATTTAGATGATGTGTGGCATAGTATCCAGTGTCCCGACTCCTTCTCCTTTCCTGCCCGTATATGCACCCATAAAACGGGTACTCCCGGGCTCACACAGGGTCAGCTCGTCTGACTCGGAGAGAATACGTGCAGCGTTCTTGTAGCAGATCTAATGGCACTTCACTTTTCCCAGCCTCAGCAGTTCGTTTCCATGTTGCCTCAGGACGCCCTCTTGCTCTCTTCGGCTCTTCGATGGCAAGAGATTTCTGTACTAAATGGTGTTTCTTCTTCTGACGTGACCATACCAGCGGAGCTGTTTTTCTTCTATCTTGTCGCTTATGGACGGATGCAGAAATCCGCGCTTAAATACGCGGATAACCGCTAACTTAGAGACTTGGCGGGTGCAAACTGTATGGCAGTGCGGATAATTCTGGTGATGATTTTTAAATAATGAAATTTATTGATTGTCACTCACCTATACTCTTATTTTTGCTTGTGGTTAGGCGACCCTTGACACTAATATAGGAGAATGGTGATATATAAAGAGCCGTGAGTCAACAAAGCCGTAATCTGATCTAAGTCTAACTGGCTCCTGCCCCCAATTAGTGGACGGAAGGAACAAAGGTTCCAAAAGGGAACCGCTCAATACGTGGGTAGTTGTCGAGAAAAACTGTGATTGTAGGTGGTCTGGTGTCAGGTATCAGGCCTACCGTATGTTATCCATTTCAACACCTTCGGTTTAATATAGTTCTTCTTCTTCTTAATCTGTTTATCCTCCAGGGTCGGTTGCTCCCTCGGACTCAGCGAGGGATCCTACTTCTACCGCCTCAAGGGCAGTGTCCTGGAGCGTGAGACAGTGGGTCGGGGAATACAACTAGGGAGAGTGACCCGTACCTCGCCCAGGCGGACTCACCTGCTATGCTGAACAGGGGCCTTGGTGGGAGGGATAGGATGATGGGAAGGGATAGACAAGGAAGAGGGAAGGAAGCGGCCGTGGCCTTAAGTTAGGTACCATCCCGGCATTTGCCTGGAGAAGAAGTGGGAAACCACGGAAAACCATTTCCAGGATGGCTGAGCTGGGAATAGAACCCACCTCTACTCAGTTGACCTCCCGAGGCTGAGTGGACTCCGTTCCAGATTTCGTACCACTTTTCAAATTTCGTGGCAGAGCCGGGAATCGAACCCGGGCCTCCGGGGGTGGCAGCTAATCACACGACCACTACACCACAGAGGTGGACGGAAAAAGCATTTATGTTAAAATTCTGTGTTCAATTAGCATATAAAAGCGTAAATGTTCTTGAGCTTTTCTTACAGCACTTCGTCTATTGCACATCCTCTTGTCTCACTTATCACTTCTGGACGAAGAAAATGGCAAATGAATCGAATGTACAGACAGTTTATGCATTACAATTCTTTTATTTATACAGATAAAAAATGTACGATCTGCTTTACGTAGCGCTAACACAGATAGCTCTTATGGCGACGATGGCAAAGGACAGGGCTGGGAGTGAGAAGGAAGCAACCGTGGCCTTAATTAAGGTAGGCTACAGCCCCAGCATTTGTCTAGTGTGAAAATGGGAAACCACGGAAAACCATCTTCAGGGCTGCGGACAGTGGGGATCGAACCTACTATCTCCCGAATGCAAGCTGACAGCTACGTGACCCAAACCGCACAATCACTTGTTCGGTATTTATTTATACAGATAAGGACTAGCATGTGTCATAAGCGTTGTTCGAAGTGGTGTCCTTCTGTAGTCATACATCCCTGACATATTTTTAATGAAAGTTACATTCATTCACAAGGGCACAGCTTCCGTAGTTCTTCCCATTTTTTTTTTCCAAATATTTTTACAAGTTGCTTTACGTCGCACTGACGCATATAGGTCTTATGGGCACGATGTGACAGGAAAGGGCCAGGAGTGGGAACGAAGCGGCCGTGGAGTTAATTAACGTACAGTCTGGTGTGAAAATGGGAAACCAAGGAAAGCCATCTTCAGGGCTGCCGACAGTGGGGTTCGAACCCACTATCTCCCGAAAAAAGGATACTGGCCACACTTAAGCGACTGCAGCTATCGAGGCTCGGTCCAGATATTTTCATTAACTTTCCCTACAGTACATAGCTTACTCCTCTAGACACTGTTTTAAAGGATATACCACATATAAACGTCACACACGCCATGGTCGGTATCCTTATGTGGAACTGGTTTCTCAAGAAATGTATCTACACACCTCCCTATATACACAAGCTTGCAATCACGTAAGTGAAATACATAAAAAATCTCCTTTCTTTATAGTGTTAGCATTTCAATACACTGGTGCAAAATTAATTTCAACACACTGTAATTAATAAAACAGGTACTCCAATACACTGTAATTACACTAAATTAAAGTAATACCGTAAAGTTATCCTGATCTCTTAATAGCAAACTTCGGACTGAATTATAATAACACAAAGACATACATCTTGTAACAGAAAACAGATCAACTGCCAATTGTGTATAGCGTTCAGACTGGTTTGATACGAATCTCTGTGCATTTCCACGTGTAAGTATTTCATCCGTCCGACTTTGTGGTGTAGTGGTTAGCGTGATTAGCTGCCACCCCCGGAGGCCCGGGTTCGATTCCCGGATCTGCCACGAAATTTGAAAAGTGGTACGAGGGCTGGAACGGGGTCCACTCAGCCTCGGGGGGTCAACTGAGTAAAGGTGGGTTCGATTAACCTCAGCCATCCTAGAAGTGGTTTTCCGTGGTTTCCCACTTCTCCTCCAGGCGAATGCCGGGATGGTACCTAACTTAAGTCCACGGCCGCTTCCTTCCCTCTTCCTTGTCTATCCCTTCCAATCTTCCCATCCCTCCACAAGGCTCCTGTTCAGCATAGCAGGTGAGGCCGCCTGGGCGAGGTACTGGTCACACTCCCCAGTTGTATCCCCCGACCAAGAGTCTGAAGCTCCAGGACATTGCCCTTGAGGCGGTAGAGGTGGGATCCCTCGCTAAGTCCGAGGGAAAAACCGAACCTGGAGGGTAAATAGATGATGATGATGATGAAGTATTTCATCCTACATCTTATCTAATCTGTTTGTCATATTCATGTCTCGGCATTCTCTTATCATCTACACTCCCTTCAAAAATAAAATAAACACGTCCCGGGTCTCTCAACCATCATTCACCACTGATCTGCATTTAGGGCAGTCACCCAGCTGACAGATTCCCTATCTGTTGTTTTCCTAGTCTTTCCTTAAATAACTACATTAGAACATACCCAAAAAATATCATACAGAAAAAATTCTGTATATTAGAACTTTTGCTTGCGATTTGATAATCAATTTTTAGAAGAAATAAGAAGGAATCATATTACGCCCTACGAATTTGCGTCCTTGCATGTGCGAACCGAAATGTTAACGAAAACTCGAGCAGCTCGTCTCCTTTCTCCCAAGTCTTCCCAGCCCAAACTTTACAACATTTTTGTAACGCTACTCTTGGGCTGGGAAGACTTGGGAGAAAGGAGACGACCTGCTTGAATTTCATTCACAAAAGAAGGGTCCAGGGAAAGAACATGCTAAATCTATTGTTTTCATTTCTTTTTTTTTCTTTTCTTTTTTTTCCTTTTTTTTTTTTTTTTTCGATATTACTACCATTTTGTGGCTCTTAGAATGTACCTTCTGTCGTTTGTCCAATAAAGGGAAGAAACCTGTTACGTTCCTACACATGAGCGATTTTTAAAAAATGCACAGGGAAAGAACAGGGTGTTATAAAGTTTTAATAATGCTTTCCTGTAAAATTATTAAACTACGACTTAGCATGTTCTTCCCCTGGACCGTTCTTATTAAAAGTTAGTGATATTTTGTTTATCAACATGCAAGACAAGTTTACGAACATACTATATTGTTTATTAACAGTCACAAATGTTCCTGAACATTGCTGGTTAACCGTGTTTATTGACAAACTTAACGAAATAATTTCGTATGGACGCACCATATTGACCTCTGTACCCTCAAGGTTCTACTTTTTGATGTAATAGGGAATGGCTGATAATTATATCATCTTCTTTCTTCATCAACTTAAGCGGGCTGTTGCGCATGTGATTCAAATCTGATTTTCAGATCGAGAATGAAACCTTTACTGCTTCCTGGTTTGAAGGGGATCATCTCGATTCGTCCTGTTCCACCATCAGTTGTGAGGCGATGAACCTCTCCGTGTACCACGTGACGTATCGGCCAAGGAAGACATAAACGACAAGTGTCCACGTTCTATTGCTCACAAACAAAGGAACCGAGTTCATTCCAATTTAAGGCGACACTTCGGAGATAAAAAGTTATTTTTACCTACATGGATTTTCACAAAGCTTTGCTGGAATGTCACCTACATAAAAGTAGAGATATCACGAACATTCCTTTCATATACAATTATTGTTTTTCCAAAATAATTTTTTGTTTTTGAAATTTTTAATTCCGTTTTTCATTAAATTGAATGAACATGTTAATATAAATTCGCAATTGGGTAGATAATACTTCTTTTAAAAGCACTATGTATCGATTTTTCTGTACATAATTTAGGCCTATATAAGGAGATATATCGCACTAAAGTTTGTGTAATTTATACGTTCTAAAATTTTGTACTTAAGAAACACTACAGCTTGAAAAAATTCTGCAATCAAATATTCCATACCCAGATTTTTTAATGTAGTTCTGATACATATATCATACAAATTTTGTTACATTTGGCAGAATGTTAAGGGAGAAAATAGGATTTAAATGTAAAATTACAATTGGCAAACAAAACAATTACAGTGATAAATTGTTTGAATTCAGCGTAGTAACTTCGTGACAAGAAAAAAGAA
This sequence comes from Anabrus simplex, assembly GCF_040414725.1. Taxonomy (NCBI): domain Eukaryota; kingdom Metazoa; phylum Arthropoda; class Insecta; order Orthoptera; family Tettigoniidae; genus Anabrus; species Anabrus simplex. The sequence continues at coordinate 1,743,098,512 of NC_090265.1, forward strand.
ACTCAATCCTTTTGAGTTCAGTTATTGAAAAATCTCCAAAATGACCAAAATGTCGATTATTATCTCCTTCTTTAAATATCCGATAGTTTGTAGTCACATCGATAGATTGCTTACAGATACACAAGTCAGCAAAGCAAAACCTTGGCAGAACGAAAGCTGCACAATGGTGAAGTTACTGAAAGTGTGCTCACTTAAGAAGGTCCCGCACAATAATCTTGATTACTTGATTCAATAACTGGAAAAGAAAATCGAAAGAAAGCAGCTCGATTTGTTCTGGATGATTTCCGACAAAAGAGTAGCGTTACAAAAATGTTGCAAAGTTTGGGCTGGGAAGATTTGGGACAAAGGAGACGAGCTGCTCGACTAAGTGGTATATTCCGAGCTGTCAGCGGAGAGATGGCGTGGAATTACATTAGTAGATGAATAAGTTTGAGTGGTGTTTTTAAAAGTAGGAAAGATCACAATATGAAGATAAAGTTGGAATTCAAGAGGACAAATTGAGACGAATATTCGTTTATAGGAAGGAGAGTTAGGTATTGGAATAACTTACCAAGGGAGATGTTCAATAAATTTCCAATTTCTTTGAAATCATTTAAGAAAAGGCTAGGAAAACAACAGATAGGAAATCTGACACCTGGACGACTGCCCAAAATGCAACTCAGTAGTGATTGATTGATTGATTGATTGATTGATTGATTGATTGATTGATTGATTGATTGATTGATTGATTGATTGATTGATTGATTGATTGATTGATTGATTGATTGATTGATTGATTGATTGATTGATTGATTGATTGATTGATTGATTGATTGATTGATTGATTGATTGATTGATTGATTGATTGATTGATTGATTGATTGATCTGTTTTCTGCAGACAAAATCGTGAAACAGAGCTGGGAGCAAGCAACTAATCGCGGCAGTCCCGCGCAATGGTGTTGGAAGGGGTTTCCCACTCAAGGTGGACATCGGAGCACGCCGGGACCCCTCTTTTCAGAAGTAAAGAAAAGACCCCCGCCAGATAAAACAGGCACATTTGCTCTTGGAAGACCGCCCGCAAGTCGGAGGCGGAACCAAGTTACTAGTATCACACCGAAGATGACGGCTTCCGTCGGCTCACAATCTCAAGAAGATATAGACGAAATTCTCGACCGACTAGATCACTCTCAGACCATAGCTCAAGATAATTGACTATCCTCCGTGAAGCCATCCAGGAAGTAGAGACCATATCCCAACGCATAGATAATACTCAGCACGAACAGACTACGACCCGGGGGGCGACCGCCACCAACATCAGGACCAGCCTCCGCGACAAAATCGATGGCGCCAATTCTGTCCAACAATATATTCCAAGGGCCTTACAGTTCCGCAGGACAACCGATTGTATCAGCTGGCACAAGCTCTACAAGCACAATTAAGTGGTACCACTGCGGGATGCGATCGCCACGACACAGATACGTCGCTCTAGCTGTTTCCGGCATGGACGGACTTAGAACAAACGCAACGAAAGTATGCCGGTCTTCAAGTTTCAGATACCTCTCCGGGAACCCCCGGTCAGTCGAACAACCGTGGAAGTGGTGCTGTGAATTTGCACAGCCCCAAACGACTATGAAAGACGGAGAGGAAAGTGGCTGTCGATCAACATCAGATGCATAGATTAATGCCACTGATGAAATGGTGCAGGATAACACATGTGAAATGCTGAAGCAATTAGGAGTGTTCAATGAACGAATGAACACGACACCACTTTCTACCGTCAAGGAAAGAGGATATTCGTTTTATGCATAGACACATGCTTGGATATCTTTGGTGTTTATGTCGATTATGCCTCTGTGTCGGCCACCGGATTACAAGATAGCGGGTTCAAACCTGGCAGAGGTAGTCGGATTTTTGAAGGGTGGACAAAAATCCATTCGACACTCAATGTCGTAAGATGTCGGCATGTAAAAGATCTCTGGTGACACATTTGGTGCCAACATGACAAAATTCATTAAAACTCAGCCATAGACGCCCAAGAGAGATTCGGTTTACTCTACCATTTAATAGGCCTAGAGCAGGCCTCTCAGGGTGCATGGTGCATGCACTGTGCACGGTGCAAAAGAAGACTTCGCTTGGTTGACCACAGTGCAGACCCCCACTCCTCGATTTGGAGCAATAGCGCTGTCTCACTCTTTCCCCACGCCTGTCTCGCTCGCTCCCCCTATCTCCCTCTTCCTCACTTGCTCCGTAACACTCCACATCCGAGCCGAGTTGAGCCGAGCTTAGCTTAGCCGAGTAGCCCAGAGACGAAGCGCTGGTCCGAGCCGATCCGAGTGGGACCGATGCACTGTGCACAGGAACTCTGGGCCTCAATTTGCTCGCGTGATATTTTGGGAGTTTGAGAGGCCCTAGCCTAGAGTAAAACGGAACGTCGAAATTGACGAGCAGGCAGCCAGATGGCGTCAAACTAAAGAAATTTCTGCACACGATACCTGAGACTATACGAATATTATTGTTAATAATAATTTTTATTATGTCGAAAAATAAAAAGAGTGGTGCCTAAATTTATCTTTACCTGTTCACCAGTTGAACGTTAGGGAAACGTACTCTGATCTGGGGTGACTAAATTCCGTTCTTCGTTGCTCCAGCTGGTCTATAATTATGCCGTCCTTACCTCCATCATCGCTGATTATTCTGCTATTCAGTCCGCCTGGTGGGCATGATCGTTAAGGCGTTGAAGTCTAAATGGTCTGACACCATGGTTAGCCGGTTCGAGTCCCGTTGGTCCAAAAAAAAATAGTTCCATCATAATGTTGGCCGGCAAGGTAGCAGAGCTGGTGGTATACAATTACTAATCAATAGATTGCGTGCTAAAAGCCTGGATTAAGTTCCAAACCTCTCTGCAGTGCTCATATGGAGTGAAGGCATATGACGCTGTTGATTGTGATTCGTCGCGTTATTCAACAGGAGTAGGCTACATGCCGACACCAGTTTTCATCCTCTCACTACCTATCAGCATCATCATCATCATCCCACGTTCAGACGCGCAGGTCGCCTATGGGTGCACCAGGCGAGCCGAACATGTTCTCGGACACTTCTTCTTATTCTTCTTCTCCTCCTCCTTTTGCTATCACTTTTTCTCACATCTGTGGGGTCGCGGGTGCTAACTGCGCAGCACATGTGGAATTGGCCCTGTTTTACGGCCGGATGCCCTTTCTGACGCCAACACTATATGAAAGGATGTAATCACTATTGCGTGTTTCTGTGGTAGTCGGCAGTGTGGTACGTTGCCTGCATATAATGAGGAGAGAAACATGTTCTCGGACACTCAGAGCACTAAAAGCTATACGCTAACTAAATAAAATATAAAATAGAAATTCACTACCAAAATAACAGTAGGCTATTCATAAAATATCTTTATTTCCTAATGTGAGTTTTCATGCAACCCTTTACTTCATCCAGTCGTATTCCGTTACTATTATTTTATATACTTTTATTTTTATCTTATGTTCCTTGCCCATGACCAATTTAGCAATCTCTCATTGAAGAATCAAATAAAATAACAATATCACTCCTGAATCTCAGCATTTCAATTTCATCGCCATGAATTTTTTTTTTTTTTTTTTTTTTTTTTAAATCTTTGATTTCCTTTAGTAACTGTTCCAAATAAACATTAGAATCTTATAAAGCCTCTCACCGCACGTTCAAAACTACTCCCGTATGAAGCCAATGTGGGCCCCTACAATCAGTGTAAAATGGGAAGCGTCTTGAACTCGGGACACTACTCATAATTATCTAACCTAGCGGCAGCTATGTTGTCTTCTTATCCACCCACTCAAGTCGCTGCATATCGCGGAAAATTTTACAGCGTTAAATATCACTTGCGCCAAGCAAAAATATGCTTCTTTTACTTCATAAAAGCGACCGTGACTAAAACAGCTTCCTATTTGACACAGACTATATTAACATGTAACTCAAATACAAAAACGAGAATCGTTTCACAACTGTTGACTGGCACAAACCACCAATAATGCCGCAGGGTATTCAGGAGCTATGTATTACGAGAGGTTTTCAAACCTCTATATTATTGTACCCCTCAATCATGACTAAAAGTTCAAAATACTCCCACTGAAAATATCCATAAATGATAAGTTAAAAAATACTAGTATTAGACTAATTACACTGTTCAACAAAAATACTCTTTGGAAACCTTTTTTTGATCAAATTACCCTAATTTTCAATCTAGAAAAACGAATATGACACCAGACTTTGTTTGTTAGCTTTAGTTTCCAAGATATATTAATTTCAAGTAGAAATACTAAAAATTGGTTGGTGTGATTAGCATCCACTCCAGGAGACTCGGGTCCGATTCCCGGCTCTGTCACGAAATTTGAAAAAGTGGTATGAGGGCTGGAACGGGGTCCACTCAGCCTCGAGATGTCAACTGAGTAGAGGTGGGTTCGATTCCCACCTCAGCCATCCTGGAAGTGGTTTTCCGTGTTTTCCCTCTTCTTCTCCAGGAAAATGCTGGGATGGTACCTAACTTAAGGCCACGGCCGCTTCCTTTCCTCTTTCTTGCCTATCCTTTCCAATCTTCCCAACCCCCGCAAGGCACACTGTTCAGTATAGCAGGTGAGGCTGCCTGGGCGAGGTACTGGTCATTATCCCCAGTTGTATCCCCCGACCCAATGTCTCAAGCTCCAGGACACTGCCCTTGAGGACGTAGACGTGGGATCCCTCGCTGAGTCCGAGGGAAAAACCAACCCTGGAGGGTAAGCAGATTAAGAAGAAGAATACTAAACATGCACTTTGAAATTCCTTTCTGAAAACTAATAAACTATGCTAATTTTGGGTCGAGAAAAATGAACGTGACATTAGATATTGTTTAGTAGGTCTAACTCCGGTTTTATAGCTTCAGCAACCTCATCAACGTGAACGTCTTCTCTTTGCTATACTCCGCACGGCCTTACTTCTAAATTGAAGTTTCGCAAAACAAATGAGCATCGCCTTTCCTCTGTTGCCAGCGCGCTACGCCCGCGAGAACAGCTGATGCAATAAGACCGCGGTAAACAGCCCTTGTAAAATGTAATACCGTACTCAGAAATACTAATGAATATGGATTGAAAACAAATTCACAAAAACTACACTTACTAACAACATCTGACACTAATAAGAGAATATATTAATAAGAATAAATGAGAATGAGGAAATAAAACATCACTCACCGCTAATGGCTGGCACAGAAAGGAGGTTATGGCCTACAAAGGGAACACTCCACTGATCTCAGTCACTAGAACCCTCCAGCAATATGAAAAACACACTAATTACTGAAGGAAAATGCAAAAGATCGCGAAGCATACCAAATACCATACACGCTGAGCGAGATAGGTTGCCTTGTCTTGATAATTTGATGGGCTTCGCGTGAGATAAGTTAACCACGTGGCGAATGTAAATATTAGAGTTGGCAACTGGGTTTCGAGATCGTGCTCTGCCGATATAAATCGATATGAATGGCAGATTGGGATTGGTTGGATGCCTATGCTTCAGTGCATAATCACCAGACGGAGCCAAAATCTGCCAAAACGTCAATTTAGAAGTAGAGCCGTGCGGAGTATAGCCATTTGTACTCCTTTTCTGGGTTGTCTCTTGTTACTGTCCAACAGTAGTCTGCGAGCATAGAAGTGTTACCTTTTCCCAGATACCTTCGTTCCATTTGCGAAATGTCCTGACAGAATCGCTCTCCAGGTTCGTCACTTACAGTGCCGCAGTTGTCAGGGAAGAAGTCCAGGGTGAGAATAAATAGTATCTCACATTTACACACAAACTAAAAAAAAACTCAATATAATTCGATGTCTGAAACAAGCTATACAGAGTGAATGTCACAAAACATTAGCAACAATGACAAATTTCACAAAACTTTAGCAAGCATGACGATGATACCTGCATTCAGTTATCATAACATTACCTCTAGACTCCAAATTTTCCTACTAGTTATATATATACCGAGCTCGATAGCTGCAGTCGCTTAAGTGCGGCCAGTATCCAGTAATCGGGAGATCGTGGGTTCGAGCCCCACTGTCGGCAGCCCTGAAGATGGTTTTCCGTGGTTTCCCATTTTCACACCAGGCAAATGCCGGGGCTGTACCTTAATTAAGGCCACGGCCGCTTCCTTCCAATTCCTAGGCCTTTCCTATCCCAACGTCGCCATAAGACATATCTATGTCGGTGCGACGTAAAGCAAATAGCAAAAAAAAAAAAAAACTAGTTATATAGATTACCCTTAACCATTGACTGCTCAGCTCAGATGTACCAACACAATCTCCAGGAATAAAAAATCGTAAAAAAATTATCCTTATAACTGAAATAGGCTATATCTGAGAACCAAGAGCTAACTGAAAGTTTTCAATGCCATTTTCATATTATTTACCATGATGAAATGATTCGTAAATAGCTAGTTTCAAGTCGGAAAGGTGTTCACTGTTGACCAGAATTATTAAGGGCGTGTTTATTGATTCAAAACTCATTTTTAATACACAGCATAAACAAGACAAGTTCGAAAAGTGAAATACAATTTTATAACATATTACAATAAATTTAAAATTTATATCTGTATAACAATACTCTTACGGTGTTCGGAAATGCCTAGATGTCGATATTTAGTCCCGCGGGAATTCTTTAACGTGCTAGTAAATCTGCCGACACGAGGCGGACGTATTTGAGGACCTTAAAATACCACCGGATCGAGGCGAGATTGAACCCACTAGCTTGAGCTTAGAAGACCTGAGCTATCCATCGCGACTGTGCCTGTGTGCTTTATTATGCACTGATAACAAAATAACACAGAATTCCTTGTCTCACAACGCTAGATGTTAGCCTCAACATCGAAATGAAATGAAATGTCGTATGGCTTTTAGTGCCGGGATATCCCAGGACGGGTTCGGCTCGCCAGGTGCAGGTCTTTCTATTTGACTCCCGTAGGCGACCTGCGCGTCGTGATGAGGATGAAATGATGATGAAGACAACACATACACCCAGCCCCCGTGCCGTTGGAATTAACCTATTAAGGTTAAAATACCCGACCCGGCCGGGAATCGAACCCGGAACCCTCTGAACCGAAGGCCAGTACGCTGACCGTTCAGCCAACGAGTCGGACAGCATCGAAATAATAACTAGGAATGAATAATTTCTAATCTTATTTCGGGAATTCATAGATTACGCACCATGAAAATTTCAATGGAATGGGTGTGCCTAGCAGCCTCCGTGGCTCAGGTGGCAACGTGCCGGCCTCGCACCGCTGGGTTCCGTCGTTCAAATCCCGGTCACTCCATGTGAGATTTGTGCTGGACAGGTTTTCCACCGGGTACTCCAGTTTTCCTTGCCATCTTTCATTCCTGAAACACGCTCCAATATCATTTCATCTATCAGTCATTAATCGTTTTCCAAGAGGAGTGCGACAGGCTTCGGCAGCCGGCACAATTCCTATCCTCGCCGCTAGATGGGGGCTTCATTCATTCCTTTCCTGACCCGTCGAATGACTGGAAATAGGCTGTGGGTTTTCATTTTCAGAGTTTGCCTGCATGGCGTGACACATTTTTCTGATATGTAGTAGTCCAGGTGAAACTTTCAAGCAAAGTGCCGCTCCAAATTTAGTTTGCTGTATTACCGTGCTTATTTTTTTAAGTACACCATAGATAAAAACTCACTCTTGTACAGATGCATTATTGAAAAATGTTTCTTAAACTTGATAGCACTTTCTTCGTTTGATTTTTGTTTGTTTTTTTCCCATCTCGTATCGCCCAACTTTGGACCACGTCGTTTCAACTGACTACGTCTGGCTTTGATGTCTGCCCAATACTTCCGTATGTGTTCTCGATGTCACTCTTTCCTCACCTGCGTCCATGCATTTCTGTTTTTAATTTTGGCTTGTCTCGGAAACCCTGGAACGCTTGAAGTTTCTTCTTAAGTGGGACACGCTCCTGGATGTCATTATGTGATTCCCACTTCTTTAAGGTCTCTATCAACCTTAATTAATCAAGTCCCTCTGGTTTGCTTCTGCTGAAAGAAGGTAATGATGCAGTTGGTCAGTCTTGTTTGGTGCGTTCGTGTCACATGCCCATAAAAGGTAATTCTTTTTTTCCCGGTGGTATCGGTAATCTTCTCTATGTAGATGCATAGTTCGTCGTTATGGCGTCTTCTGTACTCCCCATTGCCTTCGACGGAACCTAAGATCTTTCTCAAAATCTTTCTTTCTATGGCTTCCAGTTCCTGATTAGTTTTTTTCCTTTTTTTTTTTTTTTTTTTCAAGACAGTCTGAAGACCTCGGGACGGTTGACACTGCAGTAACGCCTAAGCCCTGCTTTAAAAAATATAGACCTTTTGTTGTAGACGCCCTTGGTTAAATGGCTCGCCATTTCCATTTTTTAAATCAGTAATGTTAATTTTGTGTCCGCCTCTGTGGTGTAGTGGTTAGTGTGATTAGCTGCCACCCTCGGAGGTCCGGGTTCGATTCCCGGCTCTGCCACGAAATTTGAAAAGTGGTACGAGGGCTGGAACGGGGTCCACTCAGCCTCGGTAGATCAAATGAGTAGAGGTGGGTTCGATTCCCACCTCAGCCATCCTGGAAGTGGTTTTCCGTGGTTTCCCACTTCTCCTCCAGGCAAATGTCATGATAGTACCTAACTTAAGACCACGGCCGCTTCCTTCCCTCTTCCTTGTCTATCCCTTCCAATCTTCCCAATCCCCCGCAAGGCCCTGTTCAGCATAGCAGGTGAGGCCGCCTGGGCGAGATACTGGTCATCCTCCCCAGTTGTATCCCCGAACCAGAGTCTGAAACTCCAGGACACTGCCCTTGAGGCGGTAGAGGTGGGATCCCTCGCTGAGTCCGAGGGAATAACCAACCCTGGAGGGTAAACAGATTAAGAAGAAGAAGAAGAATGTTAATTTTTCTTCAAATTCTCCTTTGAAGGCTACTCGCGTACCCCAACTAAAAGTCTCAAGCATACTCCTATGGGTACAGTTTGAGAACCACTGTATAGATTATAACCTTGTCTTGTGAATCCCAACCGCGATTCTGCACCTGAACTGTTGTCAGGTCTTACATAAACATGAGGCATTGAGCGCTAGAGTAATTAATGTCTGCTAGTTGTACAATAATTACCACCCCCGATCTCCTTATCCAGCAGTGCCTTGTTTATAGATCCGGTGTAATTAAATAAGTAACACTGATTCCCGTTCAAGCCACAGCCGGTCCGAACTGAGCCAGACTTGGAGGTCCCAAGATGGGCAGAAAATTCTCTTCCACGTGGTTCGCATCTGATTGTCTCCTTTCAGAATGACCTTCCGTTGAAGACAGTGACCCACGTCTGGCACTTGGGAAATGAGTGAGGACTGTTTCAGAGCTAGGAATAGAAAGGAATCCACGAAGATTCGTGTAAACAATAAATAAAAAGTAATATTACTAAGCCGACTCTGTATTTCAAAAAAAGAATGTATAAGGTGCATAGTATCGAAAGCCGCCAAATCGATTTACCTGCATTTTAAGACTGTCCAGATACATCCAGTTCCCGAGCCATAAGAATTAATTAAACACGATTAAAATCTCCGACCCGGCCGGGAATCGAACCCGTGGACCCTCTGAACGGAAGGATTCAACGCTGACCATTCAACCAAAGAGTCGGGCCTCTGAACGTGTAACAGTTCTTCGAGCAGAATACACCCCCCTTTTCTTATTCTTCTTCTTCCGCTCTTCCCACACGTATGGGGTCGCGGGTGCGAACTGTGTTGCACATGTGGATTTGGCCCTGTTTTATGGCCGGATGCTCTTTCCGACGCAACCTTATATGGAAGGATGTAATTACTATTGCGCTTTTCCGGGGTGGTTGGTAGTGAAGTGTGTTGTCTGAAAATTGGAACAAACATCCAGTTCCCGAGACATTAGAATTAATCAAACACGATTAAAATCTCAGACCCAGTCGGGAATCGAACCTGGGACGCTCTAAACCGAAGGCCTCAACGCTGACCATTCAGCCAATGAGTCGGACCTCTGAATGTGTAACAGTTATTCCTCTTATATTTTTCATTTACGAAGTCACCTTAAAAGTTGAACCAGTTCTTCCTCCTGTATTTTTACTTCGAAATAATCCACCCACTTAATATAATCATCTTCATTAAGTAAATAGTGATAGTCAAAGCATATGTAAAACCACTGTTTCACTTTTAGACCGTAGACCTTAATCCACCATTGTTGTAATTATCTATGTATTGCTCCTCTCGATAGAGTTCTTGCTCTCTGGAACCCAATGTATCAAATAAATAAATAGTCCGCCTCTGTGGTGTAGTGGTTAGTGTGATTAGCTGCCACCCCCGGAAGCCCGGCTTCGGTTCCCGGCTCTGCCACGAAATTTGAAAAGTGGTACGAGGGCTGGAACTGGGTCCACTCAGCCTCAGGAGGTCAACTGTGTAGAGGTGGGTTCCATTCCCACCTCAGGTATCCTGGAAGTGGTTTTCCGTGGTTTCCCACTTCTCCTCCAGGCAAATGCCGGGATGATACCTAAGGCCACGGCTACTTCCTACCCTTTTCCTTGTCTATCCCTTCCAATCTTCCCATCTCCCAGTAAAGTCCCTGTTCAGCATAGCAGGCGAGGACACCTGGGCGAGGTACTGGACATCCTCCCCAGTTGTATCTCCGACCCAGAGTCTGAAGCTCCAGGACACTTCTCTTGGGGCGGTAGAGGTAGGATCCCTCGCTGAGACCGAGGGAAAAACCGACCCTGGAGGGTAAATCGACAAAGAAAAAGAAGAGAATAAATTAATTAATTAAACCATGATGTTGAGTAACGTAACTGTAACGTTAAAATTTAAAATTAGCCATTTAGCGTACAATTTTAAAATATAACATTCTTATGGAATAGGGTTTTTGAAATATTTAAGGAACAAATTTAAGGAAATTGGCTGTGGCAAGGTTTAATACTGAAATTCGTATTTAGCGGGTTCTGAAACAAAGGATTGAAAGATCTGAAAATGCAGGTAACGCTGAAAGAAGTAATATTACCTGTGTAATACAATACTCACTTTTAATAATTAATGGTTAGTAGTTTAAATTAATTCAGCTGTCTAAACGGATTTTATTACCATCTTATAAAGGAAAGTGGCACTTGATAGCAACGCAGTTCAATTATAATGTTATTGGTCTTACATCCCACTAACTACTTTTACAGTTTTTGGAAACGCCGAGGTACCGGAATTTAGTCCCACAGGCGTTCTTTTACGTGCAGGTAAATCTACCGACATGAGGCTGACGTATTTAAGCACTTTCAAATACCATCGGACTGAGCTGGGACCGAACCCGCCAGCTTGAGCTCAAGGCTAGCGCTCTACCGCCTGAGCTACACAGTTCAAGAAGCATTATGAAAATGAAACTAGTTGTTTACACTTTTCTTGCACTGCCGCTACATTTGTGTCTAATTCTTCCTCATAAACTGCACCTTCTTCATTTTTTCAGTCTGAAATCCTAGATCGCCCTGCTTTTCTACAGTTACGGTCGTTACGGACTCGGCGAAGGATTGATATACCGTTCGTTCACAGCGTCAGAAACTCTGGTTGACACCTTCTGTCCTCGTGTTACATTTATCAACTGACGATAGCTCTGCGTCTCGAAAGCTTCAAAGATGGCTCTTTTCATTTTGTTGCTCGCAAGTTTTCATTCCCCACCCTGAAGGGGTGGGGCGGTCCACCTAGAGGGTGTCGCCCCCTCTCTGGCCGAGCGAAGTGTGAGAAGTAGGAGATGTGGAGGATGAAAAAGAGGGAAAACGATGGTTTCATTTTTATAGAGTCCTACCGTACAAGTGACAGCACGATTTCGGTCACGGGAGATAGTGGGTTTCATCCCCACTGTCTGCAGGGCTGAAAGTAGTTTCCCATTTTTACACCAGGCAAACGCTGTACCTTAATTAAGGCCACGGTCGATTCCTTCCCACTCCTAGCCTTTTCCTATCCCATTGTCGCCATAAGATCTATCGGTGTCCGTGCGACGTAAAACAAAAAATTAGTGTTCACGTTTTACAGACATACATTCTCATTCGGAAAGAAAGACTAAGTTGACTGGAACACAGTATCTGTTCTCCTGCATAAAAGCTGTTTTAGCATCAGAAATAGGGCGTTTAACTTCAATGGCGCACCTTCCGTCGTCTGTAATATTTAATTATTATTTCATGGAATTTCAAAATCGGAAAATAAGTTTCACCTAAAAAATTTAATTTATGTGGTGTAGTGGTTAGTGTGATTAGCTGCCACCCCCGGAGGCTCGGGTTCGATTCCCGGCTCTGCTACGAAATTTGAAAAGTGGTATGAGGCTGGAACGGGGTCCACTCAGCCTGAGTAGAGGTGGGTTCGATTCCCACTTCAGCCATGCTGGAAGTGGGTTTCCGTGGTTTCCCACTTCTCGACCAGGCAAATGCCGGCATGGTACCTAACTTAAGGCCACGGCCTCTTCCTTCCCTCTTCCTTGTATATCGTTTCCAAACTTCCCATCCCCACAAGGCCCCTGTTCAGCATAGCAGGTGAGGCCGCCTGGGCGAAGTACTGGTCATCCTCCCCAGTTGTATCCCCCGACCCAGAGGGTAAACAGATAAGTAAGAAGAAGAAAAGAAGATAAGTGTGGAACAAGTATTTTGAAATAAATAACCAAGACTCATTTTATATCCTGCAATCTCTATCAATTCTGCGCTTTTTCTAAAGCATTTCCCACTCTTTGTAACACTGCTACACATGTAAAATTACTGAGAGCGAAAGAAACGTTGATGGAGAGCGTAGGCAAAAGGCATTAGATAAGGAAAGAATGGTCTGCTAACTGCTGGCCGGGGTGGACTTGCCTGTCTTCACTACTGCAAGGACGTACAAAGTCTGCCTGTTATTCCTAAACACTACCTGGTCTATACGTTTCGAGGGAATAACGTTCACATAGCCTTCCTCACTTTCGAGTCTCGCTGAAACCATTTATTATAACAGCTAGAAACAAAAAACCGAGGTTGGCCACAAAAAGCCTTGGTGTACCGGAAGTGGCCCCTGGGACGTAGTTTGGGTGACCCTGGTACAGGGCATGAAGGTCCTCGAAGGAGTGAAACGTAGAGGCTTCCACTATCTGTTATATCAGCGCTAAGTGGAATGCCGTCCTTTCTCCAGAATTTAACATGGTAGTCTACTCATTTGTGGTGTAGCCTGAGTAAAACTCAGGGCTGTGTGCCTCTCCAGAGATGCAAATGCCTGGGCTGCGCCTTAATTAAGCCACGGCCGTTTCCTTCTCACTCCTAGTCGTTTCTGTCCCGACTTATCTATCGATGCGACGTACAGCCAATTGTAAACAAAAAAGAAAATAAGAAATGAAAAACGCTGGCCTTCTGGACCCAAGTAAGGGAATGGGACGCAAAAAACAATAAAAGAAATTAAAATACAAATAGGTCCGCCTCTGTGATGTAGTGGTTAGTGTGATTAGCTGCCATCCCCGGAGACCCGGATTCGATTCCCGGTTCTGCCACGAAATTTGAAAAGTAGTACGAGGGCTGGAACCGGGTCCACTCAGCCTCGGGATATCAACTGAGTAGGGGGGGGGTTCGATTCCCACCTCAGCCATCCTGGAAGTGGTTTTCCGTAGTTCCCCACTTATCCTCCAGGCAAATGGCGGGATGGTACCTATCTTAAGGCCACGGACCTTTCCTTCCATCTTCCTTGTCTATCCCTTCCAGTCTTCCCATCCCTCACAAGGCCCCTGTTCAGCATAGCAGGTGAGGCCGCCTGGGCGAAGTACTGGTCCTCCTCCCCAGTTGTATCCAGACCCAAAGTCTCAAGCTCCAGGACACTGTCCTTGAGGCGGTAGAGGGGGGATCCCTCGCTGAGTCCGAGAGAAAAACCAACCCTGGAGGGTAAACGAACTAGGAAAGAAAGAAATAATAATAATAATAATAATAATAATAATAATAATAATAATAATAATAATAATAATAATAATAATAATCCTTAATTCATTTGCCCTCCAGGGTTGGTGTTCCCTTTGGACTCTGCGACGGTTCCCATCTTTATCGCCTCAAGGGCAGTGTCCTGGAGTGTGAGGCTTTGGCTCTGGAGGATACAATTGGGTAGGAGGACCAGAACCTAGCCCAGGCTGTTCATCTGCTACGCTGAACAGAGACGATGTTGGGGGATGGGAAGATTGGAAGGGATATACAAGGAAGAGGGAAGGAAGCGGTCGTGGCCTTAAGTTAGGTACCATCCCGGCATTTGCCTGGAGGATAAGTGGGGAACCACGGAAAACCACTTCCAGGATGGCTGAGGTGGAAATCGACTTCCCCCCCTCTACTTAGTTGATATCCCGAGGCTGAGTGGACCCAGTTCCAGCCCTCGTACCCCTTTTCAAATTTTCAAATTTCGGAGCAGAACTGAGAATCGAACCCGAGCGTCCGGAGGGTGGTGGTGGGGATGATTATTGTTTTGATAGGAAGTACAACTAGGCAAACATCCTCTATTAACACCATTCAGAAATAAAATATGGAATGGATCCGACACTTTGAAAAATGAAGATAACGGCCATAGAAAACCAAGGGCCACAAAAGGCGTGAAAATTGAGGGCTCCTCAGCCCTCGCAAACCTAATAACGTCGGGGTCGGAAAAGAATAAGAGTTGACCAAGAGAGGTCGGATAGACTAGATGAAAGCGAGAAGCCTGGCACAAGTAAGTGGAAGCAATGCCACGACTCCGCTAAGTGCCCCGTGGTCAACCCACGCTCCGAATTTTAGAGCCCCTGGGGCGGATTTTAGTCACCTCTTACGACAGGCAGGGGATACCGTGGGTGTTATTCTATCGCCTCCACCCACAAGGAGATCAGAGGGATGGCAGCTAATCACACTAACTGCTACAACACAGAGACGGACAATAATAATAATAATAATAATAATAATAATAATAATAATAATAATAATAATAATAATAATAATAATAATAATAGGTTTGCATGTATCACACTAACCACTAAAACACAGAGACGGACAATAACAATAATAGGTTTGCATTACATTATTTTTCTGTAACATTGAATAACACACGAAATCACTGACTTCTAAAGAAACATTTTTATTCTCCTTTTTCTTATGTCGTCATTTCTTATCTCCTAGCAGAATCGTTGGTACTGTTTTAAAACATGTATTTATATTCAGTGTGCCTCCCATATTTCACCGAGCGTCGTATTATGTCGCAGGAAGGTCGTTTACTTTCTCAAAATTAAATTAATATCGCATGATACCTTCTTAGGGTTTCTAGTCACGTCCACTGAAATTCTCTGTCTTCATGTCAGGTTTCATGGAAGTTGAAAGTACTAATTTAACATTTTGCTTATATTTACCTTTATCAGGTACAACATTTGCAAATATTTAAGTGGTATTAATGATACACGAATATTTATAGCGGAGACTTTAGAGGACGAACTCCAGACAGCTGTGATTTACATTCTTCTCCACCTCTCAGAATGTTAGCGACCATCACGGTGTAATGTATGAGTTCGCTGCAAGAATCCCACAACCCTGATCAGGATTTTTCCGCTACCTAAGTGCAGGTAACTTGACGTAATGCCATCTAGGCAAATATTTTCATTTTTTTGTTGTCTGGTGTTTTTCACAGCTTTCAATGCACTGTTATTTTATAATCCCCAGCGGAAAATGTTTTTCATATTTGTTCTCTCGTGCTTTTCACAACTTTTAATATTCTCCTCTCATCTTCAGATATGATACTATAGTTTTCACTGCACCCGCCGATACATGGCGTAAAATGCCGTTATGTCAGAAAAAATTGTATCTAGAGTTTCCATATCACTGTTGGACAGTTTTTATTTGTGATTCAGTAGTAGTGTTCTTGCTTAAGGCGTTCGTTTTCCTTGTTCCCTGCAGAAACGTCTTAACGAGGTTTTCTTGTACTACATTCTAAATCTCCACCAATCTGGCTTCAAGAATACTACTCATGCTCTGCTGCAAGTTACAGATTGTATACACGCAGCCCCCACTAAGAAACAGGTTACTGTCTTACACCTATTTGATTCCTCTAAAGCAAGTATCTCAGTTAACAACGAATTTTCTTAATAAGCTGCCAAGTCAATTGGCTCCCGCAGAGTTCTCTGCCTATCTGCCTCATAGACCACAAAGAGTACCACTCCTTGACAAGGCGAACCTATAGCTGGGAATCAGTAAATGTGGTGTACCACAAGGATCAGGGTGCCTGTGTGTCAATTTTGACATACTGTTTTACTCTACCAGATGACAGAGAAACGTATCTCTGTTGGCTGACAAGGGGACCCTTATCATGGATTCTTTCCATAATTGCCGGACTGAGTGACTCAGACGGTTGAGGCGCTGACCCCGACTTGACAGGTTTGACCCTTGCTCATTCCGGTGGTATATGAAGGTGCTCAACTACGTCAGCATCGTACTGGTATATTTACTGGCACGTAAAAGAACTCTTGCGGAACAAATTTCCTGCACTTCAGCGTCTCCGGAAACCGTAAAAATATAGTTAGTGGGACGTAAAAGAACAATAACATTTTCATAATTGGAGTACGTGAGGGTGACACATCGAATATGGAAGTCCTTAAGCCACTGGGCCCAATATCCGGGCATTCTCGAGAAAATCGGCTTTGAAAAATTTTGAGTGCCTTATATCAACTAAACAATAATGAAGTAACAAGCGAGCCCGTGGCTCAGTATTTAGCGCCCGAGACTAGTAATTGAGGAGACGCTGGTTGAAGACCCGCTGTGTGCATGGGTTTCTGTTCTTTTTTTTTTTCTTCTGTTTCATTCTACGTATGTTCTAGGTAAGAATATTTGAAAAGGATCAAAATTTGGGTAGGTACAAAAATGAAAAACGTTGGGTAGGAAACGAAACTTTTTTTGTATACGTCCATATCAAAGACAAAATTACACTTTAAACCAATCTCATAAAAAATAATGTTGCAACATTACTGTTTCCGCACGTCAAGCCTACAGTAAAGAATAATAAAATGCAATTAGCAATTTAGTCCGCCTCTGTGGTGTAGTGGTTAGTGTGACTAGCTGCCACTCCAGGAGGCCCGGGTTCGATTCCCGGTTCTGCCACGAAATTTGAAAAGCGGTACGAGGGCTGGAACGGGGTCTACTCAGCCTCGGGTGGTCGATTCCCATCTCAGCCATCCTGGAAGAGGTTTTCCGTGGTTACCCACTTCTCCTCCAGGCAAATGCCGGGATGGTCCCTAACTTATGGCCACAGCCGCTTCCTTCCCTCTTCCTTGTCTATCCCTTCCAATCTTCCCATCCCCCACAAGGCCCCTGTTCAGCATAGCAGGTGAGGCCACCTGGCCGAGGTACTGGTCATTCTCCCCAGTTGTATCCCCCGACTCAATGTCTCACGCTCCGGGACACTGCCCTTGAGGCGGTAGAGGTAGGATCCCTCGCTGAGTCCGAGGTATAACCAACCCTGGAGGGTAAACAGATGAAGAAAGAAGAAAGAATGAATTAGCAATTTAGCACTTAAGGAAACTGAAACATTTAAAAAAATTATGACATGTTATCGTTTTTGCTTTTATGTGGAAAAATATTCAATTTCTTACACTACGTTTTTCACGACAAACATTACGTATATTCTTACCTAGAGTATATTGAACCCATGAACTTTGTGCCCTAAGAATTTTAAGTATTAAAGTTACTACATGAGGCCCCATGTCAATTGTGATGAGAAGCTCGAATATATTCTTTATATCACAGAGGCGGCACGTGGCAAGGAGGTGGGTACCTTCCTTCTCACGCTATGAGATGTGACGTCATCCGCACGTGTAGAAAGTGGACGGATACAGAAGAAAGTTTAGGTTGAATAAGTATATTTAAATGAAAGAATTAGTAGTGAACGCAGTATTGAACCCTTGAACTTACCATTCCATCGTTGGTCGGCCACAGCTGCTACAGCAGAGCAATATTGAACTCTTAAATCTTGGGTCGTTGCGGGGAGAAATTCGGTCACGATCTTAACCAAACGATGGGGTTGAAATGAGGAGCAAATATGTGCTTACTAACGTTTATTAAATTCGAAATGGCGCGACAACATTATTATTTTAATATAGATCATTGAAATAAAAAATAAAAAATTATTTATTATTGAATGTTTCAAACGCAGTCACATTGCATAGCGTTGATTTATTTCTCACAATACCGAAGCTTCACCTTCAATATTCCTACCACTCTCATCTCCACATATATAAATTCTTCGCTCTCAATCCATTTTCTTATATTTCAAGACCCTTTTCAAATTTAAATCCTCTTGTGAAAAACAACAGGTGTTCCACAGATAACGAAATACGAACTACTCTGACTAGCTTTCGAACTCATTTAACAATTTCCAACACACACGAGGCGATACAATAAAATCAGTCGACTGCAGAAATAATTTATTTCACCTGTTGCGAGTGTGGTAAAATTATGAGATTAACATCTAAATAAATCGCAAGTCTGTCCGGAATTCTGGAACAAGTTTCATGAAAATCGGTCTATTGGACGCGAAATTAGCAGCGTTTATTAAGTAAGAAGGGACGGCATACTGACACTCCTGCATTTGTATCATTGAGGCTTGTGAGAGAGGGTTGAACTGTTCAGTAAATCGATCGTCAAGAAGTAGGCTAAGTCCGACAAACAGATTTTTGGCCGATGTGGCCGGGGTCTTGACTCCATGTAGAGATAGTAGTTCGTGGCAGAAGTAATCTGACAAAAGGATGGTCAAGATACCGAAGTAGTATTTATAAAGTTGTAAATAATTGTGTTGTAAAGAAAGTAATTCGTGTGCGGGTAACAAATACAATCAGTCGAGTGCGATCAACGAAGACGCCGAGTGAAGAGCATTTCTTATTTTTATGCTTTATTTTCAGGAAACATGAAGAAAAACCAATGTAAAGCCAGAAATGTAAAAATGGCTAAATAAAATGACACAGGGTCATAGGTGAGCCTAAAATGGAAGCTGACTTGCAGATAAGGTAGGTGAAATGCCATCTTACCGCGTATTATATCTTGTTTCATGATGTCAAACTATATGTATGTGTAATGAGTATTTATGACGCAGTTGGTCACCCATATGTTTTCATGAATGTCTGAAATATGACGAAAGGTCATTTGTTTTATTTTTGGCTTGGATAAAATTTTTAAAGTGCGAATGGCGTGTAACATGTAAATGTTATTCGCGAGGGTTACGGAGTGATACCACGTCCAAAGTAGATCGTCATTTCTGTGTATTTATTGCCTATATTTTTGTGATGTCAATTTTTTCTGTTTGAATTTTGATGGAATTGGTGCAAGATATCCGTGGTTACCCAGTTTCAATCGGGTGTAAGTGCGCTGTCGTACTGAGTAATGCAGATCGGTCAATATCTGTCGCAAAGAGTAATACTATTCTATGTCCGTTTAAACTGTCTGACCGAAAATAAATAACAGTAAAGTTTGTCAGTCATTTTTGTGAAAATCCAGTTTTAATAAAAAATACGAAATCATTTTATGCGAAGTTGTTCATTATTAAAGTATTTGTGCGTAATTATGCGTCGTGGATTCTAAGGATTTCTTTATTCCAGTTCTTTTGTCAGTGAGAGTCGTCGAGTTTGAGGCAAGAGGTTAGATTTGCCGTATGAGTTGAGATAGGATTTGCGAATCAGGTGAGTGGAAGCCTGTAATGATGCCAGGATTTTATGTGAGCACGAGGATGATATTTGTATAATGTTTGGGATGGAAATGTGCGAGAGAATCCACGCCGGTGTTAATATGCGACGTATACAATTATTGAAAGACATTCAAAAGTAAAATCTATGTGCATATCTGCTTGGTCAGGAATATCGTGTTTTAATTCTATTGGCGAAGTCGAAGATTTCATTCTTGTAGACCAGTTATGCATGACAGAGGACAGATGTTTCATATCAAAGCTGAGAGCGAGGGTCGTTTGTTTCCAATGCTGCCAGCTGATCGGAGTTCGCAGTTCGGAAATAACGGGAGTTGTACTGCCTGTTACATGTTGACAATGGGATTGCATTCTTTGAAGCGGAGATCATTAAATTTGCGAGATCTAGTTGAATTTTCATCCGGGAGTAACGTGTAGGTTATTAGGTACTATTATTTTGTTCAATTGAGATCGTAATGTGTATTTGAAAGCGCGAGGTTAGAGTATAATGAGCGAGGTTAGCCAATTTCAGGGTTATCCAAAAATATAGAGTGATGGTAGTGATGACTGATTTATTTTTGAGGAGTGCACAAAACTTCATGGAAATGTCATGATTAGATATGACACCGTAATTGGCTTATATTGTACGGCGAGTTACTTATGCAGATTTTTGTTGTGTACATAATTATTAGGATTATCCAAGTATTAATAATTGGTAGTATTAGATTAAACTTAAAGTGTGATGACATGCAACGAGATATAATACTGGAAATAAATTATGTAAAATTTCTTCCAGCTGCACGATTCTAAAGACGATAACTATGAATTGAAATTAATTACGTCAGAATCTGAGTAGGGACTTGTGAAAGAAACCATTCGTCCGCGCAGATAGAATTTGTTGTTCATTAAGGTTTCATTAAATCATTTAAATTTATTAAATTCAGTGGAAACCGTATTTGTGAAATAACTTTAAACCAAGTGAATAATTTGAAGATGCATTCTGGAAATCTGAGTTTAATTTTCTAGGAAAGTTCAAATATTAACGTAACGCTTAAGGGGACATATCCGAAGATAATGGATTTTACTGCCACAGAGTATTGTGAGCGTTGTTGTTGTTGTTGTTGTTGTATTATTTGACTTTGATTGATTGTGTATTAAATGTGCTGGGGTTAGTAAAGTGGAAACTTTGGTCATCAACCGATGTAACTTAATTGTGTTTAGCCTTCAGCTTAGAAACTTGGATGGTCATGGGGTCATCAACCTCAGTGACTTAGATTAGGGCGATATGCCACTGTAGCATCATTTTCCTTGCGGTCATCATCCACAATGACTTTAAAGTAACTTAGAAGTTTAGAGGTCGGTCCATGACATAGTCACAGGTCACATCGATTCAATTAAGGGTCCATGCCGTACAACCACTGTGTGGCACACACCGATTGGACTGCCTTAATTATAGCTTGAGTCCAAAGTTCGTGTTACGAGGGCTTGACCATCAAGAATCATTATGATGGTACATGCAGTCTCACATGGAAGCCGAATTTAAGGATTTCCAGACTTTTCTTTCATTATTTAATATGAGAGAATGGTTTCTAGTAAGGATGCCCATCAGGCAGTTAAGTCAAAGGCTCAAACCAGTATTCTGCTCCTCTGTGTTAAATTATTGTGGTCTCAAGTGGACAAGATTGAGTTCCAAAATATATTGAGTTTAATATTTTCTTTCGTGATTTCCTAAATTAAATACAAATATTTTTGAATAGACCTTTCATTTGAGTAGATAGATTAGGACTACTGAGCCCTACCTTTTACCTCAGCAAGTGACGAAGAACCCGAAACGACCCAAGAGACGAATCTCATGAAAATTTCTGATAGGTAAGGAAGGTAGGTATCCTTCATAGTGGCCCAAGGGTTCAATATGTAGAAGGAAACACAAGAAGGAAGAGGGAAAAAGTCAGCAGGATCTCAACCAGAGACCTTAGATTAACAGATATGGACACTACCCACTTGATTAAAGTTTAGTTGATATAACGCACTTGAAATTTGTCAAAGATGACTTTCTAGAGAATGCCTGGACGTTTGACTCAATGGCTTTTGGACATTCATATACGAGGGGGTCACCTTTACCTTCTATAAGAATGAAAAAGTCGCAACCCGTCTAACGGAAGGTCCCCTTATGAGTTATAATTATTTTTGTCGGTTGAACACCAAATTTGTCGCCAGAGATATTTTACAAGCCTACATCGTACGAGATGGAGTACAGAATGGACTTTATTCTGCCTTTCAAAAACCGACTACCTCTGTCGGGCTCGAACCAGTGATCTTGTGGTCGGGAGACCGTAATTATACCGCTGATCCACTGAGAGAGCTACTTTATCATTGACGTACTCTTGTCTGCTACTATACACATACAGAATAAGAAAATTCTGCTATTAATACAAACCTGAGAACTGAACATTTAGCAGCCGGCTACGTTAAGTGGCTAACGAAACAAGATAACTTGTTCACAGTACGAGCCCGCTCCTAAAATATTATCTAAAGTAGCTAGGAACCATTTATTTGCTTTTCTTCTTCTTGTTCTTCTTCTTTATCTGTTTACCCTCCAGGGTCGGTTTTTCCCTCGGACTCAGCTTGGGATCCCACCTCTACCACTTCAAGAGCAGTGTCCTGAAGCTTCAGACTCTGGGTCGGGGGATACAACTGGGGAGGATGACCAGTACTTCGCCCAGGCGGCCTCACCTGCTATGCTGAACAGGGGTCTTGCGGGTGCAACCTTTCCAAGGCATCAGTACATGAACCAGTTACCATTGTTCATAAATATGACGTTAGAATGGAGCACCATCGGTGAGCTTCGAACTCAGCCCGGTTTGTCGAAGCCTCACCCTCCCCTACTAGAATAGTTCGCTAGCCGAGTCGGTATCGCATTTTCGGGTCTGTGGACTGTCCGATGGGGGCGGTAAGTCCTTTAGTAATAGTCTCTATAGTAGGGGGAAAAGTTAATTATGAGAGGAATACCATTTCATTACTAATGAGAAGAGAGACAATATCTTGTATAATAAAAATTTTACTTATACTAGTGAAACACATTATGTACATGGGTATGCCATACAAACACCTTACATATAGTAACTTGGGTAATCTTGACGTTTAAATGTTCGGTAGTCCTCTCTACACTTCATTATACGTTTAAATATTCCAACTTAAGAAGGCGCTCCCTCTTGGGTTATTTACACTATCTCAGATTTAGAGAGGCGTTTTCTCTCTAATTATTTCACTTTACATTTACACTAATCACTTTACACATAAATCTATTCAACATAGGCATACCCAGCAGTAATTCTGTTTGTCTGTCGAGAATTAATATATTCAATTTGCATCAAATTATGATATAAGTTTGCTAGTATCGTATGAACTGAGATAAGCAATTTACACTCCCAATCCTTTGAAAGTCGCGTTACAACACTACTTTAAGTTAAACGTTGCCAAATATGCAGTATGATAAACACGCTCATTTCATTAGGATTTTTATCACCACATATATCAGGACATTATTTACACAACGATGTTACCTATGGACAAGCATTTAGCGACTTCAATACCAGACATCATAAACAAAGTATTATAGCACTACCTGCAACAAATGGACAAGAATATATATACACTTCACATACACATAATGGGCCGCAGGTGGTCTTATTCACCTGCCGCTTGTGACAGGAGGCTTTACTGTCTCCTGCAATGAACTCAGGACCTTCTGAGACGGGGTATATCTGACCTGGAATTCCCTATACGCTGTGGATAATTAAAGAAATAAATTGGAGGGATCCTTCATTTAATGCTCATTTGGAATCTCTGCGACGTTGGCTCTATTTAAATTAACACACATAATCTTTGTATCGAAAGGAAAAGGAACTCGCCACTTGTATCGGTTCTATTTCACTGAAGAAACGCTTTCACTCCCCCGTTTAAAGGGGCTCATAAAACTCCCGCTGTGAGCTACCCGTGCCACACTTTCAAAGAGCGGTCCACTAGCCTTCTCGGGCAATGACTTCACGGCAAATAATCTATTCACTTCTTTCAATACTGGCCATAAATGGCATCACACAAATCACGGCCCTATATCCGGCCTAATCAACATATTCACATCGCGATATGCGCCTCGCGTGTCTTAATGACAGATTCCAAGGGAACTTCACATTTCATTTCACAATATATATTGTGGCTACAGCCTGTTCAGCCATTTCATTTCCTCTCGGTACATCGACCACGATGCAGATCTAATGATGATCTCCTGTCACCAGGGTCCAAATTAACTTGCACATTCGCGAACTAATTAGCGATGTAAGATATATACCCCAATCTCATGCTCCATTCGTTGTTCCAGCGGTTTTAATTTCTAGTAAGGAGGATTTTCTAAGAGCTTGTGAAGTACAAAAAAAATCATTTACTGAGATATCTTTGAGGACTCCTATTGGCTGTAGAAAGATGATAACTGGAGTCGCTTACGTAGAATATTTAGGCCCTTTTACTTGACGGTACTTCACACTTAATTAATCTGAGGTCCTTAAACTTACGTCATGCATTATCAAACCCTTGTAAAAAAATGGAAGTAAAATATGGTCGTTCCCAAACCATGAAGAAGTATTCCATAAAGACCCAAATAAAAATGAAATTATAATTATTATCCCTCTGAAATGGCGTGCTTGCAGTCTACGTTATATCTAAGTGAAAAATCTACATATTTACAATGGGACACGACCTTCAAAGATATAAATACTTGGAAATGTACTCAGCCTTCTGGATACCACGTTCACAGCTTTACAGGAGGGCACTCCATGGATTTAGGCTGCTTGCATCACGTCATCGGCGATGTGAAGACCCATGATGATTTCCTGGCAGGTCATACACATGACAGCGACGTTCCAGACGTTCTCGGCTACCAGGCGAAATTCCGGCAAACAGCTAGATGACTCGTTCACTCCGGTACACAGGCAAAATTCTGGCATTCAACTGGGCGTCGGCGTTCACTTCGGCGTTCTCGTAGACATGTAAATGAGGGGAAATTATCTCAAGTGAATGCGTTAGTCTATTACACACCACAATTTGAATATATGGTTGGATCTGCTCAATAGCACGAGCATTCCAACCCAATGCCGGTATTGTCTCTGTAGCCCGACACTGCTCCCTCCTCATGTACCTATTCTTTTATAAACGGCATACAGCCATTCTAGGTCCTGAATAAAGAATGTCACTGGTTAGGCCACTACTGGATTAAAATTTCTCGTCTCACACGACCACACTTCAAGCATATTCTATCTCGCCTAGTCATGCGTAAGTCAGGCTCTCAACTGCATTATCGATTTATAGACGTGACACTACCCTTAATTATGCCGACACTGAGCCGTTCACGCACTTTCTTTGTATCTCTCAATTATGTCGAGACACACACACACAACTCCACGCACTGAGTTACCTGGCTATTGTGGTTAATTGAGCCGTATTAGTATCGGCACATATGAGGCTCGACGCACGACCTCTTCGACACACGGACAGCAGTCATTTCGGTTTCATGCTGCTCCCACTATATTAATTAGCGACACACTGTACTCGCAAAAAAACTTATTAAATTGTGGGTATTTTCGCAGATGTTCACAGGGTTTAATGAATCTGCATAACACTGCTCAAATTACAAGATTATTTCTTCACAAACGACTCATACACAAACCACGACGAAATACTACCGTACTGGCGTCACATTGAGAATGCACTGGATAGTGTCTCCTTCTCAGCTCATGAATATATAGGCGCGCTACGCTAGAGACCCGAATGCTGAGGGTGGGGGAAAAATGCAATCCTTTCTCACACATTGATCCGTTAATACGCAACGTACAGTGACGAACGGGGTATCGAAATGTAGCTCCTGTATTCCCATCTCCACTGAGTGACTGTCATTAAAATAACTTCGTAGGTTTTGAAGCAATCTTAAAAGCGTCCTTTAGTCTCTGGCGGTGAATAATGACGAGCACAGGGGATTCCTTGTGTTCCTTGGCACGGTTAGGGTCCAACATCTGTTAGTCATTAAGACGCGCCCTTGTTTACAGCGCAGTTACTGCCCTGTCAGTTAAGTAGAGCACTTCTTGGTCTCATAATTATGCGTAAAATTCCCTGATTCAAATGAATGTTTGCGCTTAATTATCCATTGGGTATTTTGCGATTCATGAAAATTAACAGAAATAAAACAGTTGAATGCGTTAAGTTGGCAGTGGTGAATAAGCGAGGAAAACAGGGTATAATGTTAGTTTTCACGTTGGACCTACTCTCTGGGCTCAGCTAGTGACCTAGATTCTTTGTCACGTGATAACGCGTATCGTTTCGTCTCGCTCGCGGTGGGAGTGAGAGAGCTTCGAGTACAAGCGCTCTTGCACCGCCTTGCTGCTAATTACCAGCAACTAGAGCTGGATCGCGCGACTCTGGATATTGCAACTCGAGTCCTGGAGCGGGCAGAAAAATTCTAACTTGGGCAGTTTTTATCGTAGAATGACGCGGAAAACGGCATATTTCATCTCCTGGATATCATGACATACCATAGGTGACGTTGTGAACGGTCACACGGGGGATGGGAAGATTGGAAGGGATAGACAAGGAAGAGGGAAGGAAGCGACCGTGGCCTTAAGTTAGGTACCATCCCGGCATTTGCCTGGAGAAGTGGGAAACCACGGAAATCCACTTCCAGGATATCTGAGGTGGGAATCGAAACCATCTCTACTCAGTTGACCTCTCATGGCTGAATGGACCCCGTTCCAGCCTTCGTACCACTTTTCAAATTTCGTGGCAGATCCGGGAATCGAACCCGGGCCTCCGAGGTGGCAGCTAATCACACTAACCACTACACCACAGAGGCGGACCCATTTATTTTCAACATACATAAATCTCCATGACAGACTGTGCTAATCGAAAGCTCTACCCGGCGCTTAGGGGCGCTCAGCTGTGAGCTTGAATTCGGGAGATAGTGGGTTCGAATCCCACTATCGACAGCCCTGAAGATGGATTTCCACGGTTTCCCATTTTCACACAAGGTAACTGCTAGGGCTGTGCCTTAATTAAGGCCACGGCCGCTTCCTTCCCACTCCTAGCCCTTCGCTATCCCATCATCGCCATAAGACCTATGTGTGTCGGTGCGACGTAAAGCAGCT
Source organism: Anabrus simplex (assembly GCF_040414725.1). Classification (NCBI taxonomy): domain Eukaryota; kingdom Metazoa; phylum Arthropoda; class Insecta; order Orthoptera; family Tettigoniidae; genus Anabrus; species Anabrus simplex. Next base: position 1,743,125,374 of record NC_090265.1, read on the forward strand.
AGCAAAAAAACAGTCGAGAGCTACATGTGGTTATTTACGGAACTGACGTCTCCCACAACTCCCTGAGAAGTTGGACCGATCCGGACTGAACCTGTCAAAGAAGCTGAGCACAAGAGTAAATTTGCAGTATGAACTAGCGGGGAGCAACTGGAGTGCAGATACAAACACTCTTCGCACCACTTAACTTTCCCTTGGACTCTCAGCTGATGAGTACAGTGTTCTTGTGTGGGGGAAACAGCATGCATTCGAGCAAGATTGATGAACAGATCAATGAAGCCATGGGAGTTTCTACTGGTGCAATGAGATTCCACACTTACTCAGTGGCTGCTTGTTCTAACAAAAATTGTTCCTCCAGATCTGAGGAGAAAAACAGCGAAGGTACAATTGCTCAAGAAGATATAAGCACACAGGATCTCACTCTTGTACAGGCATGAACAGAAACGGTGCCCAGTCATAAACAATCAACACTGCCCCACTCCAGTACTGAAATGGAGGGGAGCGAGTTAACGGGTAGTGCTGAAGGCACAGTGTGTGTATTGCTATACATCCATCACTGTGCCCATTTCAATCACAAGAGTCTTGTTGCGGGCTGTCTACCTGCAGCAATACTTTAAGCGAGGAGGTGGGGGAGGGCATCCTTTGTTTATATCAGGACACCATTTCTGTGCATGTGTGTACAATACCTTGCGGCATTCACCATCGACGTGGTTAGAATACTGCAACCCACCGTGGACAAATCTACATGCAGTTGAAACATTCAGTGAAACAGTAGAATGGAAACAGCGATGGCAATAACGTCCACCAACCAACGCCCTTCTGATCAAGGACCCAAGGAAGAAAGCCTCGACATGAGTGGGCAAAACTCAACCGGATCAGAGCAGGCTACAGCAGGTGCCGCTATCCAATGAAAAAATGAAGATATCATGAAAGTGCTGCGTGTGAGCGTGGTGCTGAGCAACAGACATTGCCTCATATTGTTGAGGACTGTCCACTGTCAGCCTTTAAGGATGTACACAAGAACCTCGTTTATCCGGATTAAGTGGGACCGGAACTGATCCAGATTATTAAAATGTAACAAAGGCTTTTCAGTCTGTCAAACACACAGCAAATACAATGTAAATTAAAACACTACACAGTCCTGAAACAGTGTTTGGTGACAACAGACTTAACATCGGCAGTCTAGATAAATACGTAGTTTTTCATTATATTAATAATTGTATATATTTTATTCTTTGTCATTACTGTTTCATGTTATCACTAATCTCTCTATCATTGACAAGTTTACGCTACGTAAACAATACTGTATATATATATAAGCTTGTTTTTTAGTGATTTGATAGAATCTGAGGATGTTCATGTAGAACGAAACATGTCATTCTTTGTATGTTAGTGTGTGTTTTACAGATATGTTTATAGTGTTTTAATTTACATTGTATTTGCTGTGTGTTTGACGGACTGAAAAGCCTCTGTTACATTTAACTAAGTCAACACCGGAAAACATGGCTTCATTTTTAACAAAATATTATTAAAAGTTGTACGGTAATACCATTTTTTAATTGTACAAAAAAGTATAAGAACACTTTTCTTACATTTACGACTCTATTTTATGCACTAAAATAATGTGTGAGCCTTTTCTGTTTTACATTTGTATAGTATTTGCGCACAACACGATCACGAAGACGTTTTACTAACATCAGTTCTGCCGGTGTGGTTTCAATTTGGGATTCTAAATAGGCCACCATTTTCCCAACTGCATTGTTGTATCTCCATGAGTCACTGTTTCTTCTGATAGAGCCGCGGTTTCATTTTCGAATTCACCATTACTCTCGTCATTACCTGCCGAGGAACAAGAGGCAATAATTTATTCATTTGTCATTATGCCGTAGCCTGAATTACAGTAATTTTTCAACCAATCATTTATGTCGTTCACATCTACGTGCAAGCATCCGGGAATGCGTGCAAATGTGTCAAGGAACTCAGAAGAGTCCACGGTTTCCTATTTTCAATTGCAGGCGAATGCCGGCACGGTGCCTTTGATAGACGGCGGCCGACTTACTTCCAACTCCTGTCCTTAACTATCCTTGGCAGAAAAGTCATTCAAAGAGAATCGACCTCGTAAAAGAAATACTGTACAAGTAAAAACAAATTGTTTTTATTTTCGATCCAGATAAACCGGAGATCCGGATTACTGGGAGCCGGATAAACGAGGTTCTTGTGTGCAGGCTCCGAATAAAGTCACAGAAGTTCAGTGGAATGGTTCTAGAAGATGAACATTCCAGTTTAATTATTTCTGTATATATTTTACCTTACAAAATATATATATTATATAATTATACTTACAACGCTCTTAAATGCCGTACAATAATAATAATAATAATAATAATAATAATAATAATAATAATAATAATAATAATAATAGACTATGTCTGAACACTTAAAAATCGAAATCACTCTCCTATTAGGCCAAATTCCGGAATTACAGTACTGTAGTCAAACCGAAAGTTTATACAGGATGGTCGGAAACAATGTGAATCGTGTATGTGAGCGTTAGAGGGTTGGTCATACTGATAAATAATTTGAAGGAAATAATTCGATATATCTCGGCGTTTTATCAGCTGCTCAAGTTAGCCAATCAGATCGCTCCGCTGGTGAATTCAAATGGGCTTTGTGTGGCGATGTTGCCAAATCTGTACGTGGCTTAAGACCGGCTTGATTTCAGCCAGTGTCACCGTATAGTACTTGTTATGGCACGATCCTGTCAGCTCGGAGTTTTGTATTCAAACCGCTCTCCTGGCGAAGTTTTATTCTTCGACTAATGCTTGCATGCCGGTCTTAAGTCACATGCAGATTTAGTAACACCGCCTCGCAAAGTCCATTCGAATTCCCCCGCGAAGTGATCTGATTTGCTAACTCCAGCAGCTGATGAAATGACAACGCTGCTACATATTGAATTATTCCTTTAAAATTATGTATAAGCATGACCAACCCTCTTGAGCTCGCAAATGGGGAGCTAACCGTACCACTGTAAGGACTTCCCTTGCACTCTGTTACTCTGCCGGGGAATATGCAAGCCCAGTGTGGTCTCGATCTTGTCATGCCAAATTACTGGATGTTGCTCTTAACGATACTTGTCTGATCATCACCGGGTGCCTTAAGCCCACTCCGCTTCACAAGCTTTATTGCCTTGCTGGTATTGCACCTCTTGACTAGGGTTGGGCACTATATCCCTGTTTCGGCACACTGTGCCGGTGCACAGTTATGTTCCGATGTTCCGGAACACGGAGCGTTGGATGTTCCGAAAGATTCTCAAGCGAGACCGAGAGAGTGACTCGCTATCCCGTCAGAAGCGCCACTATGCACTGCCCTTCGCCCACTAGCTGACTGTCGATACCGGCAGTGTGCCGCCATGTGCTGGAGTGTTCCGTGTTCCGTCGTATCCTCTTTGTTCTGCGAGTTCCGCTGCACCGGCAACTGGCCATCGGTACATGCGAATAATTTAATGTGTTCTGTTTTGTAAGAGCGTTTTCATTGAAGCCTAGTAATATATACCGTGCCAAAGACGGTAAACTTTGAATAATGTCACACCGGAGTACTGTTTACAACTATTGCACTAAAATTAAACCGGACAGAGTGAAATGCAATTTATGTTCTTCTATTTTGTCTGCAAGGGGATCTTTAACCGGCGCATTAACGAGACATTTCAAACTTAAACATCCCACGATTTTTATTTTCGTGTTCTGCTTGTATAGGTTTATTTTAGTATCCTGTTCCGCTTGTATATTGTGTACGAAAATAGAGTACTGACGAATGTTTCTTCACTTGTGCGAGTATATTTTAATTGGTGAAAATAACAATGTGATATTTGTAAACACATGTACTGCCAGTGTAATTGTGACAGATGTATTTTAGAATGAATGAAAACATTCCTATCCTAAATACAACATTTAGACATGACTTTCTGTGTGCTTATTTCAGAATTCCGACCGCTTTTTCACGTGACGTGAAGTTTTATCTTGGCCCTGATTACTCACAATATAGGCCGAGACATTCAACTGGCGAAAATATCCTTGGATTAGTTACTTTTAAACACCTGTACTGCAATTGCAACAGCGTTATGTGTATTTGATATTGACCGAAAAATCTTAACCTAAAAATAAACTTTAAACGTTATTATTGGGCGCAAATTTCAGTGTCCCGACTGTTCCTTCACATTCCGTGCAGCTTTATGCTGGCCCACACAGCACGTTCGGTACAAGCACATTCCCGCTGACGCGGAGCGTTCATGTTGCCTCACGAAGTTCTCTCTACCTGTGTGCCGTGTACCGGTACACTGCACAGAAACACTCTTCCCCAAGCTCCTAATGTTCCAGTCTGCCCAGTCCTACTCCTGACATCCGTAGAGAGGTAGCGGCAAAACGTGAGATGAACAAGGTGCAAACTTCTCAAGCACATCCTTTACATGGATATCAACCAGAAACCCTACGACTAAGATCAAGGAACAGCTTCCTCAGAACAACAGAGACTTTTATCGGGACACCACAGCATTCCCGAACTGAGCACTGGCGTGCACGGTTTAACAGCCCTAAGGGATGTGAAAATCTTCCCGCTGGATACACAGAGAAATGGACCACATGGAGATCGCTCAATAACTTACGGTCAGATGTTACTAAATATAAGAATAACGTAATGAAATGGGGTTTCCGTACGGAGTTGCTGCTATGTAAATGTGTCGAAGTGCAGACGTTCTCCCACTTGCTCCAATGTAGTCGGTGTCCAGCATCATGTACTCACTGCCACTTCCGTCCCACTCCTAGCCCTTCCCTGTCCTATCGTCGCCGTAAGACCTATCTGTGTCGGTGCGACGTAAAGAAACTTGCTTGTTGTTGTTGTTGCATCATGTACTCTGGAAGACCTGATTTGTGTTACACCAAATGCAATCGATGTTTCTAACTTCTGGGCGGCAAAAGTGTGAACGAACTGTCAATTCAATGTATCATTTATCACGTACATATTACGTATTATTACCATATCAACTTCAATCATTGTAAGTGCTTCTGACACAAATAAAAAGAAACAACCCTCTAACGCAGGGCCTCTCAGGGTGCATGCGCTTGGTGCATGCATTGTGCACGGTGCAAAAGACGACTTCACTTGGTTGACCACAGTGCAGACCCCCACTCCTCGATTTGGTGCAATAGCGCTGCCTCTCTCTTTCCCCACGCCTGTCTCGCTCGCTCCCCCTGTCTCCCTCTTCTTCACTTGCTGCGTAGCGCTCCAAATCCGAGCCGAATTGATCCGAATGAATCCGAGTTTAGCCGAGTAGCCCAGAGACGAAGCGTTGGTACGAGCCGTCCCAAGCGGGAGCGATGCACAGTGCACGGAGCCCTTGCGCCTCGATTTGCACGCGTGAGATTTTGGGCGTTTGAGAGGCCCTGCTCTAACGCTTCACGTTGTTTCCAACCATCCCGTACGCAGCTGAGACAACAACCAGCAGGGGACTCTCAGACGTGGAAAAGAAAGAGAATTCATTGGAAAGATTCTTGGATGTAGGAAGCCAACAGGTGAATTTACTATCCACTGAAGACCAAACCGAAACTATACCAAAGATTTGGAAATATCACAAACACAATGAAGAAAAGGAGACTGGCTTTCTATGGACATATTAAAAGGATAGAACCAGAAAGGCTCGCCAACAGGATTCTCACTTTCCAGGAGAACAGGAAAATGCAAGTCGTGCGGGTGAAAAGAGACCATCGGAATCTAGAAAAGTGTGGAATCAGGGCAGAAGACGTACGAAACAGAGAAGTCTTCAGAAGAAATGTTGCGGAGGTGAAGGTTCTGCCCGACGAGAAAACGGGAAAAAACAGCGTTGTCGGCAGAAGAACGAGTACGAGCAAGTCAACGGATTAAGGAGAAGTGGCAAAAGAGGAAAGAGAGAGAGGAATTTGCAAAAATGATGGAAGTTGTGTAATCACAATCCATAGGTAGTTGAAAGGAAACTAATAATAATAATAATAATAATAATAATAATAATAATAATAATAATAATAATAATAATAATAATAATAATGCAAAATTACGACACTACAATACAGTCATCAAACCAGAGGCACTTTATGCATCTGAAACACTGATCATTGGCGGCAGGTCACAAATGAAAAGCATTGAGAAACAAGAGAGGAAAACTCTCAGAAAAATCCTAGGACCAAAGTTCGAAAATGGAATTTGGATGAAAAAGAAACCACACGAAATTTTTCAGTTCACAGAAAAAATCACAGATACCATCAGAAAGAGACGACTAAAATTCTACGGACACCTACACAGAATGGATAACAACAGGCTGACAAAGAAAATTCTAAATCTAGCTCTAACCCTGAAAATCCGCAACAATTGGTTAGCAGAAATTCATGAAGATCTGCAAGAAATGGGTATTGAGGACAAAACCATTCAAGATAGAATGAAATTTAGAAGCTTAGTAAACAAACATAAATTTGCAGAGAAACCAACAAGAAAAAATACAGGCTGGACAGAAACACGCAGAAAGGAACACAGTGAAAAAATGAAGAGATATTGGGAAGAAAAGAAGAAGAAACATTGTGCAAAATAAGTTCAAACGCGCTCCACAGCTGGGCACAACGAATCAAAAATAATAATAATAATAATAATAATAATAATAATAATAATAATAATAATAATAATGTTATTTGCTTTACGTCCCAGTTTTCGGAGACGGCGAGGTGTCGGAATTAAGTCCCGCAGGAGTTCTTTTACGTGCCAGTAAACCTACCGACACGAGGCTGACGTGTTTGAGCACCTTCAAACACCACCGGACTGATTTAGGATCAAACCTGCCAAGTTTGGGTCAGAAGGCCAGCGCCTCCACCGTCTGAGCCACTCATCTCGCCCCCATTTAGGAACACGTAACCGAAAGAGGCTGCTTTCTGAACAGTTTGCTGCACCTTGATTCATTACCATTCACTATAGGCTACTACCATTGTGAGAAAATACGCTTGAAATAATCGACATGTTCCAGGTATGTATTCAATATTCTTAGGTTTCTTCCCTACTAATAACCTTTTAATCCTGGTATTTTTTTTTAAATGGGATCGCAATAAATAATCTGCAATATGCAGAGTTAGAGCTTACAACAAGTGCTGAAGCTCTGTAGACGTTACTGAACTCTGTAGTCGAACACAGTGCTGCAGCAAGTCCAACACTTCAAGTATCTCGGCAGTGTACTTGACCACGTCCGCCTCTGTGGTGCATTGGTTAGTGCGATTAGCTGCCATCCCCGGAGGCCCGGGTTCGATTCGCGGCTGGAACGGGGTCCACTCAGCCTCGGGAGGTCAGCTGAGTGGAGGTGGGCTCGATTCCCACCTCAGCCATCCTCGAAGTGGTTTTCCGAAGTTTCTCACTTCTCCTCCAGGCAAATCCCGGGATCGTACCTAACTTAAGGCCACGGCCGCTTAATTCCCTCTTCCTTGTCTATCCCTTCCAATCTTCCCATCCCCCACCAATGCCCTTGTTCAGCATAGCAGGTGAGGCCGCCTGGGCGAGGTACTGGCCATCCTCCCCAGTTGTATCCCCCGACCCAGAATCTGAAGCTCCAGGACACTGTCCTTGAGGCGGTAGAGGTGGTGGTGGTGGTGATTATTGTTTTAAGAGGAAGTACAACTAGGCAACCATCCTCTATATAACACTAATCATAGAGAAAAAATGGAAGGGATCCGACACTTCGAAAAATGAAGATATCGGCCAAAGGAAGACAAGGGCCACGAAGGGTGTGAAAATGAAAGCCTCCCTAGCCCTCGCAAACCTAATAGCGTCGGGTCGGAAAAGAACAAGAGTTGACCAAGAGAGGTCGGATAGGATAGATGAAAGTGAGGAGCTTGGCACAAGTAAGTCGAAGCAATGCCAGGACTCAGCTGAGGGCCCCGTGGTCGCCAGCCCACGCTCCCAAGTTCAGAGCCCCTGGGGCCCCTTTTAGTCGCCTCTTACGACAGGCAGGGGATACCATGGGTGTTATTCTACCTCCCCACCCACAGGGGGTAGAGGTGGGATCCTTCACTGAGTCCGAGGGAAAAACCGACCCTAGAGGGTAAACAGATAAAGAAGAAGTACTTGACCACAGGTGGAATAATGCTGTTGAAATTACGTCTCGGAGTGAACAGGCAAGGAATGCATTCAAGAGAATGAGCAAACTTCTCTGTAATAGGGACTTTAAGATCAATGTTTGTCTCCGTTTACTTAGGGGTTATGTATTTTCTATCCTATCTTATGGTGCCGAGACTTGTACCCTAACAGAGAATACCACCAAAGAACTTCGATCTTTTGGGATGTGGTGCTACCGACGCAACGCCTGCTCAGAATATCATGGGATGACAAAATACGTAGCGCTGAAGTTCACCGACGTCTGAACAAAGAGGCAAAGGTAATGCACAGCATCAAAAAGAAGAAACGTGATTACTTTGAACATACCATTCCAAATGATAAATATAGACTCTTTCATCTTTTTTTCTAGTTGCTTTACTTCGCACCGACACAGATAGGTCTTATGGCGACGATGGGACAGGAAAGGGCTAGGAGTGGGAAGGAAGCGGCCGTGGCCTTAATTAAGGTACATCGCCTGATGTGAAAATGGGAAACCACGGAAAATCATTTTCAGGGCTGCCGACAGTAGTATAATGGGAGAGTTCTGCGGCCTCCTCCCGCGGGAAATTTGAATTCTGGCGGGAAATTTGAATTTTTGGCGGGAAATTTGAATTTTGGCGGGAGATTTGAATTTGTAAACAAAGCCACGTGCTTTTTGACAGCTGTCATCGACAACAACGCATTGCTAACCTCACTGCTGCCATCTTGACGGGCCTAAACCTCAGTGGTACCAACTTAACCTAACTAGCGTGAAGTAAACAACGCCACGTGTTTTTTGACAGCCACGTGCTTTTTGACAGACAACAACGCATCGCTAACCTCAGTGCTGCCATCTTGACGGGCCTAAACCTCAGCAGTACCAACTTAACCTAACTAGCGTGAGGTAAACAAAGCCATGTGTTTTTTGACAGCCACGTGCTTTTTTGAACAGCTGTCATCCGCCATCTTTAAACCACAGAGCACACTGCTGCCATCTTTATCGCAGTAGCTGCAAATTCTTCACCTGTCATCGGCAGTGCTGCCATCTTGGTGGGCCTAAACCTTAGTGCTACCAACTTAACCTCACTAGCGCGAGACAAACAAATCCACGTGCTTTTTTGACAGCTGTCATCCGCCATCTTTAATCTATAGAGCACAGTGGTGCCCTCTTTAGCTACTTACCTTTGAAATGTGGTGGCGGATAATTTGAAAAATGCTGTTTGACAGCAGCCATCTTTAATCTAGAGAGCACCGTGCTGCCCTCTTTAGCTGGATACCTCTGGTGGCAGGCAATTCCACATGACAGCAGCCATCTTTAATCAAGAGAGCACCGTGCTGCCCTCTATGTGGTGGCGGCAATTTGAAAAATTCTACATGCTCTTGTTTGGAAACAAACTCACACGCTTTTTTGACAGCCGTCATCCGCCATCTTTAATCAACAGAGCACCGTGCTGCCCTCTTTAGCTAGATACCTTTGAAATGTGGTGGCGGCAAATTCCACGTGCTCTTGTTTGGAAACAAAGCTATGTGCTTTTTTGACAGCTGACATCCGCCATCTTTAATCTATAGAGCACAGTGCTGCCCTCTTTAGCTACTTACCTTTGAAATGTGGTACGTCACAGCTGTCATCCGCAGTGCTGCCATCTTAACGGGCCTAAACCTTAGTGCTACCAACTTAAACTCACTAGCGCGAGATAAACAAATCCACGTGCTTTTTTTGACAGCTGTCATCCGCCATCTTTAATCTATAGAACACAGCGCTGCCCTCTTTAGCTACTTACCTTTGAAATGTGGTGGCGGATAATTTGAAAAATGCTTTTTGACAGCAGCCATCTTTAATCTAGAGAGCACCGTGCTGCCCTCTTTAGCTAGATACCTGTGGTGGCAGGCAATTCCACGTGACAGCAGCCATCTTTAATCAAGAGGGCACCGTGCCGCCCTCTTTGTGGCGGTGGCAAATTCCACGTGCTTTACAAACTCACGTGCTTTTTTCTGACAGCTGTCATCCGCCATCTTGCATCACAAACCTCAGTGCTGCACCCTTTAGCTAGTTACATTTGAAATGTGGTGACGGCAATTTGAAAAATTCTATGTGCTCTTGTTTGGAAACAAAGCCACGTGCTTTTTGACAGCTGTCATCCACCATCTTTAATCAATAGAGCACTGTGCTCCTATCATGCGGGCAATTTCGTCAGCTGTCATCCGCCATCTTTAATCTACAGAGCACCGTGCTGTCCTCTATGTAGTAGCGGGCAATTTGAAAAGTTCTGTTACTTGTCATCCGTCATCTTTAATCAAGAGAGCACCGTGCTGCCATCTTTAGCTAGATACCTTTGAAATGTGGTGGCGGCAAATTGAAAAATTCCACGTGCTCTTGTTTAGTAAACAAACTCACGCGCTTTTTGTCAGCTTTAGTAAACAAACTTACGCGCTTTTTGTCAGCTGTCATCCGCCATCTTTTATCTATAGAGCTCAGTGCTACACTCTTTAGGTACATACCTTTGAAATATGGTGGCGGGTAATTTAAAAAGAAAAAATTCTACATCAGCCATCTCTCGACGCTAATTGCACAAGATGGTGGCTATACATGACTCCTTAAAGGTGCTTATGCAAGATGGCCGCTATACATAGGTTCTTATGAGATGCCCTTGGGATGCTTGCGCAAGATGGCGGTTATACAAGGCTTCTTATGAGACGCCCTAGAGATGCTTGCGCAAGATGGCGGTTGCTCTTATGAGGCGGCTTAAGGGTCCTTGCACAAGATGGCTAGAGATGCCCTAAGGATGCTTGCGCAAGATGGCGGACGCAAGATGGCGGCTATACACGACTCCTTATGAGACACCTTAAGGGTGCTTGCGCAAGATGGCTGCTGCTCTTATGAAGAAAGCTAGCTTAGAGGCTAACGTGTCGTGCTAGTTCGATTCATTAAATTTGGGGCTTAAATGCATAATGTTAAATATCTCGAAAACGGCGCATCGTAGAGCAAAACGGACAAAATTTTTCTACCCAATACCTCGGTTCGCAGTATGAGGAACAAGAAAAACATAGTCTAATGATGAGATCAACGGTTCGGTTCTAACTTAGGCCCTTTGGCATTAGCTCTGTTTCAGCTCGTAATGAAGCAAGTCTTCGTAACATGATCAGGTCTAGCTATGGTAGAGAGTATAACGTACCGTGCAGGTTCGATTCATTACATTTGGGGCTTAAATGCAAAATGTTAAATATCTCGAAAACGGACAAAATTTTTCTACCTGATACCTAGGTTTGCAGTATCAGGAACATGATAGCATAAGAAAAACATAGTCTAATGATGAGATCGACGGTTCGATTCCTACTTAGGCCCTTTGGCATTGGCAGCTATCTATTTCTACAAGATGGCTGCTATACATAGCTTCTTATGAGACAGCTTAAGAGCGCTTGCACAAGATGACTGCTGCTCTTACGAGACGCCCTAGGGGTGCTTGCGGGAGGTAGCAGCGACAAGACGATGACTATACACAGCTGCTTATGATACGGCCTAGAGGTGCTTACACAAGATGGTGGCTGCTCTGATGAAGAAAGCTAGATTTGCATCGTGCAGGTATTTTTACAGCACTAAACCTCATACCTTTGAAATGTGGTGGCGGATAATTTGAAAAATTCGACGTGCTTTTTCATAAGCTGTTAAGGCCTCCTCTTATGTCAAGGCATAGCTCTATCGAACAAGTTTAAACCTGCATCGGAATAGCTAGAGTAAGCACGTGCTGCAGTGATGACGTCATTAAGCATGTTTAGACTTGCAAATCACAGAAGAAACGTAACAAGGCTGGAATCGAAAACTGCACTCTATGCCGTTAACTTTATCATGTGATCGGAACATTGATTGAAGTGTTTAGAACACTAAATAAGTAGAACCGAACACTGTACTCGATACAACATGTGATTAGAACATGTCAGGGGATACCTTTGTTCTAAGAAGATTAGTTTACCGCACATTCCTTGTAGGGCTAATAGGCTAAGGGGCTAATGGACAAAAGGGCTAATGGGCAAAAGGGCTAAAGGGCTAAAGGGCTAATGGGCTAAAGGGCTAAAGGGCTAAAGGGCTAAAGGGCTGAAGGAGCAGCAACCTCATCGATCGCTATCAGCAAGAACGCTTGTACTTTGTTAAGTGTAGAAAATTAATCTTTATTTGTAAATGGTTTCATCTTCAGAACAAGGAATGGAACCTAGGGGTTACGTCTTACCTAATAAAATCCCCGAGGTGCGATGAGTTACGTTTTTCGAACTAGTGTTTGGAACACTGAACTTTTCAAGATGATAGCAGAGAGTTTAGCAATGTTCTGTTGTTGGATTATAAATTCCGCGCTACAACATGCATAAGGTGGCAGCCTTGAGGTTTACTGCCGTAAAGATGACAAAAGTGAGGTTAACAATGTTCCGTTGTTGGATTTTAAATTCCGCGCTATAACATGCATAAGGTGGCAGCCTTGAGGTTTACCGCCGTAAAGATGGCAGCAGTGAGGTTAGCTACGCTCCATTGTCCTTCAAAGTGAGGTTAGGGTTCGTCAAGAAGACAGCTGTCAAAAAAGCACATGGCAATGTTTACCAAACAAGAGCACGTGGTCGTGACGTCACGGTCACGTAGTATGCTGCCTCAGCATGCAAAGTTCAATGTCTACAACTACGTAGTAAACATTCTGCTATGTTCACAAGATTTTTTACACATAACTATTCTTTATGCTTTAAGTTCATTCACATAGGCTATGTTAAGATAGCAGCACAAACACATGCGAACTTTGTACATTCTAATGGAATAAGTTTAGTACTGTGTGCATCATGGATACATGATGTGTGCACGCATTTAAACTTGACTATACGTAATGCTGCTGCTTTGTTTATAAGATTTTTATACATTGCTATTCTTTATGCTTTAAGTTCGTGCACACACAAGCGATAGTCGTACGCTCTGGCAGGAGAAGTTCAGTACGATATTCGATACATACATTATCGATAGGTGATGTGTACACGCTTTAGAACATAGCTCTTTTTTGTGCTTTAAGTTCGTGCACATAGGTTAGGGATACACAAAAGCGATTGCTACATGCTCTAGCGGAAGAAGTCTAGTACGATAGTCGATGCATGTAAAATCGATAGGTTATGCTAAGATAGGAGCACACTTACACGATTTTAGCACAATCTAGTGGAAAAAGTTTAGTATGATAGTCGTTTCATGCAAAATCATTAGGTAATGTGTACACGCTTTGAAACAAGGCTATTTTTTATACTTTAAGTTCATGCGTCTTAGTTATGCTAAGATACCAGCACATTCTACCTGAAGAAGTTTTGTACGAGAGTCGATACATGCAAAATCGATAGTTGATGCGTACACGCTTTGAAACATGACTATTCATTGTACTTTAAGTTCATGGGTATAGGTTATGCTAAGATAGCAGCACAATCTAGCGGAAGAAATTTAGTACGATATTTGATGCATGCAAAATCAATAAGTAATGTGTACACACTTTGAAACATGGCTATTGTTCGTACTTTAAGTTCATGCTAAGATAGCAGCACAATCCAGCGGAAGAAGTTTAGTACGATATTTGTTGCACGCAAAATCGATAGGTGATGTGTACACACTTTGAAACATGGCTATTCTTTTTACCTTAAGATCATGCGTGTAGGTTATGCTAGGATAGCAGCACAATCTAGCGGGAGGAGTTTAGTACGAGAGTCAATGCATGCAAAAACGATAGGTAATGTGTACACGCTTTGAAACATGGCTATTCATTGTACTTTAATTTTATGGGTATAGGTTTTGCTAAGATAGCAGCACTATCTAGCGGATGAAGTTTAGTTCGATGGTCGATGCATGTAAAATCGATAGGTGATGTGTACACGCTTTGAAACATGGCTATTCATTGTACTTTAATTTTATGGGTATAGGTTATGCTAAGATAGCAGCACTATCTAGCGGATGAAGTTTAGTACGATGGTCGATGCATGTAAAATCGATAGGTGATGTGTACACGCTTTGAAACATGGCAATTCAAACTGCTGCTCTGTTCCCAAGACTTTTAAGCATAGCTAATCCTAATGCTGCTCTTAACGACGTCGAGCTAAGGATTGATTACGTGACCGTGACGTCACGACCACGTGCTCTTGTTTGGTAAACATAGCCACGTGCTTTTTTGACAGCTGTCTTCTTGACGAACCCTAACCTCACTTTGAAGGACAATAGAGCGTCGCTAACCTCACTGCTGCCATCTTTACGGCGGTAAACCTCAAGGCTGCCACCTTATGCATGTTATAGCGCGGAATTTAAAATCCAACAACGGAACATTGTTAACCTCACTCTTGTCATCTTTACGGCAGTAAACCTCAAGGCTGCCACCTTATGCATGTTGTAGCGCGGAATTTATAATCCAACAACAGAACATTGCTAAACTCTCTGCTATCATCTTGAAAAGTTCAGTGTTCCAAACACTAGTTCGAAAAACGTAACTCATCGCACCTCGGGGATTTTATGAGGTAAGACGTAACGCCTAGGTTCCATTCCTTGTTCTGAAGATGAAACCATTTACAAATAAAGATTAATTTTCTACACTTAACAAAGTACAAGCGTTCTTGCTGATAGCGATCGATGAGGTTGTTGCTCCTTTAGCCCTTTAGCCCTTTAGCCCATTAGCCCTTTAGCCCTTTAGCCCTTTTGCCCATTAGCCCTTTTGTCCATTAGCCCCTTAGCCTATTAGCCCTACAAGGAATGTGCGGTAAACTAATCTTCTTAGAACAAAGGTATCCCCTGACATGTTCTAATCACATGTTGTATCGAGTACAGTGTTCGGTTCTACTTATTTAGTGTTCTAAACACTTCAATCAATGTTCCGATCACATGATAAAGTTAACGGCATAGAGTGCAGTTTTCGATTCCAGCCTTGTTACGTTTCTTCTGTGATTTGCAAGTCTAAACATGCTTAATGACGTCATCACTGCAGCACGTGCTTACTCTAGCTATTCCGATGCAGGTTTAAACTTGTTCGATAGAGCTATGCCTTGACATAAGAGGAGGCCTTAACAGCTTATGAAAAAGCACGTCGAATTTTTCAAATTATCCGCCACCACATTTCAAAGGTATGAGGTTTAGTGCTGTAAAAATACCTGCACGATGCAAATCTAGCTTTCTTCATCAGAGCAGCCACCATCTTGTGTAAGCACCTCTAGGCCGTATCATAAGCAGCTGTGTATAGTCATCGTCTTGTCGCTGCTACCTCCCGCAAGCACCCCTAGGGCGTCTCGTAAGAGCAGCAGTCATCTTGTGCAAGCGCTCTTAAGCTGTCTCATAAGAAGCTATGTATAGCAGCCATCTTGTAGAAATAGATAGCTGCCAATGCCAAAGGGCCTAAGTAGGAATCGAACCGTCGATCTCATCATTAGACTATGTTTTTCTTATGCTATCATGTTCCTGATACTGCAAACCTAGGTATCAGGTAGAAAAATTTTGTCCGTTTTCGAGATATTTAACATTTTGCATTTAAGCCCCAAATGTAATGAATCGAACCTGCACGGTACGTTATACTCTCTACCATAGCTAGACCTGATCATGTTACGAAGACTTGCTTCATTACGAGCTGAAACAGAGCTAATGCCAAAGGGCCTAAGTTAGAACCGAACCGTTGATCTCATCATTAGACTATGTTTTTCTTGTTCCTCATACTGCGAACCGAGGTATTGGGTAGAAAAATTTTGTCCGTTTTGCTCTACGATGCGCCGTTTTCGAGATATTTAACATTATGCATTTAAGCCCCAAATTTAATGAATCGAACTAGCACGACACGTTAGCCTCTAAGCTAGCTTTCTTCATAAGAGCAGCAGCCATCTTGCGCAAGCACCCTTAAGGTGTCTCATAAGGAGTCGTGTATAGCCGCCATCTTGCGTCCGCCATCTTGCGCAAGCATCCTTAGGGCATCTCTAGCCATCTTGTGCAAGGACCCTTAAGCCGCCTCATAAGAGCAACCGCCATCTTGCGCAAGCATCTCTAGGGCGTCTCATAAGAAGCCTTGTATAACCGCCATCTTGCGCAAGCATCCCAAGGGCATCTCATAAGAACCTATGTATAGCGGCCATCTTGCATAAGCACCTTTAAGGAGTCATGTATAGCCACCATCTTGTGCAATTAGCGTCGAGAGATGGCTGATGTAGAATTTTTTCTTTTTAAATTACCCGCCACCATATTTCAAAGGTATGTACCTAAAGAGTGTAGCACTGAGCTCTATAGATAAAAGATGGCGGATGACAGCTGACAAAAAGCGCGTGAGTTTGTTTACTAAAGCTGACAAAAAGCACGTGAGTTTGTTTACTAAACAAGAGCACGTGGAATTTTTCAATTTGCCGCCACCACATTTCAAAGGTATCTAGCTAAAGATGGCAGCACGGTGCTCTCTTGATTAAAGATGACGGATGACAAGTAACAGAACTTTTCAAATTGCCCGCTACTACAGAGAGCAGCACGGTGCTCTGTAGATTAAAGATGGCGGATGACAGCTGACGAAATTGCCCGCATGATAGGAGCACAGTGCTCTATTGATTAAAGATGGTGGATGACAGCTGTCAAAAAAACACGTGGCTTTGTTTACTAAACAAGAGCACATAGAATTTTTCAAATTGCCGCCACCACATTTCAAAGGTATCTAGCTAAAGATGGCAGCACGGTGCTCTCTTGATTAAAGATGGCGGATGACAGCTAAACCAAGTTGCCCGCTACTACATAGAGGACAGCACGGTGCTCTGTAGATTAAAGATGGCGGATGACAGCTGACGAAATTGCCCGCATGATAGCAGCACAGTGCTCTATTGATTAAAGATGGTGGATGACAGCTGTCAAAAAAGCACGTGGCTTTGTTTCCAAACAAGAGCACATAGAATTTTTCAAATTGCCGTCACCACATTTCAAAGGTAACTAGCTAAAGAGTGCAGCACTGAGGTTTGTGATGCAAGATGGCGGATGACAGCTGTCAGAAAAAAGCACGTGAGTTTGTAAAGCACGTGGAATTTGCCACCGCCACAAAGAGGGCGGCACGGTGCTCTCTTGATTAAAGATGGCTGCTGTCACGTGGAATTGCCTGCCACCACAGGTATCTAGCTAAAGAGGGCAGCACGGTGCTCTCTAGATTAAAGATGGCTGCTGTCAAAAAGCATTTTTCAAATTATCCGCCACCACATTTCAAAGGTAAGTAGCTAAAGAGGGCAGCACTGTGTTCTATAGATTAAAGATGGCGGATGACAGCTGTCAAAACAAGCACGTGGATTTGTTTATCTCGCGCTAGTGAGTTTAAGTTGGTAGCACTAAGGTTTAGGCCCGTTAAGATGGCAGCACTGCGGATGACAGCTGTGACGTACCACATTTCAAAGGTAAGTAGCTAAAGAGGGCAGTACTGTGCTCTATAGATTAAAGATGGCGGATGTCAGCTGTCAAAAAAGCACATAGCTTTGTTTCCAAACAAGAGCACGTGGAATTTGCCGCCACCACATTTCAAAGGTATCTAGCTAAAGAGGGCAGCACGGTGCTCTGTTGATTAAAGATGGCGGATGACGGCTGTCAAAAAAGCGTGTGAGTTTGTTTCCAAACAAGAGCATGTAGAATTTTTCAAATTGCCGCCACCACATAGAGGGCAGCACGGTGCTCTCTTGATTAAAGATGGCTGCTGTCATGTAGAATTGCCTGCCACCACAGGTATCTAGCTAAAGAGGGCAGCACGGTGCTCTCTAGATTAAAGATGGCTGCTGTCAAAAAGCATTTTTCAAATTATCCGCCACCACATTTGAAAGGTAAGTAGCTAAAGAGGGCACCACTGTGCTCTACAGATTAAAGATGGCGGATGACAGCTGTCAAAAAAAGCACGTGGATTTGTTTGTCTCGCGCTAGTGAGGTTAAGTTGGTAGCACTAAGGTTTAGGCCCACCAAGATGGCAGCACTGCCGATGACAGGTGACGAATTTGCAGCTACTGCGATAATGAGGGCAGCAGTGTGCTCTGTGGTTTAAAGATGGCGGATGACAGCTGTCAAAAAAGCACGTGGCTTTGTTTATCTCACGCTAGTGAGGTTACGTTGGTAGCACTAATGTTTAGGCCCGCCAAGATGGCAGCACTGCCGATGACAGGTGACGAATTTTACATCTACTACGATAAAGAGGGCAGCACAGTGCTCTGTGGTTTAAAGATGGCGGGTGACAACTGTCCAAAAAGCACGTGGCTCTCAAAAAACACGTGGCTTTGTTTACCACGCGCTAGTTAGGTTAAGTTGGTACCACTAAGGTTTAGGCCCGTCAAGATGGCAGTACTGAGGTTAGCGATGCGTTGTTGTCTGTCAAAAAGCACGTGGCTGTCAAAAAACACGTGGCTTTGTTTACCTCACGCTAGTTAGGTTAAGTTGGTACTACTGAGGTTTAGGCCCGTCAAGATGGCAGCACTGAGGTTAGCGATGCGTTGTTGTCTGTCAAAAAGCGTGGCTGTCAAAAAACACGTGGCTTTGTTTACCTCACGCTAGTTAGGTTAAGTTGGTACCACTGAGGTTTAGGCCCGTCAAGATGGCAGCAGTGAGGTTAGCGATGCGTTGTTGTCGATGACAGCTGTCAAAAAGCACGTGGCTTTGTTTACAAATTCAAATCTCCCGCCAAAATTCAAATTTCCCGCCAAAAATTCAAATTTCCCGCCAGAATTCAAATTTCCCGCGGGAGGAGGCCGCAGAACTCTCCCATTATACTACTGCCGACAGTGGGGTTCGAACCTACTATCTCCCGAATACTGGATACTGGCCGCACTTAAGCGACTACAGCTATCGAGCTCGGTCATCTTATCTTACAAGACACAAATAGAAGGATGGGGAAGTAGGGGAAGGAGGAGAATATCTTGGCTACAGAATCTACGAGAGTGATATGGGTTCAGTACCCCCCCCCCCCCCCTACACTCTTTGCCGAGTTGCTGAGAACAATTACCAGATCGCCCTGATCACAACCGACATCCAATGAGGATATGGTATGAGAAGAAGAAGAAGAATGCTGATTTTCGTATCATACTCAAAATGTTGGATTGCAGGGATTTAGCAGTCGGCCACTAAGATACGACACGGTGGAGTACATCCTCGTTGGTAACGTGGTCTACCCACATCCACAATTCAAAGACGTACAGTACACTGGAGATACACGAAAGAAGATTTTTTTAAAATTTGCCTTACGTCGCACCAAACACAGATAGGTCTTATGTAGACGATGGGGTAGGAAATAGCTAGGGATGGGAGGAAGCGGCCTTAATTAAGGTACAGTCCCAGCATCTGCCTGGTGTGAAAATAGGAAACCACGGAATACCATATCCAGGGCTGCCGACAGTGGGGTTCGAGCCCATTATATCCTGAACCTCACGGCCAACTCGCTGGGCAACGAAGGAAGAGAAAATGACTGGACGTACAGGAAGTAGGAAAACAAGACTGAATGTACAAGAAGGAAGAGAACAAGAGTGGACGTACAGGAAAGAAAAGAATACGGTCGGGCGTCCAGGATGAGAGAGAACAAGAATAGACGTAGAGAAAAAGACAAATAAAGGTTAGACGAACATCAAAGAGTTGAACGTACGAAAAGAACGAAAAAATGGGACCATGTATCAGAAAGAAGGAAATATTACTATAATTATAGGACCTACAGAAAGGAGGGGAAGATGTCCACTGACGATGTACATGAGAGGACGGGCGGGAAAGAAAAAAGATAACTATAAAAGACGTACACACAGGAAGGAATAAGCCAAAAAATGTATGAACTTGTGTACGTAATTAACCTGAATCTACAGTCTATAGTTGTGGTTGGTGATAAACCACCTTTGAAAGTGATGTACTGTAATACATCGTCGCTGGTATTTTTTCTATCTTCTGCAGATCTTCTGCGAACCGGCACGAGGACATGATTTTGCTCGTACGTGACTTGAACGCCAAGACGATTCCTTGAGATATTAATATACAATATAATTTCGAGAAAGTGACCGTCCTCCCCTTCACCACCTGACAGTTGGTGACATCTGGTAACCGCACAGAATATTAATACTGAACCAGTTCTATTTTTAAATATATCAACGATTTCGCAAACCTTTTACAGAGGAAAATATATCGACGTCCAAAGTCATGTTGGTCAATTCTCATGCAATGAAAGGAGTCGGGGAAGAAAAGTATGTGGCTCTATTCCGTTCGACGCTGCTGTTCAGCGAGGTCTTCCTTCAATTTATCATTGCAGCGTGGCGCTTTACTTAGAACACCCAGTAGGTTATAGAGTGGGTGTAATGCACTACAAAGTTCACAGTTCTAGACCTTCAGGCAAGCAACTCAATGTTGAAAACACTCTACGGATATGAGCTACGAATTTTAGGTACATAAAACATAATAAAGTATGAGAATATATTCCTTATTTAATTCTAAAAATTACAATCCTTTTCTTAACCAGCGTTAGCCGGTCGATTAGATTAGCAGTTTGCGTTTTTTTTTTATCCGTTACAAGCGCTAATGTGAGTGTTCCTTGGTTCAATACCCTCAGGCGTTTTTTGATTTTTTTTTTAAAGTCCGCACCGAATGTAGTTATAAGGGTTTAACATGCATACATACATACATACATACATACATACATTATCATTATAGACTGTTATGCCTTTCAGCGTTCAGTCTGTAAGCCTCTGAGAATTTACTAAACGTCGCCACAATCCTCGATTTGCAACTAGTGTTGTGGCCTCATTTAGTTCTATACCTCTTATCTTTAAATCGTTAGAAACCGAGTCTAACCATCGTCGTCTTGGTCTACCTCTACTTCTCTTACCCTCCATAACAGAGTCCATTATTCTCCTAGGTAACCTATCCTCCTCCATTCGTCTCACATGACCCCACCACCGAAGCCGGTTTATGCGTACAGCTTCATCCATCGAGTTCATTCCTAAATTAGCCTTTATCTCCTCATTCCGAGTACCCTCCTGCCATTATTCTCACCTGTTTGTACCAGCAATCATTCTTGCTACTTTCATGTCTGTTACTTCTAACGTACTTCACTCCCGTAAAGCAATGTTGGTCTGAAAACAGACCGATGTAAAGACAGTTTCGTCTGGGAGCTGACTTCCTTCTTACAGAATACTGCTGATCGCAACTGCGAGCTCACTGCATTAGCTTTACCACACCTTGATTTAATCTCACTTAATATATTACCATCCTGGGAGAACACACAACCTAAATACTTGAAATTATCGACCTGTTCTAGCTTTGTATCACCAATCTGACATTCAGTTCTGTTGAATTTCTTACCTACTGACATCAATTTAGTCTTCGAGAGGCTAATTTTCATACCATACTCATTGCACCTGTTTTCAAGTTCCAAGATATGAGACTGCAGGCTTTCGGCACAGTCTGCCATTAAGACCAAGTCGTCAGCATAGGCCAAACTGCTTACTACATTTCCACCTAACTGAATCCCTCCCTGCCATTTTATACCTTTCAGCAGATGATCCATGTAAACTACGAACAGCAAAGGTGGGTTTAAGTGAAACTTTAATACGCCTTAAAGTAATTTATTGTTAATCTGTGTACCAAGTTTTTAATTTCTGATATTTGTGAAAAATTTTGTTGTAAATTTTGCGAAACAACATTTCCTCATTACTAGGTGATATTTCTTTCTTATGACGTCGTATCGGAACGGAGGTTGACGATCCACACGGCCAGGGCCCTGTTTCATAAAACTAACTAATAATAGTAGCTAATAATATTAGAACTCATAAAAATAATTATTAGTTAACCAAATTCTGTTTCATAAAGATTTACACATGACTTATAAAATATCTTCACTAATAATATTAGTTCATTAGTCAGCTGATACAAATGGAGGTTAGAATCAGTCTGTTTCATATGTTCTTGGTTTGGGTTTGTTCCTAGCAGTAGGCTAATGCTTGACTACAACCGACTATTAATCCACATGTTCAAAAGGCTCACTTGATATTTTCGTTGCTGTGACTTTAATACATATGAAAATGGATAAAAGAAGTGAAAATAATGAGAGAAGAAAATTTCTTTGCGGAAAGTGATTGAGTTAAAGCGTCAACTATTCGCAGCCTTTTGCACATTATCTCTCTCCTTGTTCCTTTTATTTTTTATTTCATGTGCTCTTAAAAATCTCTGTTTAGATGGACTAGCGACATCTTTGTTTACTACCCCTGTTGGTGGGGGCAGTAGAATAACAGCCACGGTATCCCCTGCCTGTCGTAAGAGGAGACTAAAAGGGGTCCCATGGCTCTCAACTTGGGAGCGTGTATTGGCGAACATGGGGCACTGAGATGAGTCTTGCCATTGCTTCAACTCACTTCTGTCAGGCTCATTTTCAATTCCCTTCTGACCTTCCTTGTTCAACTCTTGTTCTTTTCCGACCCTGACAGTATTAGGTTGCGAGGCCGAGAGAGTCTTTCATTTTCACGCCCTTCGTGGCCCTTCTCTTTCTTTAGCCGATACCTTCATTTTTCAAAAGTTGAATCCTGTCCATTTTTCTACGGTATCTGATTAGTGTTATTATAGATTATGGTTGCCTAGTTGTAGCCTATTTCCTCTTAAAACAATAATCATCACCAGCATCATCTTGGTTTACTGGTGATATAAGCCAAGATTTTAAAAGATACTTGGAGTGTCCGAGCAGAACTGCAGTAGAGAAACACAATGATACTGTGTATCACTACCAACCGGTGGAGTGCAATGTGAAGCTGCTATTTTAAGGTTATGCTTCATTCCTTGCAGTGGAACGTTCTATTACCTACCAATCCTATCAAGCAAATGCTCAAAAGTTATGTAATCTAACCTAAATCTCCCATTGTACCGGTATTCATATGTTTGTTACATGTCAGTACAGGCTGTTTTTGACGTAACATTTATTGAACGGTGAATACCTACACTCGTTCCTTACCACTATTTGAATCAGAGTCTACCATTTCAGTGATCTTCATGATTTTATGCCAAAATATTAAAATACCGCTCACTTTGGTTTCACTAATAATATGAATTATGAGTCAATATACACTCATGAAAATAATCCTAATAATATGAGTAACTTTTATTAGTCATGTTGTCTATGAAACAATTTACTAATATTATTAGGAAGATCTACTAATAATTTTGACTCATAAACTAATAACTAATATTATTAACTAATAATTTTATGAAACATAATATTAATATTGTTAGTTAATATTATTGGTTTCTTACTAATAATATTAGTGAAAGATGTTTTATGATACAGGGCCCAGCTCTGACCTTGACATTGCAGCACGAAAGACCTCCTCCGATGTAAAACAATGCCATCTTCGGATATCCTTCAACCAGGAGTTTCTTCGTCTTCCAATAGACCTTTACCCAGGAATTTTCCCTTCAGTAATTAATTGTAGTAACTGGTATTTATCGCCTCTCATAATATGTTCCAAGTATCTTCTTTTTCGTTGTTTTATAACAAGCAATAGTTCTCTTTGCTTTTCCATCCGGTGAAGAACCTCAATATTCGAAACTTTCAGTATCCATGGTGTACGTAGAATACATCTGTACAAATACATTTCAAATGCCTCAATTCGTTTCTCAGTATTTAGGTCGAAGGTCCAACTTTCACACCCGTGAAGGAGGACAGAGAATATGTAACAGCGGATCATTGTGATTCTCAGTGATAAGCTGAGGTCTGATCGTATGAAGAATTTTCTCGTATCAGTGAATTGTTTCCGGGCTTTTTTCTATTCTAGATTTCACCTCTTTCTTAGAGTCACATTGACTGTCCAAAATAGTACCTAAATATTTGAAGGAGGATACTTGCTCAAATGTTTTTCCATTCATTGTGAGTTTTATTGGGTTTTCCTTTTAGAGAATACCATAAGCTTGGTTTTGGAAGTGTTAATAAATAGGCCGTATTCCTCACTGCATTGAACTAGGTGGTTTATCATGCGTCGAAGGGCAGATAGCTCATCTGCTATGACGACAGTGTCATCCGCATATCTAATGTTGTTAATAACTTTTTCATTTATCGTGATCCCTCCACAATCATTCGCCAATGCTTTCTTGAAGACTGCCTCAGAATAAATATTGAACAGAAGAGGAGATAATACACAACCATGACGGACACATTTTCTGATTGAAGTTGTTTCTGAAGTTCCTTGATCAGTTTTGACATCTGCTGTCTGATTCCAGTATAGATTACTGATTATACGTGGATGAAATGAAATGGCATATGGATTTTAGTGCCGGGACATCCCAGGACGGGTTCGGCTCGCCAGGTGCAGGTAGGCGACCTGCGCGTCGTGATGAGGATGAAATGATGATGAAGACAACACATACACCCAGCCCCCGTGCCAGGGAAATTAACCAATGGTGGTTAAAATTCGCGACCCTGCCGGGAATCGAACCCGGGACCCCTGTGACCAAAGGCCAGCACGCTAACCATTTAGCTATGGAGCCGGACATTATACAGGTAGACCTCGTTATACGCGATAGTTACGTTCCGCGGAATTGCCGCGCATACCGAATTCGCGTAAATCTAGTGTCATTTTATATGTAAAATGTAGGGTTAGGTTTCCGATTACTCACATATTAAGTTTAAATAGCAGATGTTCTTAGTATTTTTACAAGAAAATAACCATTATAATGATTCTGAAACGCATTTTAATACAACTTGTATACACTTAAAAACTGAATACTGAAACTAAACTCTGCATACAAGCTCTTGACATTAGCTTGAATGGCTGCTCAAGAGGGAGACATGTGTTGTTGTTTGTGATGGTCAATCCAGTCCATTCTTTCCATCGCTTCCGAGCGAGAACTGGTCAGTCTAGTCACACTTCAGATAGTAGAATATTGAGCAGGTTTTCCAATTGATTCCGCATTGTCACGAATAGTTCTCACAGTGGATTCGCTAAGTCCCAAAGCACGCTGAATGTCAACAATACACTCACCTTCCTCATAGCGATCCAAAACCTCTGTATTTCTAACGAATACAGCTTTGGTACACACTTCTCTCCTTAGACAGGCACACTTTCTTTCATTCTATCCAGCGTTTTCAATACGAAACCTGTCAAGTGCAACTTGATAGCTCTACTGACAGGAAATGACGATTCACGTCTCGATAAACACGACAGAAGATGCGCGTAGAGATGCGTTTTCCCCGTTTAACCTTGGTTAGTGTACGTTAAAGAGTTCGACACGCTTACGCATTACAGCGTCCATGTACTGTTAACAGACGGCAGCAGTACACTCAAAAACCAAAATCGCGGATAACGAATCAGCGTATAACGGGGTTTACCTGTACGTAGATCATTGCGATCAATACCGAGTTGTTGAAGAATCGTGATTAACTTTTCATGTTTTAACACAGTCAAGTGCCTTTTTTGTAATCTATAAAACAAGCATAACCATCCACGTTCATATCCATGCATTGAAGGAGAAAAGCGCTTCACGCGTGCTAAGACCATTCCTAAAACCAAATTGACTCTAATCCATGCAAGATTCACATTTCTTATATATTCGAGAGTGTATGATCTGGAGGAAAATTTTGAGTACATGAGACATCAAATTTATGAAACGGTAGTCATCGCAATGAGATGAGTTGAACTTCTTCGGCAGCGGAATGAATGTGATCATAGCCGTAAAAAATTCGTCTTGTTCAATCAATCAATCAATCAATCAATCAATCAATCAATCAATCAATCAATCAATCAATCAATCCAGATCTGCATTTAGGGCATTCACCCAGGAGGCAGATTACCTATCTGTTGTTTTCCTAGCCTTTTCTTAAATGTTCTTATGAAGCTCATGAGAATGCCAGGCTAAAATTGGAAACTGCTGTTTTGCCTGCATGCAATTGTTGATTCCTATGACATCTGATTGCGCAACCGTTGTGGATCCAACCCACCTTCGGGTTTAGAAGTCTGCATACTTGTGTCGCTTACCATCATGTTGCTAAGTATACATGACCCAGAATGCAGTTGTGGAACTTCTCTGTCGACTTGATCAGAGCGATGGGGGAGGCAGAGATTATCTTGTCCAGTAATAAGAACTGGCTGACGTCAGAACGAAGCAGACCTCTATCTCGTCAGCCATGGAAGCAGACCCGCCCAGCTTCAGTTGCCCTTGGAACCGCTTGTTCACGTGTTCGGTTCAGTGCTCCCATATCACACTACTGATATCATGCACCTGTCAGAACCACAATTACTGTAGATCCTGAATTATATATTCCACTCTTAACGATAAGATTTCCTGCACACAAGTGTATCGTACGTTATGGAAATTATCTTAAGAACAATCGGTTCTATAGGTGACCTTCATCTTGGATAATTCATGGTATACGAGTTGAGTTGATTTCTCGCGGCTACACTTTTACAAAACGTGCTCAATGTATAACAACTGTAGAAGTTGTTGTTACTAAGGTTCGCCGGTAGATGCCAGTACTCGTAGTACATGGGAATCCCAGCTGTGTAGTTTAATCACCAAAGCAAAGGCAAGGTTGTAAAAATTCAAATATATCTTCCTTTAAAAAAATAACATTTTCCGTGGTTTCCCATTTTCACACCAGGCACATGCTGAAGCTGTACCTTAAATTAAGGCCACGGCCGCTTCGTTGCAAATCCTAGCCCTTTTCCTCTCCCATCGTGTTGTTGTTGTTGTTGTTGGATAATATTATAAGTTTACTTTATTATCACATGTAATGCTAAGCTATGCCTTTGCTGGCA
The DNA here is from genome assembly GCF_040414725.1 of Anabrus simplex. Lineage (NCBI taxonomy): Eukaryota > Metazoa > Arthropoda > Insecta > Orthoptera > Tettigoniidae > Anabrus > Anabrus simplex. Next base: position 1,743,152,239 of record NC_090265.1, read on the forward strand.
AGACCTAGTGTTTACAGTGCACTATGTCTTCTGGTATGGGCTAGAATAATTTTGTTACTTTCATTGATCTGTTTCTGTCGTATACTTGGCTTTGAGAATATGAAAGTGACTGAGGTATGAGCGATGCTAGTAATGCCATTCCTTCTGCAGCCAGTCCCTGCTATGAATGGTGCTCATAGGGTCGGTTGGTACATGCATTTCAGTGGGCTTGGCAGACGGATATGTAACAGCAACTTCTGGCTCGCTGAGGAAAGCAACAGGAAACTACCTCACTCCTCATTTCCCTAGTACGCCTCTTCAGTGATGCCTAGGCCATCTATGACAGCTGATGGCGGAGCTGTTGAGGATCCAACCAGCCTTAGGGCTGACGACTGAACATACATACACATGCTAAGCTAGTAATAAGCTTAACCTACAGCATTGTAAGCCGCAGTGTTAAGCACTAAAACAAGGGCGCCCATGCCCGGGAGAAAGGGAGGGGCCACACACCGCCCCTCCCTAGCTCTCAGGGAAAGGCAAAAATTAAATGTAGTCAGGTGTTTTTCTTTGCAGAAAATGGTTTAAAAGTCGGTATTACGTAGAAGTTGTAGTACCGCCTCCCATCAACAGGCAGGGGATACCGTGGGTGTTGTTCTACCGCCATTCATCTTCCAAAATTTTAAAAATACTGCATACCCCCAGGTCTAGCCCCCCCCCCCCCCTACAAACTGTCATATGGGCGCCCATGCACTAGAAATACCTGTGAATTTGTATTGATCATGCTTGATTTAGAATGTTAAACTAGTAGCCTAGTATTTCTTGTAATATTTCTTTCCACGGAATTACTTGTTGTTTTTGTTGATGATGTTGTTGTTGGGTAATTATGTTTCAACTTTACTTTATTATCACACTGCTGTATGTGACCATTGCCACCGGGATATTTCCAATTGCGATGTATTTGTTAATAAAAATAATAAGATCTATCCGTGACTGTGCGACGTAAAGCCAATGGTAAAAAGCAAAATATGAATATATTTTAGCCATGGATTTTTAATACATGAAACTTTAAGTTCAATCCTTCTGATCAATGAAAATGAAAATCTACAGCCTGTTTCCAGTCATTCGACCGGGTCACGAATGGAATGAATGAAGCCCCATCTAGCGGCGAGGATAGGAATTGTGCCGGTTACCGAAGCCTGTCGCACTCCTCTGGGCAATGATTGATAAATGACAGATGAAATTATATTGGGGAGTGTTGCTAGAATGAAAGATGACAGGGAAAACCGGAGTACTGGGAGAAAAACCTGTCCCGCCTCCGCTTTGTCCAGCAAAAAACTCACATGGAATGACCGGGATTTGAACCATGGACCCCAGTGGTGAGAGGCCGGCGCGCTGCCGCCTGAGCCATCGAGGCTCGTTGTAAAAAATGTCAAAAGGAAATTTTGAAACGGGTCGCAAGGACCAAGAATCCGAACACTCATTTCAAACACCTGAAGTTGAAACCGATATTTTTCCGTGGTTTCCCATTTTCACACCAGGCCTTTCCTATCCCATCGTCGCCACAAGACCTATCTGTGTCGGTTGCGACGCAAAGCCCCTAGCAAAAAAAAAAACTATATTTGATCATTCTGGCGGGAAAAACTTCTTCTTCTTCTTCTTCTTCTTCTTCTTCTTCTTCTTCTTCTTCTTCTTCTTCTTCTTAATCTGGTTTCCCTCCAGGGTCAGTATTTCCCTCGGACTCAGCGAGGGATCCCACCTCTACCGCCTCAAGGGCAGTGTCCTGGAGCTTCAGACTCTGGGTCGGGGGGTACAACTGGGGAGGATGACCAGTACCTCGCCCAGGCGGCCTCATCTGCTATGCTGAACAGGGGCCTCGGTGGGGGATGGGAAGATTGGATGGGACAGGCAAGGAAGAGGGAAGAAAGCGGCCGTGGCCTTAAGTTAGGTACCATCCCGGCATTTGCCTGGAGGAGGTGGGAAACCACGGAAAACCACTTCCAGGATGGCTGAGGTGGGAATCGAACCCACCTCTACTCAGTTGACCTCCCGAGGCTGAGTGGACCCCGTTCCAGCCCTCGTACCACTTTTCAAATTTCGTGGCAGAGCCGGCAATCGAACCCGGACCTCCGGGGTAGGCAGCTAATCACGCTAACCACTACACCACAGAGGCGGACGGCGGGAAAAAACTACGGCTGTAATTGAAATAATTGAGTTTCTTTTTTTCTTGTCACGAAATTATTTCGTTGAATTCAAATACACCGGGCGAGTTGGCCGTGCGCGTAGAGGCGCGCGGCTGTGAGCTTGCATCCGGGAGATAGTAGGTTCGAATCCCACTATCGGCAGCCCTGAAGATGGTTTTCCGTGGTTTCCCATTTTCACACCAGGCAAATGCTGGGGCTGTACCTTAATTAAGGCCACGGCCGCTTCCTTCCAACTCCTAGGCCTTTCCTATCCCATCGTCGCCATAAGACCTATCTGTGTCGGTGCGACGTAAAGCCCCTAGCAAAAAAAAAAAAAAAAAAAAATTCAAATACAGTAATTTATCACTTTAATAACGCTTTGTTTGCCGGTCTACACACAGGAGAAATGGCGAGGCAACTTCAAACTGCTTTGTTAGATTATGATGTCATTGTCATGTTTCCATTCGATCAAATTAATATGCATGTTGTTTGCCATTAGGCATCCCCGCCCCTCATACACACACACAATATATTTATACTGAATCGAGCTGTAAGTTTTACCATATTTCTGCATAAAACCTGCTGTAGACTAAAAAATTTCAGGACTCGACTGTCATTGAGCAACCTCGCTATTGACCTATCGAAGGCTTTTCATAGGATAAATTATGGGAGGTTACTAACAAAAATCAGGGCAATTGGGCTATACAAAATAGTGGTTTAATGGGTGGCTACATTTCTAGAAAATAGAACTCAGAGAATTAGAGTAGTCCGCCTCTAAGGTGTAGTGGTCAGTGCAATTAGCTGCCACCCCCGGAGACCTGGGATCGATTCGCGGCTCTGCCACGAAATTTGAAAAGTGGTACGGGGGCTGGAACGGGGTCCACTCATCCTCGGGAGGTCAAATGGGTAGAGGTGGGTTCGATTCCCAGTATTTGCCTGGTGTGAAAATGGGAAACCATGGAAAATCATCTTCAGGGCTGTCGACAGTGGGATTCAAACCCACTATCTCCCGGAGGCGAGCTCACAGTTGCGCGCCCCTAACCGCACGGCCAACTCGCCCGGTAGGGAACAATGAATGTACCTAGGTGTTAATATAAGGAATGATCTCCGTTGGGGTAATCATATTAAGGAAATAGTTAAGAAAAGTTACAGATCTCTTCACATGGTTATGAGAGTACTTAGGTGTTGTAGTCCCAAGTGTATGGGACCCTAATCAGGACACGAGAACTGGGAAAATTCAAAAGAAAAGCACTACGTTTTGTTCCGGGTGATTTCCGACAAAGGAGTACCGTTACAGAAATGTTGCAAAGTTTGGGCTGGGAAGACTTGAGTGAAAGGAGACGAGCTGCTCGACTAAGTGGTATGTTTCAAGCTGTCATTGGTGAGTTGACATGGAATGGCATAAAAAGAAGACTAAACTTGAGTGGAGCTTTTAAAACTAGGGAAGAGCATAACATGAAGATAGAGTTGGAATTCAAGAGGACAAACTGGGGCAAATATTCATTTCTAGGACGAGGAATAAGAGATTGGAATAAATTATCAAGAGAAATGTTCGATAAATTTCCAAGTTCGTTGAAAATATTTAACAAAAAGCAGGTAAACAATTATAAATAAATGTAAATATGAGGTAAGCAATTGATTGATTGATTGATTGATTGATTGATTGATTGATTGATTGATTGATTGATTGATTGATTGATTGATTGATTTATTGATTGATTGATTGATTGATTGATTGATTGATTGATTGATTGATTGATTGATTGATTGATTGATTGATTGATTGATTGATTGATTGATTGATTGATTGATTGATTGATTGATTGATTGATTGATTGATTGATTGATTGATTGATTGAACATCTCTTGTGTTGGTATTTCTGTAAGAGGAATAATGAAGTATGTAGATACAAATTTTGTTAGCCCTATTCTTGTGTGTTTCATTGGTCAACCAAGGACAATTAAACAAAGAGCTGAATTTGCCAGAACTGCACATAGGAGCTCGATGTGCGAAGTGAAGAGACTCCTGCGTGAACAGAGGGATCGTCGTAGAGTGAAACAAAGTGTCCGCCCTTCTTTGGAGAAGAAGAAAAAGAAGAGACATGCTTCTAATGTAGCTATATTCGTGAAGAAGATCCGAAGAAAGAAAAGGAAGAAAACACATACCGTTCCCGTGACTTTTAGGTAATGGATCAGGAAGAAAACGTCACTTGAACTTTGCTTTCATTTTCCCGCCAATTCTAATTTTACATATTATGCCCCTTTTCTCCGCTAATATTCTGCCAAATAGAACAAAATTTGTATGGTATATGGATCACAGCTATATTATGAAACCTGTGTATGGAATCTTTGATTGCAAATTTTTTTCAAGGAGTAAGGATCTTTAAATCCAAAATTTTAAACATAAAAAATTACACAAATTTTAGTACCGTGCAATATATCTCTTTATGGTGATGGTATACAATTTCTAATCACTAGATTGCGTGCCAAAAGCCTGGATTAAATTCTAAACCTCTCCGCAGTGCTCATATGGAGTGAGGGCATATGACGCTACTGATGGTGATTCGTCCGTCGGATGGAGACGTTAAGCCTTCAGCAGACCCTTTGGTGCTATTCGACAGGAGTAGGCAATGTGCCGGCACCGGGTTTCATCCTCTCCCTTCCTACTATCATATATCACGTCATTCATTTCATCTCATTAACTCCTCTAATGAGGTTGACGTCAGGAAAGGCATCCGGTCATAAAAACCCGCCACGACAGATTCATCTCGCCTCATACAATATACTCTCTCCTCATATAAATGATGTTCAGAAAAATGAATGCATAGTGCTTTTTAAAGAAGTATTATCTACCTAAATCCAAATATTCATTAACATCTCAAATTAAATGTCACGAAAAATATGGAATTCAAAATTTCAAACGATATTTTCATGTTTTATGCGACAACTATTAATTGTATATGAAATAAATGTTCGTAATATCCCTACTATTATTTAGGAGGAATTCCCACAATTTTCATGAAAATACTGTACATGCTGTAGGTAAAAATATTTGTTTACCTCCAGACTGTCCCCTTAACTAGTCACCTCCCCATTTATCGGAATATTCCAAACTTAAAACACGTTTTCACTAATTATCATCAAAATCCAACCTTGAAAAGGCCCGTTTGTAACGAAGCTTAGCTTGCCCCACCCCCACCCTTCCGTGAAATGAAATGGCGTATGGCTTTTAGTGCCGGGAGTGTCCGGGGACAAGTTCAGCTCGCCAGATGCAGGTCTTTTGATTTGACTCCCATAGGCGACCTGCGCGTCGTGATGAGGATGAAATGATGATGAAGACGACACATATACCCAGCCCCCGTGCCAGCGAAACTAACTAATTATGGTTATTATTCCCGACCCTGCCGGGAATCGAATCCGGGACCCCTGTGGCCAAAGACCACCATGCTAATCATTTAGCCATGGAGCCGAACACCCTTCAGTCAGTAAATTCATCAACAATAATTTGAATTTCAGAATTATTAACAATGAGGTATTTCTTCTGACATGGGAGGAAATACCGCCTCCATGACGGGTAGCTTTATCCCCCGCCAGAGCAGTACAATGGAGATTTTTCGACTCATCGGGTATTTCTCGGCAACAGATGACTAAAAGGTAGTAATTTTCTTCCTGGGACTCTCATGTACTGGCTGTCAACAACATCAGAAACAGTGGGTCTTGGCCCATTAGTGGCCGCTGCTGAACCAACTCTGTACTCCGACCGGCCAACCGACCAGAGGACGGGCTCTACGCCTCTGTATTCAGGAGACCGAGAGGGGCTGACGGCGTCACCGTCTAAGAGGCCCGACACAGATAGGTCTTTTGGTGACGATGGGATTGGAAAGGGCTAGAAGTGGGAAGGAAGCGACCGTAGCCTTGATTTAGTAGAGCCCCAGCATTTGCCTAGTGGGAAAAAGAAACCACGGAAAATCATCTTCAGTACTGCCGACAGTGGGGTTCGAAGCCACTATCTCCCGAATGCAAGCTGACAGCTACGTGGCGCAAACAACACAGTCACTCGCTCGGCAATTCTATTACTATTGAATTAGTAGGCTTCGGCTTACAAGTAACCACGGCTGGTCCGAGGTCCGACAGCTCTGCACTCTGACCGGCCAACCGAGCAGAGGAGGGGTGGCCACGGCTCTTCCGTGGCTTTGCGTCTCTGTATTCGGGAGACGGAGAGGGATAGTCCCCACCGCCCGCTGTCCTGAGAATGGTTTTCCATGGTTTCCAATCTCCTGACTAAGGCGAACGCCGGGACAGTTCCTAGTATAGACCACGGCCGCCAACCCTATCACCTTCACTAACCCAAATCCCCTTGGCCTGAGAGACGGCGTCACCGTCTAAGCGGCCCGCCGTAACGCTTTGCGGTATGAAAACTTGCTTAATAATAGTAGGCCTACTATTGAATTAGTTATAATTCTAGAAATAATGTACTTGCTGAATAAGTTTAACAAGATATCAAGGGAACTACAAAAATCGTCCAGCGGAGCGGTGTCTTCATACTAGCCGCATTCTCCCGTTGAATCCCTTTCCAATACGCTGTCGCTGAAATTCAGTGGAACGTGGGTTTCCTGTGACAAGTGTGACTATTTTATACTAAACTAACTAACAGGGTGTGGGGTAATAAGCTTACTTTTTGACAACATACCATATAAGTTCTGGAAAAAGGAGATTGGCGTTCGGTTTCCCCATTAATTTTGAGGTTAAGATATTTTACTTTCATTGAAATAAAACTATGAATTCGTTTGATAGAACAATATATATTCTTTAAATAATATATCAAAAAATAGTGAGTCTTGTTGCGATAAAACAGATGAGAATATGAAATTATGACTTTGCAACTGAAAGAAACTAGGCATGAATTTGAATTCTTCTTGACCGGACATTTAACAATTTATACGAAATATTTCCCTCACTTATTCACTTGACTGTACCTTCAACACTTTTAGAGTAATTACGACGTATTCCTTTGATCTGGTGTTTACTGTAGATGTGTCACGCCTAACTTGGTGATACATCCTTGTGACTGCTTCTTCTACATCTCATCTGACTTCTTTGTAAGTCAATATGGTATTACCTCTTGGTAGGTCCTGGGTTGCCCTCTCTGACTTCATGGTAAGCCCTTGCGTCCGTGTCTTCCACTAAGTGACGGACCAACCATTTGGTCTCACTCTCTCAATGACCAATAACGGCTCACTGAGTCTTCACCATCTCTCGTTCACACTGGTTGACTGACCAACTAAGGCCTCTTGATCTAGTAGACTACTTCACTGTACTGCATCCGTATAACTAATGACTGACGCTACAATATGCACCCACCTTATATAGACGTTGGTTGACACCGCTACGTAATCTCCAGAAATAACAATGACATACTCCCACCTACGCGACAGATATTACATACAGTGGTGAAATTGCCCGGAGGCGGCTAACTCCGTGAGCGCATATCTAAATAAATACAATGCCGTAGCCATGGCGCGGCGATGACTTGGCAGAATTTCCACTAATCCTGCACAATGTCCCAACGTCACACCCAATCTCTGATATATACAACAATTCTCACTGTACAGGTATTGAGTGTTATTCTACACATACGTATATATGCATACATCTAAGTACAATCTTGCAAGCAACAGGCAATTGCAAAATCGAATTGAATAAAACGGATAATTACAATAATAGTAACAATATCACAGATAAAATAATAATAATAATAATAATAATAATAATAATAATAATACAGATAAAATAATAAAATAATAAAAATACAGATATCATCTTGTAACGGGATATGAACCGTTACAATTCGCCTCCCTCATAAATAAATCGAAGAACAAAGAATCGGTTGATTTATGAACAAAATTATATATATATATATAACACTGACACATATAAACACTTTAAATGAGTATACAACAATAATTTTCTTTTTCAGCATCCATACATTTTATAATACATCACATATGAGAATTTTTCTCGCACATTGCCATCGTAGATAACTGTTCAGTGTCCCATTCTCTTTTTCTCTCATACAAATCACAAGAGTACAGCACTCAATTTAACACATACAAATAATTTTAAATGATTACACTACATTCTTCTTTTTTTTTACATATCAAAACTTTTTGTGAAATATCACTTATATGAGAACTGTTCTCGCATATTGTTATCGCATATAACTGTCCAATGTCCTGTTCTCCGTTTTTTTGTCACACATTACATGACAATGTAGCACTTATTCTTCCAATGCACCAATACGACACTTGGTTCACACGCATATCGCAGATGTTAGTTTTATTTTGCCAGTTTCTCACAAAATTTAATCATCTTATTATTATTTCAACAAATCTCACGTGAAGTACTTCCTTACATGTATTATACTATAAACACCGACAATATCCCCTTCCTGATCTTTTAAGGAATTATGCACACTCCCGATACGGTTCACAATAGTGAAATACCCCTGATACAAAAATATAACTTCAACATATTTCCCGCCTCTGCAGATGATGAAATGGAACTCTGAGTAGCACTCTGTCACTCAAACGAATCAATTTTGCCCTTATTAACTTACGTATCTCAATAAATCACATCCTTCTTGGCAACAATAATTAAAGAATCAATACTATGGCTACAAGATGGTTCAATTATTCCGTAATCCAACATAATGTTTATTTGTTCTTAGACGTCACTAGCATTTTTAAGTTCACTGGGGTACTTACCTCCCACAAACGATCAATGGTCATTTACTACAAATTTATGTTCATATACGTGTTCTTCCTCACTTACCACTAAATACATCTCGATGCTTACCTAACATCGAACACAATTACTCCTTCTGTAATTCACTCAAATTACCTCACGTCACTGCCTTATACCGACTATCCCTCAGATACTGGTCGTACAGGCACGTAACACACCCAACAAAACATTTCCTCTCACTAGGAACAACTTCACTTACCTCTCATATATTTCAAAGAACACACGTCACCCAAACACTTACCTCCGACCATCATAATTAACACGTACTTCTTTGCTAGTTTACTCCCAGAACAAGCACACACTACCTAAATTAAAGTCTACTCTACTTCCATGATTTGCAACCAAGTCAGCCCCTAAAATCACTGAATACACAAGATCTGGTACAACAAGGCATGGCTGAAACTTACAATTATCTTCAATTGACTGGTACCGCTATCTTGTTATTTACTCACGATGACTTACCCAACGGCTTCAATAATATCTAATACTACCTTTGCTCACCTTCACAATTCACACATCGTCGGAGTTACTATCTACTACTTGCATCATATCCTCAGTATTATAAGTACTTACATCACGTAATAAAACACTTCTTACATCTGCCTTACTACTACTATTAATTACTTCATTATACACGACTACGTCATTACTTAAATATCTCACTTAACATTACTTAGGTCACAATCACACTATACTTAAATCTACTTTCACTACATAACTACTTATACTACATACCTATTCATCTACTACCTTCAGCCTGTCTTCTTACCGGTAACTTACCCGATTCCCTGTGAATTTGAAATACTCTGACTCGATAACGACACCTGGATAACATTCATATTAAGACTATCATAGTCTCTCTGATAACTCAAACCCGTACGCCTCCCATCTTCCGATTCTCTCTGATTACTCTTCTGACCTTCTCTCTCATAACTCAAATACATATGCCTCCCATCTTCCGATTCTCTCTGATTACTCTTCTGATCCTCTCACAACTCAAATCCATACGCCTCCCATCTTCCGATTCTCTCTCGTTACTCTTCTGACCACTATCACCATCAACACAACTATTAATCCTCTGCGGATCATGATCACCCCCTCTCCTCTGATACACGGCTAACATTTTTCCCCTTCTCTCTACTATACTACTTTCTCCAGACATCATGCGCTCTCTCTCTCTCTCGCGCGCGCGCGCGCCCTTGCACACATTCCTTCCAAAGCCTATCAATGAACACTTTAAACTCTCCTAAGTTAGACATATTATTTCAGTATACTCGAAACCAGGTTTTACTTTCACCAATAAAAACATTCGACAAAATCTCCAACACATATTCCCTTTCATTACTATTATTCCTCGACTTACTTGTAAATCTTTTCTCAACTATTTTCACAAATTCTATAGAATTAAACTGTTTTCCAGAAAACTTGGTTAAATCACGATCCCTACTGAACAAACCACTCGCTACTATCACCTCTAAAGCTGTCTTACCTCTACCTTTCTGCCGTATCACTCCCTGGCAGTTCACAACTTCTTCTTCTTCTTCCGCTGCTCTTTCAGCATTCTCTTCCACTATTCTCACTTCTTCCTTCAATTCTTCCTCTCTTTCTCTTACCTGCTGTGATAGCATTTCCTGTTCGTTCCGTAGTTCAGTGACCTCCACAAGTTTGCTTTCAATTTGTTCAATTCTACTAATCTGTTCCCTCGTATCTTCCCTAACTGCATTGTAAATCTTGTCCAATCTTTCCTCGACTACCTCATAAATTTCTTCCCGATTACTAGAAATTTTATTACTTAACAGTACGATCTTGTTCGTACATGTTCCTTTGACATGCTCAATTTGAGTATGAATATCGCTCCGACTCGACTCCATTTCTTCTCTAAGGTCAACACACTCTTTGTTTAACTTATTTTCTAACTTGCATATTTGACCAGTTACCTCTACTATCTTAGTATCTATTTTAGAATTAAGTGATTCACTTAACCCATCTATTTTATCATTGATCACATTAAGATTTTCGTTACAACTACCAATCATTTCTTCCATTTTACTCCTTATGGAGTCAATCTGTTTATTACAATTTTCATTATTAGTACTAATTAACTCTTTCATCTCTTCCTTACTATTTTTGTTACTACTAATTACTTGTTCCATTTTACTACTTAGAGAGTTAATCTGTTTAATACAATTTTCATTATTGGTACAAAAAAATTCTTTCATCTCTTTCATCTCTTTCTTATTGTTTTCATTATTAGTACTAATTAATTCTTTCATCTCTTTATTATTTTCCTCCATGCGTTTCTGACTATTTTCACTACTACTACTAAAAAATTCTTTCATTTCTTTCATCTCTATCTTACTATTTTCACTCAGTTTTTTACAGTTTTCATTACTGATCTCGGTAAATTTGGACATCATCAAATTTATAAAATCTTGGTTCATTCCCCCCGCGATTTCCTTTTGGGTTTCAGTGTGCTTCTCAATTTCTGCACTTTTCTGAATTGCCCCAGAAGCTTCCATCGTCTTCACCTGCTCCCTATTCTGAATTTCACCTTGGATGTCCGCAGAAGCAATGACCTCGTCCTCACATGACTTGTTATTGTCTTCCTTGTCCATCTTTGGTTCACTAGTGATAGTACGCGATCTCAAATTAATTTCCCTCTTCAAATCCCTTGACATATCCCCAAAATACAAATATATATCACAAAGTTACACTCCTGAAATTTACCGGTAATAATTCCGTTGGCTTAAATGTGCATACTCTTCCCAAATGAACCCATGATATGCTGTCATTCAGAACAAATTCTGAATTTCTTCGTGCCCCACGTTGGGCGCCACTTTGTGACTATTTTATACTAAACTAACTAACAGGGTGTGGGGTAATAAGCTTACTTTTTGACAACATACCATATAAGTTCTGGAAAAAGGAGATTGGCGTTCGGTTTCCCCATTAATTTTGAGGTTAAGATATTTTACTTTCATTGAAATAAAACTATGAATTCGTTTGATAGAACAATATATATTCTTTAAATAATATATCAAAAAATAGTGAGTCTTGTTGCGATGAAACAGATGAGAATATGAAATTATGACATTGCAACTGAAAGAAACTAGGCATGAATTTGAATTCTACTTGACCGGACATTTAACAATTTATACGAAATATTTCCCTCACTTATTCACTTGACTGTACCTTCAACACTTTTAGAGTAATTACGACGTATTCCTTTGATCTGGTGTTTACTGTAAATGTGTCACGCCTAACTTGGTGATACATCCTTGTGACTGCTTCTTCTCCATCTCATCTGACTTCTTTGTAAGTCAATATGGTATTACCTCTTGGTAGGTCCTGGGTTGCCCTCTCTGATTTCATGGTAAGCCCTTGCGTCCGTGTCTTCCACTAAGTGACGGACCAACCATTTGGTCTCACTCTCTCAATGACCAATAACGGCTCACTGAGTCTTCACCATCTCTCGTTCACACTGGTTGACTGACCAACTAAGGCCTCTTGATCTAGTAGACTACTTCACTGTACTGCATCCGTATAACTAATGACTGACGCTACAATATGCACCCACCTTATATAGACGTTGGTTGACACCGCTACGTAATCTCCAGAAATAACAATGACATACTCCCACCTACGCGACAGATATTACATACAGTGGTGAAATAGCCCGGAGGCGGCTAACTCCGTGAGCGCATATCTAAATAAATACAATGCCGTAGCCATGGCGCGGCGATGACTTGGCAGAATCTCCACTAATCCTGCACAATGTCCCAACGTCACACCCAATCTCTGATATATACAACAATTCTCACTGTACAGGTATTGAGTGTTATTCTACACATACGTATATATGCATACATCTAAGTACAATCTTGCAAGCAACAGGCAATTGCAAAATCGAATTGAATAAAACGGATAATTACAATAATAGTAACAATATCACAGATAAAATAATAATAATAATAATAATAATAATAATAATAATACAGATAAATAATAAAATAATAAAAAAATATCATCTTGTAACGGGATATGAACCGTTACACAAGAGCTTAGTTGCCTGCCAATGTATGAAATTAGGTTTCAGGCCTCCTTACAGCACGATCCATTCTTTCCACTGCAAACCCCAAAAAGACATAATTCCCAATCGTTTCTTTTTATCCGTCGACCGAGCTCGATAGCTGCAGTCGCTTAAGTGCGGCCAGTATCCAGTAATCGGGAGATAGTGGGTTCGAGCCCCACTGTCGGCAGCCCTGAAGATGGTTTTCCGTGGTTTCCCATTTTCACACCAGGCAAATGCCGGGGCTGTACCTTAATTAAGGCCACGGCCGCTTCCTTCCACTTCCTAGGCCTTTCCTATCCCATCGTCGCCATAAGACATATCTGTGTCGGTGCGACGTAAAGCAAATGGCAAAAAAAGTTTATCCGTCGTGCTGCATACGTCCGATTCCTCAGTAGAGCCAGCAAGCTTAGATGGCTGAGGTAGATGGGAGGTTCCCAAATAGGTACCCCATAAGAGAGATTTGACTTTGTTCCATGGGACTAAACCCCCTGTGGGTGGGGAACGCAGATGAAGAATGCACCCTGGGTATCCCCTGCCTGTCGTAAGAGGCGACTAAAAGGGGCCCCAGGGGCTCTAAACTTGGTAGCGTGGGTTGGTGATCTTATCTCCATACAAAACTAGAGGCCTAGGGCCGCTTTCCGGCTTCTAACCTGGGGGCTTATGCCTCCAGACCCCCTTTGCTTGTCCCTATATCACTGGTCTTGTCCAGATCCTATCCTAATGAGTTCTGAGTCCTGGCATTGCTTCCACTTACTTGTGCCAGGCTCCTTACTTTCATCTATCCTGTCCGACCTCCCTTGGTCAACTCCTGTTCTTTTCCGACCCCGACGGTATTAGAGCATTCGAGGCCTAGGGAGTCTTTCATTTTCACGCCCTTCATGGCCCTTGCCTTTCTTCGTTCATTACTCCATTTTTTGAAGCATGAAATGGCGTATGGCTTTTAGTGCCGGGAGATCCCAGGTCGGGTTCAGCTCGCCAGTTGCAGGTCTTTTGACTTGACTCTCGTAGGCGACCTGCGCGTCATGATGAGGATGAAATGATGATGAAGACAACACATACACCCAGCCCCCGTGCCAGGGAAATTAATCAATGACGGTTAAAATTCACGACCCTGCCGGGGATCGAACCCGGGACCCCTGTGACCAAAAGCCAGCACGCTAACCATTTAGCCTTGGAACCGGACATTTTTCGAAGTGTCGGATCCCTACTGTTTTCCTTTTCTCTTTGTCTATCCCCTGTGGGTGGGGGATGCAGATGAAGAATACACCCACGGTATCCCCTGCCTGTCGTAAGAGGAGACTAAAAGGGGCGACCAAGGGATGATTGCATCAGAACCATGAAACTACTTGTGATCAGTACCATCATGCGGGGAACACCATGGGTCGCCTTTACTTGCGAGTAGTGCCACTCTGTTAGGTACGCAATAATTTTGTGATTCGTAGCAGTAGAGCAAGGTTCATTCACTGTGGGTTTCCAGTACCTGTGATTAGTACCACTAAATGCAGAACACCACGGTCTTACGTTGCCCGTGATTAGTACCATTAAGTGAGAAACACCACGGGTCTATGCGTTGCCTGTGATTAGTAACACAATATGAGCTACACCGTGGGTCTTCGTTGCCTATGATTAGTACCCACTATATGCGGAACACCATGTGAATACCGGCGCCCGTCATTAGTACACCTAGGTGAGGAACACTATGGGTTTGCGTTGCCTATGAGATTCGCCATTATGTGAGAAACACCAGAGGTCTGCGTTACCTGAACGACGTACAATACTTGTGAGTAGTACCATAATGTTTGGAACACCGTGAGTTTACGCTACCTTTGATTAGTACCGCAACCTGAGAAATACCATGGCTCTCCTTCTTCTTCTTCTTCTTAATCTGGTTATCCTCTAGGTTCGGCTTTTCCCTCGGACTCGGCGAGGGATCCCACCTCTACCGCCCCAAGGGCAGTGTCCTGGAGCTTGAGACTCTGGGTCAGGGGATACACTGGCGAGGATGACCAATGCCTCGCCGAGGCGGCCTCACCTGCTATACTGAACAGGGGCCTTGCGTGGGGATGGGAAGATTGGAAGGGATAGACAAGGAAGAGGGAAGGAAGCGGCTGTGGCCTTGAATTAGGTACAATCCCGGCATTTGCCTGGAGGAGAAGTGGGAAACCACGGAAAATCACTTCCAGGATGGCCGAGGTGGGAATCGAACCCACCTCTACTCAGTTGACCTCACGAGGCTGAGTGGACCCCGTTCCAGCCCTCGTACCATTTTTTCAAACTTCGTGGCAGAGCCGGGAATCGAACCCGGGCCTCCGGGGGTAGCAGCTAATCACACTGAACACTACACCACAGAGGCGGACATGGTTCTCCTTTACTAGCGATAAGTGCCATTATGAGGGACCTTTAGACAACAAGCATCATCGATTCAGGATTGTGCTTTGGAAACAGTCCCTTGGTCCGTAATATTGTTTCTGGTCAGGTGAGGCATCGCGGGTCGGATCCACTGACTGTTTTAAATTCATATTCATTCCTTCATTATTCATCATCACGTTTTGAGTTCTCGTCAGTGGATGAATTTTGTACTTTTAAATTGTCATTGCATTTAGTCTCATTTCGTACCATTAAGGGCCGACGACCTAGATGTTAGGCCCCTCTAAACAACAAAAATCATCATCATCCCCATGGGTCTAAAGTCAACCCATCAGGATGCTTTTCCGCCCGTAGGACTACAGCCACTTGGTTCTAGGATTGCGGTCGAATAACACCCACGGTGTCCCCTGCCTGTCGTAAGAGGCGACTAAAAGGGGCCCCAGGGTCTCTGAACTATGGAGCGTGGGTTGGCGACCACGGGACCCTCAGCTGAGTCCTGGCATATCTTCCACTTACTTGTGACAGGCTCCTCACTTTCATCTATCCTATCCGACCTCCCTTGGTCAACTCTTGTTCTCTTCCGACCCCGGCGCTATTAGGTTTGCGAGGCCTAGGGAGTCTTTCATTTTCACGCCCTTCGTGGCCCTTGTCTTTCTTTGACCGATATCTTCATTTTTCGAAATGTCGGATCCCTTCCCTCTTTTCCTCTGATTAGTGTTATATAGAGGATGGTTGCCTAGTTGTACTTCCTCTTAAAACAATAATCACCACCACCACCACCACTTCTAGGATTGCTGGAGCAGCAATATATTTAAATGATCTCTTAACATTGCCATTAATTGAGAAATGTCGTCAACACTCTTAGTGCTTCTTAAAGTACGACCACTATTCCACATATGCAGAAGGAAGAAATCACGACCTTCAGCCAGATGGCTATGCCCGTCGTGTGTTCTGCATAGTGATTATCTATGTCTGTCTTCTGCATACTTATGTTGAACGTCTTCCACTTCCTCTTCGGCAATACTTACGACACCATGCTTTTCAAAGGATTAAAGGGGTTACGTATTCGTTAGTACAGAGGCCAGTTTTAACGATTCTTCGAAGCAGTATCTCCACGTCAAGCTCTCTCAAACTGTAGGAGTAAGAGTGTTTAGAAAGATGTCTAAAGGAACTAGAGCTTATGTTGCAGACAAATTAAGGTAGTTGATTAACAAGTGCGTTTCGCGGTTTTTGTGAATACTGATCAGATGTAACACTTTTTGCATATAATGCTTTGCGAGTCCCTGGAAAATCTAATAGAAGGAAACGTCTTTGGTTTCAAAAATAAAGTGAAATCTAAGAGAATTTAAATTATCACCAACTGCTTTTGCAAAGAAGGCCATGCCTTCTAAACCCTACAATAGAAATGATAATCGTAGATGGAGATATCCGAGGAGCGATTAGACTTTTCTCATCTGAATGTGCATACCTGCCACCTTTTTTGTCTTGATCAGTTAAAAATCCTTCTCCATCACGTCCTCTGTCATTTTCCATTCCTCCTAACACTAGCGACATTTCTGCAGCGTGATTTCAGAATTAGTTCTGGAAGAAATCCCTAACGGATCAGCTTCCGGATTGATGGATACGTCTTCAACTTTTATACATCTAAATAAGATAGGGATACCGTGGAAAAGCTACTCCAATCTAATACTAAATCATGCAGTTTTATAGAGGATACGTTATATAGAAATATGCCGTAACTTCTACAGTACCGTTTTAATTGCTCTTCGAAAGGGCAGGAGTGGTATTCAACAAATCACAATTGGCAATACCTTTTTACGGTTGGTTGCTAAACTGGTTTTCATGGCATTACGGGAGCAAGTTAGCTATTATTTCCGTCCTTATCTGCTTGAATTCAGCACTCCAAACGGCTGTGAAACCATTACCCATTCCACACGTTCGTTTCCATTCCTAGGCCTTTCCTCTCCCATGTATGTACGTTTAGTCCTCATCCCGAAGGCTGGTTGGATCCTCAACTTTTCCGCCATCAGCTGTCATAGATGGCCTAGGCATCACTGAAGAGGCATACTAGGGAAATGAGGAGTGAGGTAGTTTCCCGTTGCTTTCCTCTCCGAGCCAGAAGTTGCTATTACATATCAGTCTGCCAAGCCCACTGAAATGCATGCACCAACTGACCCTATGAGCAATATTTTCACACCATTCATAGCAGGGACTGACTACAGAAGGAATGGCATTACTAGCATCACTCATACCTCAGTCACTTTCATTTTGTCAAAGCCAAGGATAAAGCTGAGACAGATCAATGGAAGTAACAAAATTGCTCTAGCCCATACCAGAAGACACTAGGTCCCACCAGCAAAGGCACTTCCTCTCCCATCGTCGCCATAAGACCTATCTGTGTCGGTGCGACGTAAAGCAAATAGCTTCCAGTGCTATACATGATTTCCACCCATTAATATTGTATCATTTCAGAGAATCGAATTATGGATACGTAGATACTGGTACTTGTCCAGTACAATAACTGAATGTTCTTGCTGAACCGATAAAACAACAAAAGCATGTTTATTATTCTTGGAATCGCATTCCGAAGACAATTTCTATTCATTCTTTCGGTACTTCGTTCGTTTGTTTTTTGTTTGTTTGTTTGTGTCTATGCATTATTTGTATTTATTTCTTTGTTTCTGTTTATTGGTTTGCTTGAGTTCTTTTGTTAGTCTCTGTTTATCTGTTTGTTTGTTTATTTGTTTGCTTGCTTACTTGTTCATTAAGACATCACAGGAATACGCCTACTATACTAGACAAAATATCACCGGCCGAGTTGGTCGTGCGGTTAGGGGCGCGCGGCTGTGAGCTTGCACTGGGGATATTTTGGGTTCGAATCCCACCGTCCGCAGCCCTGAACATGGTTTTTCGTAGTTTCTCATTTTCACACCAGGCAAATGCTGGGGCTGTACCTTAATTAAGGCCACGGCCGCTTCCTTCCAACTCTTAGACCTTTTCTATCCCATCGTCGCCATAAGATCTATAAGACCTATCTGTGTCGCTGCGACGTAACGCCGTTAGCAAAAAAAAAAAAAGACAAAATATCTCGAAGGTCAGTATCTAAGCTGAGGGATAGGCCTAGCGAGGTTGTGCACTAGGTTATACTTTATGTTATTAATCGTATCGTGTCGTAATCTGTTTATCCTCCAGGGTCGGTTTTTCCCTCGGACTCTGCGAGGGATCCCACCTCTACCGCCTCAAGGGCAGTGTCCTGGAGCTTCAGACTCTGGATCGTGGGATGAAACTGGAGAGGATGACCAGTACCTCGCCCAGGCGGCCTCACCTGCTATGCTGAACAGGGGCCTGGGTGGGGAATGGGAAGATTGGAAGGGATAGACAAGGAAGAGGGAAGGAAGCGGTCGTGGCCTTAAGTTAGGTACCATCCCAGCATTTGCCTGGAGGAGAAGTGGAAAACCACGGAAAAACACTTCCAGGATGGCTGAGGTGGGAATCGAACCCCCCTCTACTCAGTTGACTTCCCGAGGCTGAGTGGACCCCGTTCCAGCCCTCGTACCACTTTTCAAATTTCGTGGCAGAGCCGTGAATCGAACCCGGGCCTCTGGGGGTGGCAGCAAATCACATTAACCACTACACCACAGAGGCGGACAACGCCGCTAGCAAAAAAAAAAAAAAAAAAAAAGACAAAATATCTCAAAGGTCAGTATCTAAGCTGAGGGATAGGCCTAGCGAGGTTGTGCACTAGATTATACTTTATTTTATTAATAATTATAATAATAAAAATGTTATTGTTATTACGTTTTGGCACTTTTCGAAGACACCGAGTTGTCAAAATTTGGTCCCGCAGGAGTTGTTTCACGTGCCAGTAAATCTACCGAGACGATGCTGATGTATTTGAGCACCTCGAAAGACCACCTGCCAAGCTGGGGTCAGAACGCCAGCACCTCAACCGGCTGAGCCAGTCAGCCCGACATAAATTATTTTATTGTCCGGCTCCATGGCTGAATGGTTAGAGTGCTGACCTTTAGTCCAGTGGGTCCCGGATTCGATTCCCGGCCGGGTCGGGGATTTTAGCCTTCATTGGTTAATTCCGATGGCTCGGGGGCTGGGTGTGTGTGTGTGCCGTCTTCACCATTAGAATGCATCCTCACAGCCGCGCAGGTCGCCTATACGGCGTCAACTCGAAAGACCTGCACCAGGCCTCCAGTTCTCTTTGGAGAAAACGCAGTTCATAACCAACATCAAACCAGCACCAAGAGAGCTAAAAGTAAACCAGGGGGGCAATTAAACAATTTAAATATCTTGGTGAGCGTCTAGAACCAAACATCTCTGAAAAATGGAAATGGCTTATCAACTTACCAAAAATGTTTACAACAAAAAGACCATATCCTTGAACGCAAAACTCAGAAATTATTGTCGTAAGACCAAAGGCTGTGTATGCAGCGGAATGCCTTGCTATGAACAAGAAACGTCTGATAGAAAAATTGGAAATTAAAGAAACAAAGATCTTAAGGAAAATTCTTGGCCCAGTTAAAGACATCGAATAACCATGAGCTGTATATTCATGTCCAGAAGATCTCTAATAAGCGGAGAAAGAGAATGGCATTTTATGGGGACTTGCTGAGAATGAAAATAATACGATTATCGAACCAGAGCGTTACCTATTTTAAAGAAGACTCAGCCAACTGGGTTCAAGGAGGTGAAAATGTGCCTACAGGAGATGGGGATCATTAACGAAGATACGCAAGAACGCGATCCACTCGGGAGGAAACTAAAAACAACCAGGGTTTTCAAGAAAGGCCAAAGTTGAAAACGGGAAACACGTAGATGGAGGAAAGAAAAGAGCACTGGGCAAAGATCAAAGCCTAGAGAAGAGATAACGTAGTCCTTAGTAGGCCGATACGAACAAATAATAATAATAATAATAATAATAATAATAATAATAATAATAATAATAATAATAATAATAATAATAATAATATAGCAGATATCCTGGATTCAGGAAGTCAAATGGACTGTGTCGCGATTGACCTGTCTAAGGCATTTGATAGGGTGGATCATGGGAGACTACTAGCAAAAATGAGTGCAATTGGACTTGACAAAAGAGTGACTGAATGAGTGACTCTATTTCTAGAAAATAGAACTCAGAGAATTAGAGTAGGTGAAGCTTTATCTGTCCCTGTGAAAATTAACAGGGGAATTCCTCACGGCAGTATTATTGGACCTTTATGTTTTCTTATATATATCAATGATATGTGTAAAGAAGTGGAATCAGAGATAAGGCTTTTCGCAGATGATGTTATTCTGTACAGAGTAATAAATTACAAGATTGTGAGTAACTGCAAAATGACCTCGATAATGTTGTGAGATGGACAGTAGGCAATGGTATGATGATAAACGGGGATAAAAGTCAGGTTGTGAGTTTCACAAATGGGAAAAGTCCTCTCAGTTTTAATTACTGCGTTGATTGGGTGAAAGTTCCCTTTGGGGATCATTGTAAGTACCTAGGTATTAATATAAGGAAAGATCTTCATTGGGGTGATCACATAAATATGATTGTAAGTAAAGGGTACAGATCTTTGCACATGGTTATGAGAGTATTTAGGGGTCGTAGTAAGGATGTAAAGGAGAGAGCATATTTGTCTCTGGTGAGACCCCAACTAGAGAATGATTCCAGTGTATGGGAACCTCACCAGGATTACCTGATTCAAGAATTGGAACAATCCAAAGTAAAGCAGCTCGATTTGTTCTGGGTGATTTCCGACAAAAGAGTAGCGTTACAAAAATGTTGCAAAGTTTGGGCTGGGAAGACTTGGGAGAACGCAGACGTGCTGCTCGACTAAGTGGTATGTTCCGAGCTGTCAGTGGAAGGATGCCGTGGAATCAATCAATCAATCAATCAATCAATCAATCAATCAATCAATCCTCATCTGCATTTAGGACAGTCGCCAGGTGGCAGATTCCCTATCTGTTGTTTTCCTAGCCTTTTCTTAAATGATTTCAAAGAAATTGGAATTTTATTGAACATATCCCTTGGTAAGTTGTTCCAATCCCCAACTCCCCTTCCTATAAACGAATTTTTGCCCCAATTTGTCATCTTGAATTCCAACGTTATCTTCATATTGTGATCTTTCCTACTTCTAATGAGGCCACTCAAACTTATTCGTCTACTAATGTCATTCCAGAACCTATAGAGCGCAAAACATATATATCAACTGACGGTCACAATCCGCATGTGACCGAAGAGCAGATGTTTAAAGTACATGGTCTTCAAACGTTGCCGCTTGCTACGTCTCTTGGAGAGTAGGCCGGCTGTTATGAGAAAGCCTCGGTCACAAGCAAACTGTGCCCGAGAAGGGTAGTAGATAGGTCTCTGAAACAAGAACAAAAAAGAAGAAAAGCTGCACAGTAAATTGACTTGTATTTCCAAATGTGCCAACGTTGAATGTTATAAGCATGCCAATGACTAGTGAGGAAAGAGAAATGTATTTATCTACATTAAGTAAATTAAGGACATCCTTGAGAAGTGCAATGGCAACTGAAAAGTAAAAATGTGCTGGTTACGATCGATAGATGTGTACCCTTACATCTGACTCAGTTGATACGTTCTCTTTATGCAGAACAAGAGGCATCAGTTCTCACACCATATGGCGACACTGCATGGTTTGAAAAATTGAAAAAAGTGTCCGTCAGGCTGCATTCTTTCACAATTCCTTTTCAATCTGTGTGCAGAAATAATTATGCGGAAATTAAATTAAGAGGAACTCGACATTCGTGTGAAGATTGGAGGAAGAACTACGAGGATTGGGGCAAAAGTCATGGCAACTATTTTTTCTTGTAGATATGTGAACGGATCACAAACGTATATGTGTCGTGTGAAAGTTCTGCGGGCAAAGTGTGTATGCAGAATAACAGATGGCTCTGTGATAGCTGGTAGTAGAGCAGCGAGAGCTGTGAAATCAGTCAGTTGGTGAGTGTCGTGCGAGATGGCAGTAACCCGTGTTGAGCAGCGCGTTTACATCAAAATAGCCGTTCTCCGGGGGAGAAATGCGATGGAATGTCGCAGTGAATTAGTGGAAGCCCTTGGGAATAATGCCCTGCCATACCGTACAGTAGCACGGTGGGTAGGAAAGTTTCAGCAAGGACATGTGTCAACCAGTGATGAGGAACGTTCGGGACGAACTGTCAGTGTGCGGACCGACGTGGCACGTGCCGTCATCGAGCAGCTCCCGGATGAAGACAGACGATGGACGCTACTGGAGTTAGAGAGGGCAAGTGGCATCGAGGAACGCGCCGTCCACAGGATATTACGTAATGAGCTGCAACTGCGCATAATCGCATCGCGGTGGGTACCGCTTGCACTGACGGAAGTTCAAAGGTGGGTGCGCTGCGCAATACGCTCCGACCACCTTGCACGCTGGCAACAGGACGGCGATCAATTCTTGTCACGAATAATCACCATCGATGAATTTTGGGCCAGGGCATACGAACCAGAACTGAAACGTCAGTCCGCGGAGTGGCGACATGCTGGATCACCAAGGAGGCAGAAGGTCCGTCAGAATCCTTCCCCAGTAAAATCGATGGTGATCGTCGCGTATAACGTCAGGGGTGTCATTGTTTGCCACTTTGTTCCACATGGCAGAATAGAGACTTCCTGATGCGACAGGTACGACGTGGCGTTCGGGAGAAACATCCAGATATTGTGGACAATGCAATAATCCTGCACGACAATGCAAAACCACATAAAGCAGAGTGTGTAGGGCAGCTACTGCGACGTTGGTGATGGGAAGATTTGGAGCACCCACCGTACTCTCCCGACATTTCGCCCTGTGACTTTGATCTCATTCGAAAGATTAAGGAACCACTACGTGGTAGGCGGTTTGCAACACGAGAGGACATTGCTAATGCTGTGCGCCAACAGGTGACCCGATAAGGTAAGATTATGAAGCTGAGACTAGCATACTTTGGCCATGTTATGCGATCAGATGCATTAGAGAAAGCAATCATGATAGGAATGATCAGCGGTACAAGAAAACTAGGTCGCCAGAGGACTCTTTGGTTAAACACCATTAAAACGGACACAACCCTCACCCTGGAACAACTAAAGGAGGCAGTGTGGAACAGGACAACTTGGAGAGCGGTAATTCATAGAATCGCCAATGCTCGGTTTCGACTGAACGGATGACATCATCATTATCAAAGAAAGAAGGGTGGATCTGACGTATTAATGATAAAGTAAGTTTATAAGTCTAGGTGTGTTTTGACATATTGTATTTTAATGTTCATACTTGCATTTGTGTATGTTTGTTTAAAAATAACGCGACCCTCCTATATGAAACTTCACGGGCCGCCACTCCGTACACGCATATCACATGAAACGTTCAAAATTTCTTCCGTTAGCTTTGAGACATGCATCAGCCCACCGAGGCATTGGATTTTAGGGAGATTTGCTTCTCAAAATATGAACATCTTATTTCTAAATGTTCGACAAACTTGCTGGCAATCGAAACCATTCTGAGTAAACCGATCACGCGTTTTCCGCCTCGCCTAGGCTGGGTGAGTAAAGAAATGAAATGGCGTATGGCTTCTAGTGCCGGGGATGTGTCTGAGGACTTCGGCTCGCCAGGTGCAGGTCTTTTGATTTGACTCCCGTAGGCGACCTGCGCGTCGTGATTAGGATGAAATGATGATGAAGACACCCAGTCCTCGTACCAGGGGAATTAACCCATTATGGTTCAAAATTTCCGACCCTCCCGGGAATCGAGCCCGGGGCCCCTGTGACCAAAGGCCATGGAGCCGGACGACATTCTGGGTGACTTCCAACAAAGAGTAGTGTTACGAAAATGTTGCAAACTTTGGACTGGGAAGGCATGGGATTAAGGAGACATGATGCTCGACTATGTGGTATGTTTTGAGTTGTCAGTGGTGAGTTGTCGTGGAACGACATAAATAGAAGAATAAGCTTGAGTGGGGTTCTTGAAACTGTGAAAGATCATAATATGAAGATAAAGTTGGAATTCAAGAGGACAAACTGGGGCAAATATTAATTTATAGGACGAGGAATAAAGGATTGGAATAAATCATCAAAGGAAATGTTCGATAAATTTCAAAGTTCGTTGAAAATATTTAAGGACTAGCAGAAGTACCCGTTCATCGTACGGGTTGTCAGAAACTGGCCTCGTTTACTCATACTATCGATGTGAGTGACTTCATTAGATATTTATATCACTGGTGTACTTACTTAAGTACGTAGAAATGATTTGTCATGTTTGAAATTATAATGTAAAGTATACTGCCGCTAGATAGTACCACAAATATTAATACCGTATTTACGCGAATAATACCCGCACATTAAAAAAAAAATTGGGGCACAAAATTGGAATTCGGTTTTTGCGTCAAGTTGGCATTTCTTTTTTTTTTTTTTTTTTATAAGCCTACCTAAAGTTAGGGTGCGGGGATTATTCGCGTAAATACGGTATTATTGAATGTATTTGTCTGATCCGACATTTCGTAACTATTACAAATATAAGAATAAGATTAGGTCTATGTTATTGACTAAATTGTGTATATAGGTTGATTTCATGGTTACAATGATCGTAAGAGTGGACCAAAACCGTATGGAACTCATAACCTCATCCACGAATGATCAAGGTAATACGCAATGCATAAAATAAACTGCTATAATTATCGAGAATTATAATTCTCAGGGCTTGTCACTCACGTCGCACATCATATAATGAATCTGAGTATAGTCTACATATTGAAATATTTTGTCAAATCATGGGCGCGCCATCTTGATCGTGAAATTGGACCAAAATATCGGGACTAATAAGATCAGTGATCCTACTACTCCATGATTTGATAGCAAATACTTTAAACTATAGGTAACAGACTCCACGAAATGCTGAAACCAGTACGTAAAACCGGAGACCCGTCGGCAACCGCTGGTCGCAGTACTACGAAGATCTCCGGGGCTATTACTTGTATACTTCACTCCCTTTCCATCCCCGCCCAAAGGAGTGCTATGAGCGTCTTACACAACAGGTTATTTTTTTTTTCCAGATAGTAAGTCATAAGTGTATCAATTTTGGTTGGCAGCTATTCCCAAACGTATATACATAATCTCGCTGCTGTAGAATCCTGGAGCTAACGTTGCCATGGCTACGGACGTTCGTTTCTTTATCCGATTCCTAGAGCAGGGGTAGTGTGGTTCTAATATCTCCCTAACGGTTGGTTTTAGGGCCTTAAAACATTGTCTCCGGGCCCTTAGGTCTTACCGAGTTCTGTTCTTTGCGTCAAGGGGCTTAAAATGAGCTTTGTCTCGTCCTTGCACGACAAATGCGATTTCGCCTCTATTAGCCTATTATTTTTATATTTTTATATCTCACTGGCACTGTAGCTTACTATAGGTGAAGTAATTTTTAAAATCGGTTCAGTAGTTTTTGAGTCTATCCGTTACAAACAAATACACAAACTTTTCCTCTTTATAATATTAAGTATAGAAAAGCTAGGTAAACAATTCATACAATGAGCTCGCATTCGGGAGATAGTGAGATTGAACCCCACTGTCGGCTGCCCTGAAGATTTTTCCGTGGTTTTCCATTTTCACTCCAAGCAAATGCTGAGGCTGTATCTTAATTAAGGCCACAGCCGCTTCCTTCCTACTCCTAGCCCTTTCTTTTCCAATCGTCGCCATAAGACCTATCTGTGTCGGTGTGACGTAAAGCGATTTGTAAATGAATATACATCCCTCTACATAGACATGGCGTCGGGAAAGGTAATCGGCCGTAGAACTGAGCCTAATCTGACCTTTGGTCCAAGGGATCCCCGGTTCGATTTCCGCCTGGCTCGGGGCTGGATGTTTATACCGTCTTCATAATTAGAATTCATCTTAGGTAGGGACCAATGTTCACAGACGTGCAGGTCACATCAATTGCGTCAACTCGAAAGACCTACGCCAGGCCTCCCCGACATAAGAGGCGACTAAAAGGGGCTCCAGGGGCTCTGAACTTGGGAGCGTGGGTTGATGACCACAGGGCCCTGAGCTGAGCCCTGGCATTGCTTCCACTTACTTGTGCCAGGCTCCTCACTTTCATCTATCCTATCCAACCTCCCTTGGTCAACTCTTGTTCTTTTCCAACCTTGACGGTATTAAAGCAGTCGATGCCTAGGGAGCCTTTCATTTTCACGCCCTTCGCGGCCCTTGTCTTTCTTTGGTTGATACCTTCACTTTCGAAGTGTCGGATCACTTCTATTCTTTCTCTCTAATTATTGTTATATAGAGGATGGTTGCCCAGTTGCACTTCCTCTTAAAACAATAATCACCACCACCAGGCCTCCCCGGAGGCCACACGCCATTATTATTATTAATTCAATTTGCTTTACATTGCACCGACACAGCTCGATCTTATGGCGACGATGGAATAGGAAAGGCCTAGGAGTGGGAAGGAAGCATCCGTGGGCTTGAAATGTCGTATGGCTTTTGTGCCGGGATATCCCAGGACGGGTTCGGCTCGCCAGGTGCAGGTCTTTCTATTTGACTCCCGTAGGCGACCTACGCGTCGTGATGAGGATGAAATGATGATGAAGACAACACATACACCCAGTCCCCGTGCCATTGGAATTAACCAATCAAGGTTAAAATCCCCGACCCAGCCGGAAATCGAACCCGGGACCCTCTGAACCGAAGGCCAATACGCTGACCGTTCAGCCAACGAGTCGGACATCCGTGGCCTTAATTAAGGTAGAGCCCCAGCATTTTCGTGTGTGTAAATGCGAACCCACGGAAGACCATGTTCAGGGCTGCCGACATGTCGCGACAGTGGGACTCGAACCTACTTTCTCCCGAATGCAAGCTGATAGCCTCGTGACCCAAACCGTTCATCCACTTGCTCGGTATTATTATTATTATTATTATTATTATTATTATTATTATTATTATTATTATTATTATTATTATTATTTGGGCTTAACACGCGTGTAGTGCCAACTACAAGTAATTCGGAGTAGGTTTGAAAAGAAAAAAAAGCAACAGGTATATTCTCGTACTTTTTTTATTCATTTCACCTTACTGAGACCTTATTTGTCGGCAATTCTATTGTAAATGCTCAGTTTATCTTGGTGTGATTAGGTTTCGAATGTTTCGACCTTCTTCCTTCAGATACACTCAATAGTGTACAAATAACCATATCGAAAATAGAAGGCAACAGCTGCTATTACAGACGAAAGAGAAATTGAACTCTGTTTATTTCTTTTGCGTTCCAATTTGCGGTCGCTTGACTGTCTGTCTACTGTATGGCTGCCGTGAGAAATCGCAAGAAACCGAAATCCGTTTGCAAGAACAATGACATAACGGTATCGCAGTACATACCAAAGAGTAGGCGTGACGGGGCAGTAAGAAACTAGAAGGAGACGGCAAATGATTGTTAATGAGATGTAGGTTGTCTGGGAGTTCTCACAATGTATAATACCATGACGCGTGTTTGCTAGAATAGAATAGAATATTTTTTATTGTCGTTAGGCAACTGGCAGTTGCAATGGACAGAGTCATAGGTGCATAGTTACAAAATATTACCAGTATCTCATTAAGCACAGAAAATAAATACAACTATATGCACAAGAGAGTGATAAATAACTACTAATTTACCAACGTGTTAGGATGGCGTTGGCCTTTATTACCGCCGTTGTTATTAACTTAGCTACGGATAATGAGATCGTCCCATATTCCTCACAATTTTACCCAGAGTTCTGACCTATTATTTCTATGAAAATATGAATTACGTAATTTGAAGTGATATAAAGATTTTGTTAGTAGGGTATTTTGATACCATTTGATTCCCGGCTCTGCCACGAAATTTGAAAAGTGGCACGAGGGCCGGATCGGGGTCCACTCAGCCTCGGGAGGTCAAGTTAGTAGAGGAGGGTTCGATTCCCACATCAGGCATCCTTGAAATGGTTTTCTGTGGTTTCCCACTTCTCCTCCAGGCAAATGCCGGGATGGTACCTAACTTAGGGCCACGGCCGCTTCATTCCCTCCATCCCTTCCATCTTCCCATCCGCCCCCCACAAGGCTCCTGTTCAGCATAGCAGGTGGAGCCGCCTGTGCGAGGTACTGGTCCTCCTTCCAGATGTATCCCCCGACCCGAAGTCTCACCCTCCAGGACACTGCCCTTGAAGCGGTAGAAGTGGGATCCCTCGCTAAGTCCGAGGAAAAAACCAACCCTGGAGGGTAAACGGATTAAGAAAGAAAGAAAGAAAGAAAGAAAGAAAGAAAGAAAGATGGAAAGAAGATAATAATACTAATAATTGAACGCATTGACTGGTTTTAAGCAGACGCCAGCGGGTTGGAAATATGTTCTGAGACTGCTCCCTGCCGTAGCGGCTTAGATTTATCACTTTTTAATACCCCCAAACACCGCTGACTTAATCAGATTCGAATCCCGTCTCTTTGGAACAGGACACTGTACCATTGAGTTGGACCATAGATCATTAATATTAAAAGTGGTTTCGAACCCCACTGTCAGCACCCCTAAAGATGGTGTTCCGCGCTTTCCCAGTTTCACAACACCGAGATTGATAGCTGCAGTCGCTTAAGTGCGGCCAGTGTCCAGTATTCGGGAGATAATAGGTTCGAACCCCACTGTCGGCAGCCCCGAAAATGGTTTTCCGTGGTTTCCCATTTTCACACCAGGCAAATGCTGGGGCTATACCTTAATTAAGGCCACGGCCGCTTCCTTCCCACTCCTAGCCCTTTCCTGTCCCATCGTCGCCATAAGACCTATCTGTGTCGGTGCGACGTAAAACAACTAACAAAAAAAAAAAGTTTCACAACAGAATAAAGGCCACGGACGCTTCCTTCGCACCCCAAGCCCATCCCTATCCTATCGTCGTCATGAGGGCTATCTGTGTCGGTAAGACGTAAAGCAAATATTAATTGTAAATTAATAACAATAATAATAATAATAATAATAATAATAATAATAATAATAATAATAATAATAATAAGGAAGCACAAGCCCACACAATCACCACTGATCTGCATTTAGGGCACTCGGCCAGGTGGCAGATACCTCATCTGTTCTTCACCTAGTCTTCATTGGTAGATTTAGAAAAGGCATTCCATAATGTCGATTGGACCATGCTATATGAAATTCTGAAGGTGATCGGGATCCGATACCGATAGAGAGTGATTATATACAATCTGTACAAAAATCAGTCTGCAGTGATAAGCATCGAGTGCTATGAAAACGAAGCAGCAATACAGAAAGGAGTCAAGCAAGGCTGAAGATTTCCCCTTCTCCTTTTCAATTTTATGTAAAATAGGTGGTAAAGGAAATCGAAGAGGAACTTGGAAAAGGAATCATGATAACAAACATTTACAGTAGGATACAAAAGTTGAAAACTAGAAAAGCGACTGGAATTGATAAGATTTCTGGGAATATGCTAAAGGCAATGGGTTGGGATATAGTAGCATATCTGAAGTACTTATTTGTTTATTGTTTGCATGAAGGAGCTATACCAAATGAATGGAGAGTTGCTATAGTAGCCCCTGTGTATAAAGGAAAGCGTGATAGACATAAAGCTGTAAATTACAGGCCAGTCAGTTTGACATGCATCGCATGTAAGCTTCGGGAAAGCATTCTTTCTGATCATATTAGACATGTTTGCGAAATTAATGACCGGTTTGACAGAAGGCAGTTTGGATTTAGGAAACGTTATTCCACTGAAGCTCAACTTGTAGGATTCCAATAATATATCCTGGATTCACGAGGTCAAATGGACTGTATTGCGATTGACCTATCTAAGTCATTTGATAGGGTAGATCATGTGAGACTACTGGGAAAAATGAGTGCTATTGGATTAGAAAAAAGAGTGACTGAATGGGTGGCTATATTTCTAGAAAATAGAACTCAGAGAATTAGAGTAGGCGAAGCTTTATCTGACCCTGTAATAATTAAGAGGGGAATTCATCAAGGCAGTATTATTGGACCTTTATGTTTTCTTATATATATCACTGATATGTGTAAAGAAGTGGAGTCAGAGACAAGGCTTTTCGCAGATGATGTTATTCTGTACAGAGTAATAAATAAGTTACAATATTGTGAGCAACGGCAATATGACCTCGATAACGTTGTGAAATGGACAGTAGGCAATGTTATGATAAACGGGGTTAAAAGTCAGGTTGTAAGTTTCACAAATAGGAAAAGTCCTCTCAGTTTTAATTACCGCGTTGATGGGGTGAAAGTTCCTTTTGAGGATCATTGTAAGTACCTAGGAGGAAAGATCTCCATTGGGATTGTAAATAAAGGGTACTGATCTCTGCACATGGTTATGAGGGTAATTAGGGGTTGTAGTATGGATGTAAAGGAGAGGGCGTATAAGTCTCTGGTAAGACCCCAGTTAGAGTATGGTTCCAGTGCATGCACCTCTCACCAGGATTACTTGATTTAAGAACTGGAAAAAATGCAAAGAAAAGCAGCTCGATTTTTTGTGGGTGATTTCCGACAAAAGAGTAGCGTTACAAAATCGTTGCAAAGTTTGGGTTGGGAAGACTTGGGAGAAGGAGACGAGCTGCTCGATTAAGGGGTATGTTCCGAGCTGTCAATGGAGAAATGGCGTGAAATGACAGCAGTAGACGAATGTGTTTGAGTGGTGTCTTTAAAAATAGGAAAGATCACAATATGAAGATAAAGCTGGAATTCAAGAGGACAAATTGGGGCAAATATTTTCATAGGTAGGGGAGTCAGGAATTGGAATAACTTACCAAGGGAGATGTTGAATAAATTTCTTTGGGATCATTTAAGAAAAAGGCTAGGAAAACAACAGACAGGGAATCTGCCACCTGGGCGACTGCCCTATATGCAGATCAGGATTGATTGATTGATTGATTGATTGATTGATTGATTGATTGATTGATTGATTGATTGATTGATTGATTGATTGATTGATTGATTGATTGATTGATTGATTGATTGATTGATTGATTGATTGATTGATTGATTGATTGATTGATTGATTGATTGATTGATTGATTGATTGATTGATTGATTGATTGATTGAGAAAATCAAATCTCTGAAATTTGCAGATGATAATGTGTTTTTTTATCTCAGTCTACAGAAGATCTGGAGGCACGGACTTGGAGAAGGAGTACGGGATGAAATAAAAAATCGAAAACAAACAAAAAAACGTAGTGCAGGCGAATGAAGTCAGCTGATGCAGGATATAGGCCTACTGGATTAGGAAATGGCCGGCCCCGTCGTGTAGGGGTAGCGTGCCTGCCTCTCACCCGGAGGCCCCGGGTTCGATTCCCGGCCAGCTCAGGGATTTTTACCTGGACCTGAGGGCTGGTTCGAGGTCCACTCAGCCTACGTGATTAGAATTGAGGAGCTATCTGACGGTGAGATAGCGGCCCCGGTCTAGAAAGCCAAGAATAACGACCGAGAGGATTCGTCGTGCTGACCACACGACACCTCGTAATCTGCAGGCCTTCGGGCTGAGCAGCGGTCGCTTGGTAGGCCAAGGCCCTTCAAGGGCTGTAGTGCCATGGGGTTTGGTTTGGTTTGGTTTGGATTAGGAAATGAAGTCGTAAAGGAAGTAGATGAATATTATTACTTGCGTAGTAGAACAAGTAATGAAAGCAGAAGTAAAAAGGAAATAAAATGCTGACTATCACAAGCAAGGAAGATTTTTCTTATGAAAAGTGCTGACTTCAAACAATGATATACAAATTAGAAAGATATTTTTGAAGACTTTCGTCTGGAGCGTGGCACTTTATGTGAAAATGTTATAATAATTTTCTAGTAATAATGTTATTGGCTTTACGCCCCACTAACTATTCGTACTATTTACGGTTTTCGGAGACGAGACCCCGAGTTGCCGAAATTTAGCCCCGCAGGAGTTCTTTTACGTACCATTAAATCTACAGACAAGAGGCTGATGTATTTGAAATGTAAAGCTTTTGAAATGTGGTATTATAGAAGAATGCTGAAGTTGAGAGGAGTAGATCGATTTACGAATGAAGATATACTGAATCGAATTGGTGAGAAAACAATTTGACGAATTTTAAGCATAAGAAGAGAGAGAAAGGTGGGACACATCTGAAGACACCCAGGTCTTGTTCAGTTCGTACGGGTAGACCAAGGCATGAAGTCTCAGCAATGACGCAGGTATATGGACTGATAATAATAATAATAATAATAATAATAATAATAATAATAATAATAATAATAATAATAATAATAATAATACCGGGCGAGTTGGCCTTGCGCGTAGAGGCGCGCGGCTGTGAGCTTGCATCCGGGAGATAGTAGGTTCGAATCCCACTATCGGCAGCCCTGAAGATGGTTTTCCGTGGTTTCCCATTTTCACACCAGGCAAATGCTGGGGCTGTACCTTAATTAAGGCCACGGGCGCTTCCTTCCAACTCCTAGGCCTTTCCTATCCCATCGTCGCCATAAGACCTATCTGTGTCGGTGCGACGTAAAGCCCCTAGCAAATAATAATAATAATAATAATAATAATAATAATAATAATAATAATAATAATAATAATAATAATAATAATAATAATAATAATATTTAAGTTCCATTAGTTACTTTTTACGGTATAAACAAAATATAATGGTACATCAGCAAACACTGTGGACGAAGTTGCACCAACTAGCTTCAATTTTACAATTTCCTTTCAAGTTCAGGTATTCGAAATATATCCCGTTTACCCAATCTCTTTGGAGGGATTTATTTCTCCAGTAACGTCCTTCCATTCCTTCGATTGATTTTTCTGACTGATTTGTGAATATCTTACGGTCACAAGAATGAACACATGGAAACAGAGTAACCAGAATGCCGAGAGTATCTATTGAAGTTGTTCAGGGCATGCTGTGAAGTTCCATCTACTGGACTATGCCAAAACTACGTAACTTCAGTTAGCTTTCTGGCCAGCAGATGGGGATAAATCTCTTTTCACTGTTGATGCAAATTAATCCCTGAAGATGCAAAGTATACCCGTTTTACGGTACTCTATGTGAAAAAATTATATTAATTTTTTAGTAATAATGTTATTGGCTTTACGCCCCACTAACTATTCGTACTATTTACGGTTTTCGCAGACAAGACGCCGAGGTGCCGGAATTTAGCCCCGCAGGAGTTCTTTTACGTACCATTAAATGTACAGACAAGAGGCTGATGTATTTGAGCACCTTCAAATACCACCGGACTGACCGGACTGAGCCAGGATCGAACCTACCAATTTGGAGTCAGAAGGTCAGCGCCTCAACCGTCTGAGTGAGCCACTCAGCCCGGCGATAATTTTCTAAATTTCCTCTTAAATCCAAAGCGATCAATTCCATAAAAGGAATACGGCAAAAACAAAGTTTTTCAGAAAGTATGCTGTCGGTCAGAGTGTCAATCGAGCCTTTGAGAAAAATTAAAGTTAGGAAGGAAACCGTAATCTAGGCTAAGGTAAACGCAATACAAGCTAAATGCCTGTAACATTACATAGGACAAAGGTTATCGGTTAACGAAACGTTAGCATAAATGTAACTTCTGCATTTATATGGAAATGGAAATTCATTGTTTTTGCCTCACGTAAGACATTTGACTCATTTTAATTATCAGCACTGTATACTTAATGTGTATAAAAATGTGTCTGATAACTTGTGTCAATTTGTTTGGGTTTGCAATTCACTGGGACTATAATTGGGAAGGCACGATGTATTTGTTAGATACCACTGTGGCATTTTGCTTGGACTTGAAGTGCGGTAAACTGCAGAAAAACACTCCGAGAACGCCGACCTCAGTGTCTCAGACGTAGGAGTCCACCTTAGTGGGCTCGATCGCACTCAGTCTGATGGTATTTGAAAGTTCTCAGACACGCTAGCCTCATGTCGGTAGATGTACGTAAAATAACACATGCTGTACAAAATTCCGGCACTTCGGTGCCTCCGAAAACCTAAAGGGAGTTTTTTATTTGTTCATTTATTTTTTTGCTATTTGCTTTACGTCCCACCGACACATATGTCTTATGGCGACGATGGGATAGGAAAGGCCTAGGAAGTGGAAGGAAACGGCCGTGGCCTTAATTAAGGTACAGCCCCAGCCTTTGCCTGGTGTGAAAATGGGAAACCACGGAAAACCATCTTCAGGGTTGCCGACAGTGGGGCTCGAACCCACTATCTCCCGATTACTGGATACTGGCCGCACTTAAGCGACTGCAGCTACCGAGCTCGGTTATTTTATCCACAGACAGAGTTCGCGCCCAAGATGCGATTACTTAGCACCAACCCTACCTCAACATCTCCCATATTATCACATATAATAACGTTGGTTGGATCCTCAACAGTTCCACCGATAGCTGTCATAGAGGCGTAGTAGGGAAATGAGGAGTGAGGTGGTTCCCCGTTGCTTTCCTCACTGAACCAGAAGCTGCTATTAAATATCAGTCTGCCAAGCCCAGTGAAATGCAAGCAACAACCGACCCTATGAGCAACATTTTCACACCATTCATAGCAGGGACTGGCTACATAAGGAATGACATGACTAGCATCGCTCATACCTCAGCCACTTTCATATTATCAAAGCCAAGGATAAAACTGAGACACCCGGCAAGTTGGCCGTGCGGTTAGGAGCGCGCGACTGTGAGCCTGCATCCGGGAGATAGTGGGGTTCGAATCCCACTGTCGGCAGCCCTGAAGATGGTTTTCCGTGGCTTCCCATTTTCACACCACGCAAATGCTGCGACCGTACCTTAATTAAGCCCACGGCCGCTTCCTTCCAACTCCTAGGCCTTTCCCATCCCATCGTCGACATAAGACTTATCTGTGTCGGTGAGACGTAAAGCCATTAGCAAAAAAAAAACTGAGACAGATCAATGAAAGTAAGAAAATTGCTTTATCCCATACGAGAAGACATTTTGCACTTTAAACACTATGTCTCACCAGCAAAGGCATCATCTAATAATAATAATAATAATAATAATAATAATAATAATAATAATAATAATAATAATAATAATAATAATAATAATAATAATAATAATAATAAACTTAGACTGAGTTACCATCAGGGTGCGAAATTAGAAAGAAATGGTGGGAGGGGAGAAGAATCATAGGGGTATATAATTCCCCAGCAAGTATATTACCGTCTCCCCCAGGAAAATGTAAATTTTAAATTTATTTGTTTCAATTCTCTTGTTATAAGAAGAATGATAAACACTGGAATGTAATTTCGTTTGAACACTCCTTAATAATGTCCTAATGGCTACACATGGAAACACCCTCTCCAAGAAGTACAGGTGTGGTGTAGCTACTTAAAGCAATTACAAGAGAGGAGGGCTTGAAATAATAAGTTATATTTTTGCCCGGGTTTCAGATGAACTTGCCAGAGTGAAACATGAAAAATAGGCTGCATCTGCGGAGTTGCCACCGCTATGTTGCTTTATTGCACGAAGTCTGGCCGTCATTCTATTATTTTTCCTATATTATGTGTATTATCGCTGTCGTTTTTATGAAAATATGCACAGTAAAGATATTCATTTCAGTAAAATATGTGTTCTAGATTTTCCTCATTATTTTATAATGAAATAATTTTAGTGGGGATGAACCTTTGAAAAAAACCTTCGTGGGGATGGGGGTGAGTAACCCTCACATTCCCCCCGCGATTTCACAAGCTGGTTGCCATTGAAAACTACCGTACATTTTGCCCTAACCTTTGCCAAAATACAATTAAGGATATTCTGAATTCATTAGGAGATATCGGACAGAGGTTCGCAAGTAGAGGCGCTGTTCTGTGCTGAGCTTAGCTCTGTGGATATAATACGCCTCTTCTCTAAAATAATATCCTTGTAACCGAAGCCGGACTTTAGTCAGCTATACTTATTTAAGGAGTAGGTTTCAGGCCATCGGGTTTGTCGAGCGAGTGAAGGGCGTTGTCGTGTTGTCGCTGCGGCACACAGACCTTGGTCTTGAAACTGGTTCCTGTCCCCTCCCTCCTCTCCCTCTTCTTCCAGACCGACCTGTCTGCTGCTTGTCATCAGACCAGCAATACTTCATTGTTTAGAACACAGAATGTCTGCTACCAATTCGCTCTGACATGCTGGCGATGTCTTGTTGTTCAATAATCCCTACTCTTCATTAATTGCAAAAACTATCCCTCCCCTCTTACCTTTTCTCTAGCCGTGCGTGGTGAGTCCGCATCATCCTCACAACACCCGAATCCAACGAAAGCAAAATATAGCTTTGACAGCTTTCTTAAATATTGCTAGGCTCGCATGCGATTTAAAAGAGAAATATGGGACCCGGGACCATAATAGTTTCACACGAGGAGTCTTGCTAGGTCAACGATTGGGCTCAAAAGAGTTTTTAAACCAAGACGTCTCGAGATATCCGAGTTCAAGCTAAAGTGTTCTGGAAGTATTTTGATGATCGAATAGCAATTCAGTCATATATGAGGGAAGCCAACCAACTAAGTAACGATAGAATAAAAAATCAATCAATACTGGTCTGCATTTAGGGCAGTCGCCCAGATGGCAGATTCCCTACCTGTTGTTTTCCTTAGACTTTTCTTAAATGAGATTTATTGCAATCCCAATTGCCCTACTACTCAAGATGACGTCGGGAAGGGCATCTGGCCATAAAAGTGAGGTTAGGCCCTCCAAGATGGCGACTATTGCGTCGGGAAGGGCATCTGTCAATAAAATCAATCCTTGCAGGACGCTGTCGTTTCAGTAAAAGGGTCTATTACATTTGAAACTGCATTGCTGCCTGAGATGATCAGATCTGGATATCGAATTTCGTGTGAGCATAGAATTTTTAACTTCCTGTATTTGGATGTTACGAAATATGCTACTCAAAGCGTCAATTGTGCTAAAATAGTGCTTTCTGTCCCAGTAGGGAAAGCAGTGACAAGCTACCACACTCCTCATCATTGCTTGTACGTCCCACTGAGGCACCGCCATCGGATTTGGCGGTTTTCCCTATAACTATGCCGAATCACATGTTAACAGACACGGTGTATATGTCCTCCGCCACCTGCAGAGCTGCTGCCGATATAAAGGCCAAGTAGGCGCGCTTTTTGTCGGCTTAAAGTGGAAATGTGTAAACAGTTTTTGGACTTTATCGGAAGTTTTATACGTGCAAAACATCTAGTGTTAACTTTTCGTGAATTGAAAAGTAAAAAATATTAAGTATTTGAGAAATAGGACATGCTTCAGTTTACTACCGCATGAGAATATGCCAACAACTTGCTATGTCCCGGGTTAAAAGTCGTGTTGCGAAACAGTCAAATAAAAAAAGAAAAAATTCACCCCAAAGGATCCCAATCTGTTCTCCAAGTGGTCGGAGGCTACAACACGACAAGATCTGCTTTTGAGTGATAAAAGTCGTATCTGTGATCTGCATTTTACCGCCGAACTTATCCAAAACTGTAACAGTTTCCTTACTAATGGTGAAAAAATAGGGCAGAGACGCAAACTGGAAGGGAGGGAAAAAGGAAATGAACAGTGTTTTGAGTCATTCAGGTGAACTCATAATAGATACCAGGGAATCACTGGAGAGGTGGAGGCAATATTTTGAACATCTTCTCAATGTAAAAGGAAATCTTCGGTGGTGATGCGAACAGCCAAGCTCATGGGGAGGAGGAAAATGATGTTGGTGAAATTACGCTTGAGGAAGTGGAAAGGATGTGTAAATAAACTCCACTGTCATAAAGCAGCAGGAATTAGACTTGAAATAGTGAAGAATAGTGGGAAGGCAGGGATGAAATAGCTTCATAGAGTAGTAAGATTAGCATGGAGTGTTGGTAAGGTTTCCTCAGATTGGACGAAAGCAGTAACTGCACCTATCTATAAGCAAGGGAACGGGAAGGATTGCAACAACTATCGAGGTATCTCATTGATTAGTATATCAGGCAAAGTATTCACTGGCATCTTGGAAGGGAAGGTGCGATCAGTCGTTGGGAGGAAGCTGGATGAATACTAATGTGGGTTCAGACCACAGAGAGGCTGTCAGGATCAGATTTTCAGTGTGCGCCAGGTAATTGAAAAATGCTACGAGAGGAATAGGCAGTTGTGTTTATGTT
The DNA here is from genome assembly GCF_040414725.1 of Anabrus simplex. Taxonomy (NCBI): domain Eukaryota; kingdom Metazoa; phylum Arthropoda; class Insecta; order Orthoptera; family Tettigoniidae; genus Anabrus; species Anabrus simplex. The sequence continues at coordinate 1,743,190,714 of NC_090265.1, forward strand.
TCGTAGATCTAGAGAAAGCATATGACAGGGTACCAAGGGAAAAGTTGTTCACTATACTGGGGGACTATGGAATTAAATGTAGATTAGTAAAATCAATCAAAGGCATTTATGTTGACAATTGGGCTTCAGTGAGAATTGATGGTAGAATGAGTTCTTGGTTCAGGGTACTTACAGGGGTTAGACAAGGCTGTAATCTTTCACCTTTGCTGTTCATAGTTTACATGGATCATCTGCTGAAAGGTATAAAATGACAGGGAGGGATTCAGTTAGGTGGAAATGTAATAAGCAGTTTGGCCTATGCTGACGACTTGGTCTTAATGATAGATTGTGCCGAAAGCCTGCAGTCTAATATCTTCGAACTTGAAAATAGGTGCAATGAGTATGGTATGAAAATTAGCCTCTCGAAGACTAAATTGATGACAGTAGGTAAGAAACTCAACAGAATTGAATGTCAGATTGGTGATACAAAGCTAGAACAGGTCGATAATTCCAAGTATTTAGGTTGTGTGTTCTCCCAGGATGGTACATAGTAAGTGAGATTGAATCAAGGTGTAGTAAAGCTAATGCAGTGAGCTCGCAGTTGCGATCAACGGCATTCTGTAAGAAGGAAGTCAGCTCCCAGACGAAACTCTTTACATCGGTCTGTTTTCAGACCAACTTTGCTTTACGGGAGCGAAAGCTGGGTGGACTCAGGATATCTTATTCATAAGTTAGAAGTAACAGACATGCAAGTAGCGAGAATGATTGCTGGTACAAACAGGTGGTAACAATGGCAGGAGGGTATTCGGAATGAGGAGATAAAGGCTAATTTAGGAATGAACTCGATGGATGAAGCTGTACGCATAAACCGGCTCCGGTGGTGGGATCATGTGAGGCGAATGGAGGAGGATAGGTTACCTAGGAGAATAATGGACTCTGCTATGGAGGGTAAGAGAAGTAGAGGGAGACCAAGACGACGATTGTTAGACTAGGTTTCTAACGATTTAAAGATATGAGGTATAGAACTAAATGAGGCCACAACACTAGTTGCAAATCGAGGATTGTGGCGACGTTTAGTAAATTCACAGAGGCTTGCAGACTGAACGCTGAAATGCATAACAGTCTATAATGATAATGTATGTATGTATGTATGTATGTATGTTTACGTCGCACCGACACAGATAGCTCTTATGGCGACGATGGGTTAGGAAAGGGCTAGAAGTGGGAAGAAAGCGGACGTGGTCTTACTTGCCTTGTGTGGAAATGAGAATCCACGGAAAACTATCTTCAGGGCTGCCGACAGTGGGGTTCGAACCCACTATCTCCCGGATGCAAGCTCACAGCTGCGCATCCCTAACCGCACGGCCAACTCGCCCGGTGTTCTCAATTATATGGCACAATAAAATCTAGAGATAAATTTCTTTGGATAATTCGCAGGAGTGAGAAATATAAGATTTGCATGACTGAGAAATATTTTCTCAAAAAGAAAACTATGTTCAACTGACGAACATTTATACTGTAGTTACCGGTATTATTAGAATAATGGATGTGCGTAATACGTGCGCACATACACACAGAATTCCCCATTTCAGGATATAGAAGCCCTATTAGTACACAGTACTGTATGTTCTAGGTACAGTCAGAATTATTTCGTCTAAGGAGTCTGCCAAGGAAATTTTTGAGCTTCTGTGTACTCCAATAAAAATCGTATCGTTATAGGTTATGCTTTAAGTACGAGATGACTTTTAGAGTTTTGAAATAAGAAATTTAGGCATTTTAATTAGTACAGTCATTCAAAAAAACGGAGCCCATAGCAGGTACACTTTTCTCAGAAACAGTATTGTGCTTTTAGATATAATGTTTGTTGTGGGTATACACAGAGTTTGTATCTACAAGAGGGGAGGTGAATTATATTTTGTTAATAATTAAAACTGCCTGATAAAATATGAAATGCGAGGAATATACAATACCAAGCACTCATTCTTATTTAGACCGACTATACATTTAGCATTTTGTAGCTTTCATATATTTTTAATTTAGTTTCTTATTAAGTTTTGGATAAAATCATAATGTAGAATTTGAATTATAATTCTGATAAATTGATCAAATGTCTTCTGATTAACGCGAAATTAAAATCGCATTTATATGGAGTTATCAGTAAAAGAAAAATGTACCTTTATTTTAAATTGATACAGGCTAAACAACAACATAGAAGAAGATAACACCAGTCTGAATACGTCGGAAGGTAGAACGCTGGCCTTCAGAGCCCAACTTGGCGCGCTCGATCCTGGCTCAGTCCGGTGGTATTGCTAAGGTGCTCAAATACATCAGCCTCGTGTCGGTAAATTTACTGGCACGTACACGAACTCCTGCGGAACAAACTCCCGGCGCCCCGGCGTCTCCGAAAACCGTAAAAGAGTAGTTAGTAGGACGTAGTTAGCTCCCCCTCCTATGAGTACATCTTTCCCCCATGTTAATAAAGCCGCTTCTTCCTTTTCTTCAAAGCCACATAATTCTCGTGCATGTTTTAGTTGTTCGTTCTCCTGAACATTTTCAGAGAATTGTCCTAAGATTGTCTACCCGATGTAGGTAGAGTTTCATCTACAAGTAATTCTTGTCAACACTGTGGGTCGAACAGGCATTCCTTCCGGCAGTGCCCACGTAATTCTTGTGGACCTGGGCGTCCTGGCAATAGTAAGTCTAGATGATTAACCGCCAATTCTTGTGATGAATCTCAAATGGTTGCTTCAAATTTTGTTTATTGTAACTGTATGTTAAAGAGTGATTCGCCTAATTCTGAAGCTGAAGTTATGTCCCAGTCTGAACGTAATGAAAACGTTCCACAATATTGTGGCATTTCCGCTATTCCTCCTTGTAAATTGCCTTACATATGCTTAGAGATAAATAACGAACCTGTATGTGCATTGGTAGATTCAGGAAGTAGCGTCACACTGATGAGTGAGAACTGGTATAATTCCATTTAAAATGTTTGTAAGTTACCTCCGCTGAAATCAGTATCTTTAACTTGTCACGCTGCTAATTCTAACCCTTTGAATATAGTAGGGTTTCTAAATGCTAAAATCAGAATGCATGCTTTTACATGGAAAATGCCTGTACTGGTTTCTGAAGATTTACAACGACGTGAAACAACGTGTAAAATAAATACCTGTCCATTCATTTTAGGTGCAAATTTTATTGCTAAAACTGGTATGATTTCGGATCTGCAGTTCAGCGAATTCCATTTTAAATTTTCCACAAAAATCTGTGTTGTGAAATCGCTCCCCTATTCTTCCTTATCATTTCAATTCTATTCCTGAAGATACTGGTGAACCCAAAGCTTTGATTTTGATCATTTGCCTGATGATCAGGCCAACCAACTCAGGAATCTCTGCGATAAATTTCCTGATGTATTTACTGACAAGTTATGTGTAACTAATGTTTTAAAGTACAAAATTGAAGTGACTGATAATATCCCTGTTCGTTCTCCTCCGTATCTCCTGTCTCCACCTAAAATGAAAGCCCTTAAGGGCATTATTGACCAAAGGCTTGCTGACGGTGCAATACGTTCCTCTAAATCTGCTTATTCCTCTCCCATGTTCCTTGTCCCTAAACCGCAAGGTGGTTTTCGTCCTGTCGTTGATTATCGGATGTTGAACAAGAAAGCTGTCCTTCAGTCGGTAACGCCAAAATCTTTACTACTTTAGATTTGAATAAGGCATATTATCAGATACCCCTTGCTGAGAAATCCAAGCACCTCACTGCTTTTGCCACTGATTGGGAGCTCTATGAATTTGAAATACGCCCGTTCGGCTTGAGTACTGGAGCATCTGTCCTTACACGTCTAATAGATAATATTCTGTCAGACATTACATTCAAGTGTGTGTACAATTACCTAGACGATTTGGTAATACTCAGTGAAACATTTGAAGAGTACCTTATCCACATCAATGAAGTCCTTGAAAGACTGCGTAAAGGAGGCCTAACCTTATAGGCTAGCATGGTTACTTTCGCCCAACCTCAAATGTTATTCTTGGGGCATATTGTGTCAGAGAAAGATGTCCCCATTGATCAATCTCGTACTTCTGCTATCCAAAATTATCCTACACCTAAAATGTCAACGCTGTAGCCAGATTCATTGGTATGGCCAATTTAATTCGTAATTTCATCCCCAATTTTGTTGAAAGAGCTTCTCCGTTAAATACCTTGAGAAGAAATGATGCCAAATTCGTGTGGGGTGATGTACAAATTGAATTTATGAACGCTCCAGTTCTAGCGATGACATATTTTCTAAAAGTTTCATTCTTCAAACGACAGGTATAGCTGGTGTTCTTCTTCAGGAATTTGAAGGTGGACGTCGTCCCATTTCTTATGCTTCACGTAGTCTATATCCTGCTGAGCGGAACTATTCTATTTATGAATTAGAAGCCTTAGCTGTGGTTTTTTAAACGGTTCAGAATGTATCTTGAATATCTTCCTTTCGATCTTGAAACTGATAATCAGACATTGAGTTGGGTATTGGCCAAACCAAGGTGTACCAGTCGTCTTGTTTGTTGGGCAGTACGCATCCTGGCATTTTAGTTTGCAGCTCGTCACATTCGTGGCACTGAAAATATTGTGGCCGATAGCCCAGTAGAATGTGGAACGTTCCATCCTGGTAGTTCCGATCCTCAGTCAGAGTCTTCAGAACCTTCTCCTAACCAAATTTCGGCCTTTGTGAATGTAGTTCTAACTAACTCGGCTTTTATTTTCAAAGATATTCCCAAACATCAGGAAGATGATGCTGAATTAAAGACTGTTATTGACAGGATTAAATCTGGTGAACATGTTAAACCTTATGTTCTTGAGAATGGTGTTCTAAGTTGTCTTTCTTGCGGCAGAAGAGTGTCCAAAATTGTTTTTCTGCCTAACCAAATTCCTGCTCTTTTCAAATTCCCAGTTGGTGGTCATCTTGGTTTTTCAAAACTAGAGAGAAAATCCGTAAACATTTCATGTGGAAATCCATGGACGGTGAAATCCGTACTCTTGTCAAATCTTGCAAAACTTGTAACTTCAGTAAAACTGCACCTAATAGCTCTACTCGCCTAAGTCTGTTGTCATTTGAGCAAACTTCTTCTTCTATGGAGAGATTATTCATAGACTACACTGATCCTTTCCCGAGGTCACGTACCGGCCAACCGGGTGATAACGATTCATTTTCACATTCAACAATGCTGACTTTAGAAAAATATGTTCGGTCTATTTCTAATATGATATTATTTTATCCTAGGTTAATGCTGCTAGGGAGGTTATTAATTGTTCCTGTGAATGCCCTCTGTCAGAGAAATGTAAGCATAGTTCAGCTGTTATTTTTGCATTTAGCTCAGAATGAATTATCTGCAAACTGATCAACTTTGTGAATGGTTTCGATTTTGTATCTCAAACATGGAGAAAGAGATTAGATCTTTTTCTAAAACAAAGGCAGAGATTTGGTGTTGAACAAATTGAAATTCGTGATTTTGAAACCGCATGTACACTACAAAAACTTTTACACCAGGACAGATATTTAGTATCACTTAAAGTTGCCAATAAATTGTTAAATATTTTATTGCTAAAACGTTTTATATCAGATGTTGCAGTTGTTGTTGAGAATAGTTCACATAGAAATGTAATAACATTATTAATGTATGAGAGCAGTGGTAAAAGTTCTGCACAATACACTTTCAGTTTATTAGTGCGTGGCAGTAAGTTTAGATATACAGGATGAAGCGAAATTCGCGCACTCGGGCATCGCAGCGCAACTCCTCGCATGCCAGCAATAAAAAAAACCATCCCACAAAAGTTGGTCCTGCGGGTATATCAGGCAGAAAAAGGACATTGAAGAGTGGTAATTTGGCAACACTCTAACCACATGTAGGGTAACTACCTCTGTCAGCATATATTACTCGTGCTGTACAGTTGGTGCAGTGGATGGAGTTTTGGGTTAGCATGCAGGAGGTCGAGGGGTCGATGCTGGGTTGAAGCGTATATTTTATAATTCATAAATGTAGTCCAGGCGGTATGGTATCTGGCATCTTAATCGTCAACAGAGATTGCAGCGGGTCCTCTAGACACCATTTGCACTTACATACTACGATCCTAGAAATGGACGAACAATCGTTTTCATTGGTCAGCTTTGAAAGAAGCCCTTTCCACGTCGTGGGCGCGAATTCATTCGCACCACTTCATATACTAGATGCGAAACCTGTTTCTTTGTACCCTCCTCCAGTGGTCTCATAGATTAGTACCAACTATTATTCTTGCCTCGTTCAGGTCCATTATATATTTTTAGGGCCTTACGTTACCAGTAGACCTAGCAAAGTTTTTGTTGTGTTCAGCGTTACATCATCATCATTATCATCATCATCATCATCCGTTTACCCTCCAGGGTCGGCTTTTCCCTCGGACAGAGTGAGGGATCCCACCTCTACCGCCTCAAGGGCAGTGTCCTGGAGCTTCAGACTCTTGGTCGGGGATACAACTGGCGAGAATAACCAGTACCTTGCCCAGGCGGCCTCACCTGCTATGCTGAACAGGGGCCTTGTGGAGGGATGGGAAGATTGGAAGGGATAGGTAAGGAAGAGGGAAGGAAGCGGCCGTAGCCTTATGTTAGGTACCATCCCGGCATTCGCCTGGAGGAGAAGTGGGAAACCACGGAAAACCACTTCCAGGATGGCTGAGGTGGGAATCGAACCCACCTCTACTCAGTTGACCTCCCGAGGCTGAGTGGATCCCGTTCCAGCCCTCATACCACTTTTGTAATTTCGTGGCAGAGCCGGGAATCGAACCCGGGCCTCCGGGGGGGGGGCAGCTAATCACGCTATTCACTACACCACAGAGGTGGATGTGTTCACCATTACAAAATGTTATAAATGTAGGATACACATGACCTAAGGTACGGTGTCTTACTGTATTACAGTATGTAATGTCCGATGGAAATTAGCAAATAAAAATGCACCTCAACCCAGGATCGAACCCTCGACTTCCTGCATGCTAACCCAAAACTCTATCCACTGCCCCAACTGTACAGGACGGGTAACATTTGCTGACAGAGGTACTTATCGTACATGTGATTACAGTGTTGCCAAATTGCCCCTCTTCAATGTCCTTTTTCTGCCTGATATACTCGCAGGACGAACTTTTGTGAGCGACATTTTTTTATTGTTGGCATGTGAGGAGTCACACTGTGACGCCCGAGTGCGCGAATTTTGCTTTACCCTGTATATTTAAAAATTCAGTATTTACATGAGCCAGAATATTGGGTCATTCACTATAGATTGAACTCTTCTTCTTTTTCTTTAGCGTTTGTCCCTCCTGCTGGCAGGGTCCATTACATGAATTTGTTCTGTCCTGGGCCATGTCAGGGTGCAGATTGATGCTCTACAGATCTTTGTGAAGGTTATTAGCCCATCACTGTTTTGGTAGTCCTTTTGGACTTCTAACATGAATAATGATAGTGTCGCCGCCTGCCCTAGTTCATGTCCAAGCCATTGTAGACAACTTTTGCATATTTTTTTCTTGAATCGGTGCAACACCAAATCTCTCCTTGATGGATTCATTGGAGATGTAATCCAGTTTAGTGATGCCAGCTGTCCACCTCAGCATTTTTATCTCCACGACGCCCAGTCGATGCTCTGCCTTGGTTGTAGTCAACCAACATTCTCAACCATTCAGTGCAACAGATCGGATGACAATACGGTAGATTTTTGATTTGAGATTAACTTCCATCCTCCAGTCACAAGTAATGTCGGTTTTTGTTCTCCATTTCATCCACGCTGCAGATATCCTTGCATTGACCTCTTCAACAAGTCAGCCAGCATCAGTGATCGTGGAGCCAAGATACTGTACTTGTATCTTGTCACTCATGGTAGACCCTTACCTGAATGGTTCCGATTGCTTGTGGATCTGACGTCATATATTCAGTCTTCTTTTTATTTAGGCGCAGGCCATATTGCACCAGCTGATTGCTCCATTCTTGGGTTTGGCATTGCAAATCAACCTGGGTCTCAGAGGCCAACATGGCATCGTCTGCATGAAGAAGTGTCCATGGCAAAGAATGGTTCAGGTCTGCTGTTACAGTGTCCATCACCAGAATGAACAAGAGCAGTGACAGCAATGTCGGTTACATATAGTTGGTGAATGCCAACGGTGATGGAAAAGTCACTGGATGCTCCTGCGGTGGCTTGAACATAGCTCCATGGGCCTACATAAAGCAGCTGAACCCAGTTTACAAGGTATTCTGGTAAGCCATGCTCTCGCAGTGCTAGCCATATGAGGTCATGCGGCATGCGATCAAAGGGCTTCTCAAGGTCCAGGAAAGCTAGATGGATCAGCTTGTTCTTCCCACTATGCTTTTCAACCAAGAGCCGTGCAGCATGGATTGCAGCAGTTGTTCCAGTAGACACTGAACTAAAACCACAAAATCCTTTTCCTTCATATAGCAAATCAGGCCCATTAAATCTACTAACATGCCTAGGTTAAGCATGTAATGAGCAATAATGTGATATATTTGCTTGTGTGCTGACACTGTTTCCAACCAAAACAAAACTGAGTTCAAAATTTCTTTTTTTTGTCACTATTTTTGCTTATCTGAGTTTGGGCATCAGCTTTCATGGTCACTAGGATAGGCCCACTATCTTGCAAATCTGATGTATGAGGTGGTGAAATGAATGAATTTTGATTTTTCACTTCTCTCCTTCAATCTTGTAAATCTGTTGAGTGACCCTGTTCCTGATGGCTTTCTTCTGCAATATACAAAAAAAATACTTGTTACATATAGTGGAGCAGCAGGATGTTTAGAATTACACTCTCCTATGAAAAATCCTCTGCAGATATAATACAATATAATAATTGCATCTTAAATATTTTTAACATTTCCAATCAATGAAAAAGAAATCATCAATCAGGTAGAAGAAAAGGCAAGGATTAGGAAAGGAGTTAGACAAGGTTGTCCCCTATCACCGTATTTATTTAATATGTTCATTGAGGAAGCTATTCAGATTATGAAGGAGAAGACAAAGGGAATAAAATTCAATGGTGAAAGGATACATTGTATCAGATTTGCAGATGACATCGTATTAATTGCAGACTCAGAAAAGGAAATGAATAGAATGCTGAAAGTCCTCTCAGGCACTCTTAAACTATGGAAATTAAAAGTAAAGAAGCGGAAAATGAAAGTAATGGTAGTATGGAAAAATATGGTAGAAATTAAAACCAATATAAAAATTGATGACGTCAGAATTGATCAGGTGAAACAATTCTGTTATCTTGTTAGTATGGTAACAGAGGATAATAAATCCTTCCTGGAAGTAAAGAGAAGAATAGCATTGGCAAAACAGGCATTTATGTACAAGAATAACATTTTAACCAACACACACATGAATATAGATGTCAGAAAATCCTTCGCAAAATCTTTTGTATGGAGTACACTTCAGTATGGAAGTGAGAGTTGGACTCTGGGTAAATTAGAAAGGAATCGACTTGAAGCTGCTAAAATGTGGATATGGCGGAAGATGACCAGAACGAGGTGGATGGATAGGAAAACCAACCTGGAAGTCTTAAGGGAAGTTAAAGAAGAGAGAAGATTTTTAAACGAAATGGAAAACAGGAAATTAAAATTTATAGGGCATGTCATCAGACACAATACTTTCATCACTAACATACTTGAAGGGAAAGTGCTGGGAAAAAAAGGGAGAGGAAGATCTAGGATGAAGTATTTGGACGACATCAAGAAGAGGTTAGGTTGTGTCAATTACATGGAACTGAAACGAACAGCCAATGAAAGAAAAGAATGGTTGCATCGACAAGGCATTAGCCTATAGAAGTTTGTTTGATTGATTGATTGATTGATTGATTGATTGATTGATTGATTGATTGATTGATTGATTGATTGATTGATTGATTGATTGATTGATTGATTGATTGATTGATTGATTGATTGATTGATTGATTGATTGATTGATTGATTGATTGATTGATTGATTGATTGATTGATTGATTGATTGATTGATTGATTGATTGAAATTAAATTATGGTTTCCTTCTGGGAACTTAATTTTTTGATATAACATTGCTGTAATCATTTGTTTGTAATTGTTAACCTATCTGTAAAATGGTTAAAATAAGTACTACAGTACAAAGATTTATTTTATATTAATTAAAATATTTAAATCCTGAATTATTTCCTGTGACATACGGTGAAGATCCACAGTCTCTTCAAATCCATTCCATGAGGTCGTGAAGGAAAGCTCTGTAACACAGTATATATTACTGCAGCCATTAACAAAGCACCATATTCTGCCAGAATAATGTGTCATTAAAAAAAAGTCATCTGAAGATAACACTATAAAATGTTTGAATAAATACATATAACCATAACACAACCTACAGCTTCCTGCAGTCAGCTGTTGATGACTCCAAGTAGTTCTTGTAATATCCACCCACAGCAGTACATTGCTATATGCACAGAGCCTATGCACAGCGTTAACCTGTCTTGAACAATATGGCAGACCTAGCAAAAATTAGAACAAAAAACACAGACACACAAACAGGAAAGATGCCTTTGAAATAAAAATGTTACCCTGAAGAATGTAGATGAGGTGGGTAGAAAGACTGCAAATGAAAGATATACTGAATCAAGTTGGAGATTTGGCAAAATTTGACCAGAAGAAATGGCTTAATAGGATGCATTCTGAGATACTGGTACCCTGTTGGATTTTGAGGAAAATTTTAGGGGTAAGAATGGTAGGCTGATTCAAAGACATGAATACAACAAACAGTAGTTGCAGTGTGCACAAGTTATAGAGGTGAAGAAGTTAGCAGAGGATAAGTTGTCATGTAGGGCAGCATCAAACCAGTCTACGCACTGGTCTATCACAACTTTGGAAGAAAACTTATCTCCATTAAGAAAGTAGTGCACTGTAATTAATGCTAAACAATTACTTTTTCTTCTTTTTAACATTTCTTACTTACATACCAGTTGAGTCAGATTTTTATCAATATAAGTACAGTTGAACCTCGATGTCTCGAACCTCCATTACCCGAATTTTCAGTATCTCGAAGTAACTTAAATTTCCCGGCCGTTTGTAATATTCTTCACGTGTATTCATTTCTCTTTTACTCAAAATTCATTTACACTAATTTCTCGATTACTCGAAGCAAACATTTCCTGCCCTGAATCAAAAAATTCTCTGTAACCCAAATTTTGTGCAATATTTGCGATTTGTGAGGAATAGTTAGTAAGTAAAGAAAGGGTTTCAATGATGCTAGGAGCTAATATGACATGAACAGAAAACCTAAAACTTCTAGTAATCAGAAAATCGGCGAAGCCTCGCTGTTTCTCGGGTGTGAATTAATTACCGGTCACATATGAAAGCAACCCCTGAAGTTGCAGATGACATGTACCATTTATGAATCTCCGCTGCGCGGTACTGACGAGAAGTTTCAACGTGAAGGGATCAAAGCTTAACCTTAAAAACAGAAGGGAATAACGGATTTTTTTCTAAAGGTGTTAAGGGAGGTATGTTTCTTGTTTCACTATCAATCAATCAATCAATCAATCAATCAATCAATCAATCAATACTGATCTGCACTTAGGGCAGTTGCCCAGGTGGCAGATTCCCTATCTGTTGTTTTCCTAGCCTTTTCTTAAATGATTGCAAAGAAATTGAAAATTTATTGAACATCTCCCTTGGTAAGTTATTCCAATCCCTAACTCCCCTTCCTATAAATGAATATTTGCCCCAATTCGACCTCTTGAATTCCAACTTTATCTTCATATTGTGATCTTTCCCATTTTTAAAGACACCACTCAAACTTATTCATCTACTGATGTCCTCCCACGCCATTTCTCCACTGACAGCTCGGAACATACCACTTAGGAAAATCTGTATCTGCATACACCCAGCGTCAGTGGGTAGGGTCTGACACATCCCACTCTGACGAGTCTAGTGTCAGACCTAAGACGAAACGTTGGTTAATAGAGCAAACGCCTGTAAAGCCTTACACCTGATATGTATATATACATACCAATTAGTCGAGCAGCTCGTGTCCTTTCTCCCAGGTCTTCCCAGCCCAAACTTTGGAACATTTTTGTAACACTACTCTTTTGTCGGAAATCATCCAGAACAAATCGAGCTGCTTTTCTTTGAATTTTTTCCAGTTCGTGAATCAAGTAATCCTGGTGAGGGTCTCATACACTGGAACCATACTCTAGTTGGGGTCTTACCAGAGACAAATATGCTCTCTCCTTTTGTTTGTACTGTATCCTGTCTACTAAGAAGTTACTATAATAAGGTTTATAATTAAAGTGATGCCGTAAAATAGAGTTTCTTTGTACATATTTAAGTACTGTTAACAATAATGTATCCAGTATAAGCCCGTAGATACATATGATTCAATCATGTGCTATATATGTTCAAAAACAATATTCTCTGTATCTCAAAATTTTGATAACTTGCTAAATAAAATTTAGCTCCCGAGGTGATTCAAGGTTACAAGTAACTATTCTCATTCAAGGTATCGAGGTTCCACTGTATTTATAACAGCTAGGTTCTTGAGACCACTGAAACTATCATGCCATTCTATTTTATTTGTTGTTTCTTTTTCAGATAGATTATACATTTACTTATTCAAAATTAGTTTCAGTAGACTGAAAAACCTATCAGTCATAAATTATCTGAGTTGAAACTGAAAAGAGATGGCTTCAGATGGTATCACAAGATATAATATAAGTATAATAAACTTGCACTGTTTTAAACTGTACACCATAATAACCTATCTTGAACACAATGTGGTAGTCCCAGGGTTGTCTGATGGTCACCTGTGTGCTGGGAATACTATTTGTTTACAAACAATCACCACACATGCAACGTAAAACAAAACAGAAAATGTTGATTTTTTTTTTGTCCTTGTTGACATTATTAGCTCTACCATATTGTAGCAGATTCACTTCCTATACACCCCTCATGTTTTTGGTATGACTTCCTCTTACACCCTGTTTTGAATTCCATTGTCTGTTAGCAGAGTAGTGACAACAAATATGCCTGTAAAGTGGAGTCACAATATATTATAAAGTGTGTCAAATATTAAGGAAACAAGTGGTTTAGGGACTTCCAACTTGCTGCCTAGATCAAAGCCAGAAGATCATTTTTATATTATATTATTTTTATAGAAATGAAAAATGAAAATGAATTGAAATTTTTAAAAAATATGCCAACAGAACATAAGACAAGTTGCGTATGCATATACAGTATTCTCTTTGCTCAGATTTATAACGTGTATATTCTTCATTGTAGGGGTTGTATTTGAAAGTGGTTATATTGTGGCCCCTCTATGGGCATTTGAGTTTCTGTACAACCTTTTGAATTGTCCCATATATTGGAATATAGGCCTACTTAATACCACTTCTATCAAACAAGTATGATCAAAAAGTTGTTGATATAGGAAAGTAAGGGTTGTAGTAAAAGTGTAAAAGAGAAGGCATGTAAGTCTCTGGTAAGGCCCCAATTAGAGTATAGTTCCAGTGTATGGGACCCACACCAGGACTGCTTGGTACAAGAACTGGAAGAGACACAGATATGTCTTATGGCGACGATGGGACAGGGAAGGGCTAGGAGTGAGAAGGAAGCGGCTGGGGCCTTAATTAAGGTATTTGCCTGGCGTGAAAATGGGAAACCACGGAAAACCATCTTCAGGGCTGCCGACAGTGGGGTTCAAACCTACTATCTCCCAAATACTGGATACTCTCCGCACTTAAGCGACTGCAGCTATCGAGCTCAGTACGATTCATTCTTGGTGATTTCCAACAAAGGGGTAGAGTTATGAAAATGTTGCAAACTTTGGACTGGGAAGACTTGGGAGTAAGAAGACAAGATGCTTGACTAAGTGGTATATTCTGAGCTGTCAGTGGGGAGATGGTGTGGAATGATATTAGTACATGAATAAGTTTGAGCAGAGCTTTTAAAAATAGGAAAACCGAGCGAGTTGGCCATGCGGTTAGGGTCACGCTGCTGCGGGCTTGCATTTGGGAGATAGTGAGTTTGAGCCCCACTGTCAGTAGCCCTGAAAATGGTTGTCTGTGGTTTCCCATTTTTCCACTAGGCAAATGCTGAGGCTGTACCATAATTAAGGCCATGGCCGCTTCCTTCCCACTCCTATCCCTTTCCTAACCCATCGTTGCTATAAGACCGATCTGTGTCAGTGCGATGTAAAGCAAACTGTAAAAATAGGAAAGATTATAATATGAAAGTAAAGTTGGAATTCAAGAGGTTGAACTGGGGCAAAGATTCATTTATAGGACGAGGAGTAAGGGATTGGAATAATTTATTAAGGAAAATGTTTGATAAATTTACAACTTCTTTGAAAACATTTAAGAAAAGGCTGGGTTGCCACCTGGGCAACAGCCCTAAATGCAGATCATTGATTGATTGATTGATTGATTGATTGATTGATTGATTGATTGATTGATTGATTGATTGATTGATTGATTGACATCATGTAGTGATGATAATTGAGGAGTTGGATGCAATAACAGCGTAAGTAGATTTACGTTATTTTGAGAAACTGAAGCTTGAAGTTTATAAATGTTCTGAGTTAAAAGTAATGTTAGGAATCAACCTGGATTTCATTTAAAGACATTTAAAAGAGCCAGGAAATGTATTTCCCAAAGAATTTTATTGATCTGTTAGATAATAAGAAGGACAGAGTTATTTAAACTTTCCTTTTATACGCTGTCATTGCATGAAGAGCAGGAATATTATATTTTGCCACACACTAGTATTGATCAGGGAGTTAGGAAAGCATGATCGTCCACTATAGAGGAACAAAAGTGGCACTTTATCCCACCTCAGTTCTCCAAAATGTTAAAATTACTAAAATTAAGTACAAAATCCTAAAAGGAGCAAAAATTTTTCAACTAAGACAGGTAAAAAATTAAGCTTATTCTTTATTTACTGTAATATTCAACTTTTTTGTTTGTTATTGCATAAAAGGCCGAGAGAGGTTTGTTACCGTGCTCTCCACAACTATGGTATTAGGCTACGGTAATTGCCCACCCCCTCCGCAACAAATATTTGAAATGTTATAAAATTAGAAACATTCCTTTCTAAACAACTTTTATTTCTATTTTCATTTACAAAGTGATTCTCTAAACCTAAAAGGAAAGAAACAAAAAACAGATCAAAAGTATATAATTGGGATTTAGACATTGTGTGTCTTACTTGTTTGAAATACTCAAATACGGCATCATTGAGCAAAATCAGGATGATTCATGTTCACATGCTGCATTAGCAGACTCTAGGGAATCATTACACACAGACATGTCTTTCAAATACCTCTCAACATTTTCAGGTTTTAAGTATTTCATTAGTGAAAGAACATCAACCCTTTTGTCTGCACCAGCCACAAAACCTTCTCTTCCACTCGCTGACATCTTCTCCAGCCAAAGAACTGGCGGCAACTGAACATGCCGCTCGTGAAGCATGCCTCATGCAATAACAGCGTAGCACATGGTACCGGTTTTAGTGGGCTCCTGGCCTCTAGTGGCACCCTACCGAACTAAGACCTGGACTGGGTTGTAGTGAAGGGACCAGGAAATTAAAAAACGGTATTCATGCAATAACAGCGTAAGTAGACTAACGCTGTTATTGCATCTAGCTCCTCAATTATTATACAGGCAGATTCAGAAGGTTGTACAGAAACTGAAGTAGCCCACAGAGGGGTCAAAGTATAACTTTCGAATAGGAATGTATAATCTAGGAGAAAACCTTGCATCAGGGCAAGCCTAGGAATGTCATTAACAATTCAATGTGGTGGGTGACATTTGTAAACAATATCCAGTGTCCAGAGCCTAACTTTATGCTGCACACAAATGACTTCACTGATTATCAGTTCTGCATTGCTTAGGAATATAGAGCATTTTAGAAAAATAAATAAAACAAATTATCCATTATAACACACCAGGCATTCTCAGGCTTGCCCGAATTAATGCAGGATTTCAAATCAAATCAATCAATACTGATCTGCATTTAGGGCAGTCGCCCAGGTGGCAGATTCCCTATCTGTTGCTTTCCTAGCCTTTTCCTAAATGATTTCAAAGAAATTGGAAATTTATTGAACGTCTCCCTTAGTAAGTTATTCCAATCCCTAACTCCCTTTCCTATAAATGAATATTTGCCCCAGTTTGTCCTCTTGAATTCCAACTTTATCTTCATATTGTGATCTTTCCTACTTTTATAAACGCCATTCAAACTTATTCGTCTACTAATGTCATTCCACGCCATCTCTCCGCTGACAGCTCGAAACATACCACTTAGTCGAGCAGCTCTTCTTCTTTCTCTCAATTCTTCCCAACCCAAACTTTGCAACATTTTTGTAACGCTACTCTTTTGTCGGAAATCACCCAGAACAAATCGAGCTGCTTTTCTTTGGATTTTTTCCAGTTCTTGAATCAGGTAATCCTGGTGAGGGTCCCATACACTGGAACCATACTCTAGTTGGGGTCTTACCAGAGACTAATATGCCCTCTCCTTTACATCCTTACTACAACCCCTAAACACCCTCATAACCATGTGCAGAGATCTGTACCCTTTATTTACAATCCCATTTATGTGATTACCCCAATGAAGATCTTTCCTTATATTAACACCTAGATACTTACAATGATCCCCAAAAGGAACTTTCACCCCATCAACGCAGTAATTAAAACTGAGAGGACTTTTCCTATTTGTGAAACTCACAACCTGACTTTTAACCCCGTTTATCATCATACCATTGCCTGCTGTCCATCTCACAAGATTTTCGAGGTCACGCTGCAGTTGCTCACAATCTTGTAACTTATTTATCACTCTATAGAGAATAACATCATCCGCAAAAAGCCTTACCTCCGATTCCACTCCTTTACTCATATCATTTATATATATAAGAAAACATAAAGGTCCGATAATACTGCCTTGAGGAATTCCCCTCTTAATTATTACAGGGTCAGATAAAGCTTCACCTACCCTAATTCTCTGAGATCTATTTTCTAGAAATATAGCAACCCATTCAGTCACTCTTTTGTCTAGTCCAATTGCACTCATTTTTGCCAGTAGTCTCCCATGATCCACCCTATCAAATGCTTTAGACAGGTCAATCGCGATACAGTCCATTTGACCTCCAGAATCGAAGATATCTGCTATATCTTGCTGGAATCCTACAAGTTGAGCTTCAGTGGAATAATCTTTCCTAAAACCGAATTGCCTTCTATCGAACCAGTTATTAATTTCACAAACATGTCTAATATAATCAGAAAGAATGCCTTCCCAAAGCTTACATACAATGCATGTCAAACTTACTGGCCTGTAATTTTCAGCTTTATGTCTATCACCCTTTCCTTTATACACAGGGGCTACTATAGCAACTCTCCATTCATCTGGTATAGCTCCTCCAACCAAACAATAATCAAATAAGTACTTCAGATATGGTACTATATCCCAACCCATTGTCTTTAGTATATCCCCAGAAATCTGATCAATTCCAGCCGCTTTTCTAGTTTTCAACTTTTGTACCTTATTGTAAATGTCATTGTTATCATATGTAAATTTTATTACTTCTTTGGCCTTAGTCTCCTCCTCTATCTCGACATTATCCTTGTAACCAACAATCTTTACATACTGCTGACTGAATACTTCTGCCTTTTGAAGATCCTCACATACACACTCCCCTTGTTCATTAATTATTCCTGGAATGTCCTTCTTGGAACCTGTTTCTGCCTTAAAATACCTATATATACCCTTCCATTTTTCACTAAAATTCGTATGACTGCCAATTATGCTTGCCATCATGTTATCCTTAGCTGCCTTCTTTGCTAGATTCAATTTTCTAGTAAGTTCCTTCAATTTCTCCTTACTTCCACAGCCATTTCTAACTCTATTTCTTTCCAGTCTGCACCTCCTTCTTAGTCTCTTTATTTCTCTATTATAATAAGGTGGGTCTTTACCATTCCTTACCACCCTTAATGGTACAAACCTGTTTTCGCATTCCGCAACAATTTCTTTAAACCCATCCCAGAGTCTGTTTACATTTTTATTTACCGTTTTCCACCGATCATAATTACTTTTTAGAAACTGCCTCATGCCTGCTTTATCAGCCATATGGTACTGACTAACAGTCCTACTTTTAAGACCTTCCTTTCTATCACATTTATTTTTAACTATCACAAAAACAGCTTCATGATCACTAATACCATCTTTTACTTCAGTTTCATCCTACTCTCTACAACATATTCAAAACTGGTTGTATTTCGACCCCTCTATGGGCTACTTCAGTTTCTGCGCAACCTTTTGAATCATCCTGTACATTGGAACATAGGCCTACTCAACATGTTTTCACAAATAACAGGAATTAACAAAAATATTCCATCACATGGACTTCCTAGCTCTAGAGACCACTGAGAAGAAGTTGCAACCAAGTCCACTTCTTTGAAAGTTCAATCTATTTACAAATATTTTATGTCATATGCCAAAGTCATTAGCTAACCAACATCCACTAGATTTGAGACACACCGGGCGAGTTGGCCGTGCGCGTAGAGGCGTGCGGCTGTGAGCTTGCATCCGGGAGATAGTAGGTTCGAATCCCACTATCGGCAGCCCTGAAAATGGTTTTCCGTGGTTTCCCATTTTCACACCAGGCAAATGCTGGGGCTGTACCTTAATTAAGGCCACGGCCGCTTCCATCCAACTCCTAGGCCTTTCCTATCCCATCGTCGCCATAAGACCTATCTGTGTCGGCGCGACGTAAAGCCCCTAGCAAAAAACAAAAAAAAAAATAATAAATTTGAGACTGTGTGTATAATCATATAATGATCTATAATAAACATCATTTAATTTATAGAACAAGTGAATTTAACTTGAATTTGTTGGCAGTGAGAGGAACTCAAATTGATGCTGGTAGAAATATAGGTCAGTGACAAGCAGTTAATAAGGACTGGAGAACATACCATACTGCAAACTTGAGTGGTAATAATATGCAATACACTCATTCACAAAAAGAATTGTGCACCATGAACAAATTGAATGTGTACAATGAAGGCTACCACACAATATCACAACAGGCTAACACGTGTCCGATATGTATTTAACACTTCCACTCCCAGAGAGGAGTAAGGTTGTTTAAGCATGCCACTAGAGGAGTCAATTCCTTTAGCACTCATTCAATGTAGTGCATTCCAATGTGCTTGTGTTTTCAGAGACCAGAAGAATTCTACCTATAAGGTTCTCTTTCTTCTGGTAGATGACTCGAGTGTCCTCTTTTCTCAACTCTGTACAACGCTTCCTTTGTGTTCTTTTATTCATTATTACCAAGCCAATTTTGGGACTTCTCAAACTGAGTGAATTAGCAAGCAATGGTGGTTGTGTAGTACTGTAGACAAAGCTTCAAGTGATTTTGGAAGAAGAAATATGTGACTTTTGCACTATAACAATTCAGGTAATGACCTGACAGTGGCGTATACTGAGGGCTACCAAGGCTATCGTTGAAGCCCAAACCTCAAATGTGAATGATGGAAAGGTAAAGCACATTATAATGTAAACATCTGACACATTGTTCAATTTATGAAACTTGAAAGCAATGAGATAAAACGTCGCTCGTATTTTTGAGAGCAAGGCATCGGAGACTGACATTGCAGCCCTGGCTCTACGTCCCTCTTCTCTCGACCCAACCACATGCGGCTTGCTAGTGAATGCCCGATGGCTGCAGAGAGCGGGGGATAGGTGTGCTAGGCTTTGGTCCATCAGATCGCCACAGCAATCATGCGTTCCTTATCATATATACTTCCTCACCTCATACTTCTGTCCTTACAGATAACAGTGCTGCTATTTCACTTCTTTTTGCTTCTACATCCTTGTAGACAGATACTGTTATAAGAGTAATATAGTTTTCTTTTTATAGGTTGATCTGCTAACATGATGGGTATGCAATCTTTCAGGTTTAGTGTTCTCAATGGTTGGCTGGAATAGAACCTGTGATCATGGGTTGGACACCACCACTGATCTCCCGAAGAAACTAATAAACCAGGGCACGATGGGTACGCCTGCTGGGAATGCAGTAGAATTCAAAATTTCAATTTAATAATAATAGTAATAATAATAATAATAATAATAATAATAATAATAATAATAATAATAATAATAATAATGGCGCATGGCAACTATATAGGCTTGGTGGTGACCTAATGAGGATGAAATGAACGGTGAAGACGTGATAAACACCTGCTCCCCACACCAGGGGAAATAAAAGTACGAGGGGTTTGATTGTGAGAATTGAACCGGGTCCATCGGACCAAAGGCAAGCATTCTATTCATTTAGCCACAAAGCCGGACTTTAATTTGCTAAACCTTAGGCTACCATCTCCACTAATCAGGTGTTGAGTATTGACGGTAGCAGAGGCCAGGACAGTAGCTTGTGAAACAGCACTGACAACACAGCAGACTACTCCGTACCAGGTGAGTTGGCCGTGTGGTTAGGGCCACGCAGCTGTGAAATTGCATCCGGGAAATAGTGGGTTCAAAACCCATTGTCAGCAGCCCTGAAGATGGTTTCCACTTTTCACACCAGGCAAATGCTGGGGCTGTACCTTAATTAAGGCCATGGCCGCTTCCCATTTCTAGGCCTTTCCTATCCCATCGTCGCCATAAGACATATCTGTGTCAGTGCTACGTAAAGCCAATTACTTAGCTGCAGCTCAGAACTACTAAATAAACTAAATAAACTATCGAAAAGCAGTAACCTAAATCTAATGGTAGCCCACGACTTGTTCCCTGCATACGCCACTGTGACCTGATACCTTCAGACAGTGAATGAGTGTTATTATGTGCACAGTGAAAGCACTGGAAGGGTGAATAGTAATCTGGACAGGAACAATGACCCTGAATCTCCTTTCTACCATCCATCAGCACCAATATTTGTCATACATATAGGTGTAGGGATGTGGGGACCCTATTGCCCAGTGGGCAACCATTGCAATCAGCCTCCCGAGTATTGGCGGGTAAACCAGAGACTTAATGACATGAGGAAATGCGTGTCAGGCACCGACCATCTAATGCATAACAAAGTAAAAACGCGAAGATCCATGGTAGGCCTACCAAGCCAGTGGTAGCGTCTTCAAATTGCTTTCAACAATCAAATGAGTCTCGGATGGAGATCAAAAATAATACCAAAATTGACAATGTATTCAAGCAGATCTGGCAGGTATGATGGCCAATATGGCTCTGATGAAAGACAGATATGTCCAAAGAACAATGTAAGAATTGGGACTACCGAGCGAGTTGGCCGTGCGCGTAGAGGCGCGCGGCTGTAAGCTTGCATCCGGGAGATAGTGGGTTCGAATCCCACTATCGGCAGCCCTGAAAATGGTTTTCCGTGGTTTCCCATTTTCACACCAGGCAAATGCTGGGGCTGTACCTTAATTAAGGCCACGGCCGCTTCCTTGCAACTCCTAGCCCTTTCGTATCCTATCGTCGCCATAAGATCTATCTGTGTCGGTGTGACATAATGCCCCTAGCAAAAAAAAAAGTATTGGGACTATGAATATTTTGACCCTGACTGGATAAACTGAAGAACTTATCAATATGATGAAGAGGAAAATCTATCCATATTGGGAATGAGTGAAACAAAATTGAGAAAGGCAGGTAGCAAGATTCTCATAGATGGCTACAAATTAGTATGGAATGGATGCGAGGAAGAGGCCAGAAATGGTGTAGCTTTCCTATAACAAAAGACATGGACGACATTACTGAAGTATCCTATAAGAGTGATAGGATCATTAAATTACTTATTTAGCTGGAGTCCACAAATTACATGGTAGTGCAGGTATGTGCACCACAGGTTGGATGTTGTGCTCAAGAGAAGGATCAATTTTGTCAAGATCTAGAAGATATAATTGATGAAGAAAATGTCATCATCATTGGGGACTTAAATGCACAAGTTGGGACAGACAGACTTGGCTATGAGGAAATAATTGGACCACATGGATTTGGGAACAGAAATGCAGAAGACGAACAACTGCTTGATTTGTGCAGAAGAAATGGATTGATCATCAAAAATACCTTCTTCCAAAAACAAGACAGCCACAAGATAACAAGATATAGCTGGGATGGAAAACTTAAGTCTCTCATCGACTACATCAACACTAACAAAGGAGGAAGGAAATATGTAATTGATGTCAAATTTATCCCCAGTGAGAGTGTGGACAGTGATCATAGATTATTGATTGCAGGCCAAAATCATGTGGCTAACACAACCCCGAAAGAAAGGAAAAAGACAACGTGAAGTGAAGACTTGGAAATTAGAAGAAGCCAAGCTGAAGGAAGAATATAAAATAAGGATACGGAGACACTTACCAAAAGGGGAAATTAATACATTAGAAGAAAAATGGAAAATTTTTAAAGATATTTTGGTGGGTGAAGCTAAAGACCTATATGGAGTAACAGGATCGACCATGAAAGAAAAAGAGACACCTTGATGGAATGACAGAGTAGATTGACTATAAAAGAGAGAAATTGAGCAAAAAAGATGCTACACAGAGAAAAGCAAAGAGATACACAAGATCCAGGTGGCCAAGAAATGACTAAACTACAGGACCTCTACAGGCAAAAAAACTTACAGCTAACAGGATAGTAAGAGAAGAGAAAGAGAAAAAAATGGAAGGAGTTTGTGGAAAAGTTGGAAGAGGACAGCAGAGGAAACAAGAAATTTCTTTACAGAGTAATTAAAAACAAGCAAAATAACCTAGAAGACATCAAGGTAATAGAGCAGGAGAATGGATCAGTAGTACGAGAGGTAGATGGAATCAGGAAAGAATTCAAGGCCTTCTTTGACGAGCTCCTGAATTGAGAGGCATCAAATGTAATTCAAAACAGAGAAGAATCTGGAAAAAGTGAAGAGCCCAGTATAAATATGGATCCACTAATCACACGGCTGGATATAGAGAAGAGCCTTAAAAGTATGAAGAAAGGGAAAGCTGCAGGAATAGATGAGTTAAGTGTGGACATGTTGAGAGCAGGAGGAAACCCAGCAATCCAATGGCTATATACACTCTTAAATGTAGTATGGCAGCAAAATACCATTCCAGAAGACTGAAAGAAAGGTACAATTGTACCTATATACAAGAAAGGTAGCAGACGGAAATGCACCAACTGGAAAATACAAAACGCTGGTTAATAGAGCAAATGCCTGAAAAGCCTTACATCTGATATGTATTTGACATTAATGTACCAACTACCGTGGTATCACTCTACTCTCTCATGGACTAAAAATTCTGGAAAAAATGATAGTGGATAGATTACGAGAAATTGTAGAACCACTTTTAGAAGAGAAACAATATGGCTTTAGGCCTGGAAGATCAACAACTGATCTTATATTTGCTGTCAGGATGCTAATGGAAAAACATTGCGAAAAAGAGACGGCTTTATATCTACTGTTCCTTGACATCGAAAAGGCCTATGACAGCATATCAAGGGAGCTTATTTTGAGAGTGCCTGAGAAAGCTCAAAGTTCGAGACAGTCTAAATTCAAAAGGTGCTTTACAAGAAAACCAGAAGCTGTGTACAAGTCAGTTCTGGACTGTCAGACTGGTTTGAGACAAAAAGGGGAGTACAAAAAGGTAGTGCTTTGTCACCCCTATTATTTATCATTGTAATGGATACCATATTAAAGGTGCTAAAAGAAAACGGGCAACAAGACTTAAAAGCATTTGCATTTGCAGATGATGTAGTAATTTGGGGTAATTCAGAGAAAGATGTGGAAGAGAGACTGCAGGGGTGAAGTCAGGAGTTTGAGAGATATGGACTGAACATCAACAAGGCTAAAACAGTGGTGCTGAAGGTACAGAAGGGTGACAATCAGCCAGAAATCATGCTAAATTGCACTAAGGTGGACAGTGCCACAGAATTTAAGTACTTGGGTAGTATAATGTCCAAGGATAACTTAGCTAGATATGTAAACAGTCGAATCAGCAAAGCAATACATTTTTACCTCCAAGTAAGATAACTACTATGGGTTAAACAAGTACCACTCAAAACCAAGATGACACTGTATAAATCATACTATACCCCTATCCTCACATACAGCCTGGAAACCGCTACATTAGCAAGTAAGGACAACTCAAAACTCCAAGCAGCAGAAATGAAGTTCCTACCCACAATGATCCAGGAGACCATGAATAGAAAAGTCAGAGAAGATGCAGGACTAGAAGACTCCTTACTCCAGAAGATCCAAAAGGCAAGACTGAAGTGGTTTGGTCATGTGAAAAAAATGAGTGCCAATAGGTCTGCAAGAAAGGAGTATGAAAGAGAAATAATGTGGAAAGAGACCAGTGGGCAGACCTAGAGAAAAATGGACAGAGTGAAGAAGGATGTAGAGGAAAGAGGACAGGATTGGGAGGGGATTGTGAACGAAGAATGGTTCATGGACCAAACAAAATGGAAGGGGCTCATATACCACACCTGGAAAAATGGAGTTGATCAACAATGATGATGATGATGATGGGTGTAAATAAAAACAATGAGGAAAATGATATGTCTTTTGCAATTTTTTTGTACCTAGGTTGTAGAGAAATTTGAACTAATATGTATTAATATCGAACTCAGGTGTTAAGTAGGTGGCTTTTTAAAAATGGCTGGGCCCCAGCAGTTGTAGGCTGCTCAGACAAATGGTAGTGAAAGTGTTAATGCTGACTGCTTGTGTGAAAGATCAACAGGAGGAGTACATGACCCTCCCTCATCCACAGGTGCAAGACACCGAATAAGGCCTTCAGTGTGAGCCACAGATGTAAGTTGCTAAAACTTTCAGCATGTCCTGGCAGTACATTCGACAAGATAGATGAGTCTGTGAGATGCCGCATTGTCAGACTAAGGTAGGCAAGTTGGACATTTTAGAGCATATCTCGCCACTTGAACTATTCTGGCTACACCATGCATTGGTGCTGGACACAGAGGGAACATGAGGGTACAAATATGTGTTGAGAAGGCTTGTGTCAATCCTGGCAGACCAACAGTAGAGAGGATTGTTTCATCACATGACAGGCTAAAAGCAATCCACGTTTCCGCCTTACTTCTTATAAGTGACTGACTTTCTACTTCTTCTAGATTTTACAATTTAAAATTGCACAGTGCCAATCCCCATCAACATATTTTGCCTCTAACATTGTTTTTGTGAAAGACTCACTCTTTAATTTCTTATTTACCTATGCATTGTTTTTTTGCATTTTATTCGGCTGATGATGACCCAGATTAGGGTCGAAACCGGTACCGCTTCCGATTATAATTAAATAGGAATGTAATACTACATTTCATATTCACTTGTATTGAATAGGTTGAACTACCTTATTTATTATTTCAATTTCATTGTGATACATTTCAATACGGAACATTATGAAATTTTTATCTTTAAATTTGCTTTACGTCGCACCGACACAGATATGTCTTATGGCGACGATGGGATTGGAAAGGCCTAGGAATGGGAAGGAAGCGGCCATGACCTTAATTAAGGTACAGCCCCAACATTTTCCTGGTGTGAAAATGGGAAACCACGGAAGACTATCTTCAGGGCTGCCGACAGTGGGGTTCGAACCCACTATCTCCTGATTACTGGATACTGGCCGCACTTAAGTGACTGCAGCTATTGAGCTTGGTAGGGGGGAAAGAATATACTTAAATGACATATGTTGTATGGGAATCAGCTCATGTTGCAACAAGTTGAGCGAAGCTGTAAATGAAGTGTGAATGAGGAGTGGAGTGGGTGAGGTTTTAACAAAGCCTTGAGAAAGAGGTGCGGGGAGGAAGATAGGAGAGAGGAAGGAAGTGAAGTGGAAAGAAGGGGGGTTTCAAGGCGGGGTTGAGGGATTCAGGAATACAGACGATTGCCTAAGAAAAGTACAGTAAATAGAACGAAAAATCAGACCTTGACTATTTGATTTTGTGTTACTGATAATATGAATGAGCAGGTGAAATAGAATATTCGTTTTTTTGGAAATGTCATTAAGACTGTAATTTGGATTAAAATATTTGTCCAAATGTATAAAGCAGTTTTCTGCTGTGTTAAGGAGGGGTCCTTTATTCATAACTTTGAGGATTTGCATATCCTGCTTAATGTCAATAAACTTATGATTGTAATCGTGCATGTGTTTTCCTACTGCTGAAAATTTATTGTATTTTAGGGCATTGACATGTTCCAAGTATCTTATGTTACAGCTCCTTCCAGTCTGTCCAACACAAGAAGAATTACAGCAGTTGCATTTTATCCTATATACTCCTGATTTTGAAAAACTATTTTTTTTTTTGCTAGTTGCTTTACGTCGCACCGACACAGATAGGTCTTATGACGATGATGGGACAGGGAAGGCCTAGGAGTGGGAACAAAGCGGCCATGGCCTTAATTAAGGTACAGCCCCAGCATTTGCCTGGTGTGAAAATGGGAAACCACGGAAAACCATTTTCAGGGCTGCCGACGAAAAACTATTAGTCTTATTAACAGAAGTAGAGTTGTGTAAGATTGTTGCATTATTACTGATAGTTTTAAAGGCTATTTTAACATGATGTTTTTAAAAACATTAGTGACTTTATAAATTTCTTCATTGAGCGTGAAGGCAGAAAATAAAGTAACATTGGGTTTATCTTTTTTCAAAGTGGTTGAAGGGCGATGTTTGTATCTATTGATAATTCTTTCAATGAAATAACTATTGTATCCATTAAGTTTTGCAATCATACGAATACTGTTCAATTCTTTTTTAAGATCACTTTTGGACATTGGTACAGTAAAGGCTCGATAAACCATGCTATTGTATGCCAATCGTTTATCGATTTGGAGATGTGAAGAATCTTCACCTGCTCATTCATATTATTAGAAACACAAGATCAAATAATCAAGATCCGATTTTTCGTTCTATTTACAGTACTTTTCCTAGGCAATCGTCTGTAATTCCAAACCCTCAGCCCTGCCTTGACCCCCACCCCCCTTTCTTGTTTATTTTCTTCGATGTATTTGTGTTGATTTGCTTTAAGGCTGATGATGACCTACAGTTAGGTTGAAACTAGTCCCTGAACGTAAATGTACAGTTTGTACTGAAAAGGCGGACCTTAATAACAAAATATTTAAATATTGTAATCACAGTTCAATACGGATCTATCATAATGACATTTATATCTTTTAACCCCATATCAGGTTTACAAGGTCTATGGGTCTTTCATTTCCTTACCCTTTGTGGTGCTTTTTTTCATTTATCTGATACCTTCAATTTTTGAAGTGTCGGACCCCTCCATTTTTTCCCTCTGGTTAGTGTTAATAGAGGATGGTTGCCCAGTTGTACTTCCCCTTAAAACAATAATCACCCCCACCACCACCACCACCACCACCACCACCACTACCACCACCACTCACCAGCAGAATAAAGCCCCATCTCACACAGCATGGGTACCTCTGGCATGGCCTGCCTTGGTGATTTCAACATACTTCCTCAGTCAGCAAGGTCCCCAAACCTTTCACCCATTAAGAACATTTGCGATCAGATTGGACGGCAACTACAGCAGATTTGGAGGGTCAGTTGTGCCAGCTGCAGCAGGATCTTCCTCAGGAGAACATATGACATCTGTATGCCTCCATGCCCGACCATATTGTTGCCTGTCCCCATGCTATCGATGGTCCAACACCATAGTGTATTCTGCAAGTGTTTGTTACCCTGCAATAAATGCTTGATGTGATATAATATTTTTTCTTTAAACACCATGTCCTCTGCCTATACTCACTTAACTGCCTCTGTGATAGCTCCTTCATGGCATGCAATTCGTTTTGCAAATGAGTGTGCAATATATTGAAAGATCAAGGACATGAAAATTAACACATAACAGAATGAACACAATGACAGGTTGTTGTATACAAAATGTCAATGGTACAACACAAAAATTCTTTTTTTTTTTTTTGCTAGGGGCTTTACGTCGCACCGACACAGATAGGTCTTATGGCGACGATGGGATAGGAAAGGCCTAGGAGTTGGAAGGAAGCGGCCGTGGCCTTAATTAAGGTACAGCCCCAGCATTTGCCTGGTGTGAAAATGGGGAAACCACGGAAAACCATCTTCAGGGCTGCCGATAGTGGGATTCGAACCTACTATCTCCCGGATGCAAGCTCACAGCCGCGCGCCTCTACGCGCACGGCCAACTTGCCCGGTCAAAAATTCTTTATTCAATAAACACTCCAACTGCACAATATATAAAATATAAATGTCTGTAACTTCACAGGTTCAACATAAGATGATTTCTCAGAATACTTCCGCTGGATGATATCTACACTATGTATAGAACCTATATTGCCAGTACATGTCTTATTGTAACTATAAAGAAGCACACCGGAGATGCTGTCATTTGTGTACACTGTTTTATTTACAAAGTACACACACAGACACACTAATCTGCCACATTTGCATGTCAACCAACTCTACCAACACAACAAAATCATAACATGACTAACGACTTTTGCTAACAACCCTCGCTAACAGCTCGCTAATAACATTACACCATCCCTTTATATTCCTTGTCTTGCCAGGCTTCTAGAAAAGTATGACGCAACATTTTTCTAGAATTTTCTCGAGTCTCCAATAACCTATTTACAAATGAATAGAACATTCTGTACAGCTCTAGTGACAAGATGCATTGTTCTGGACTAGGAAGGAAATGCGAATGACAGGAAGCATGACCAACAAATGGCAAATAAGTTAATATGGAAAGGACAGCCGATTCAGAAAGTGATGGAACCAACCAGAGAGAAAAATATCCTGGATGTGGTGCTGATAAAACCAGATGAGCTCTATAGGGAAACTGAAGTAATAGATGGTATTAGTGATCATGAAGCTGTTTTTGTGGTAGTTAAAAATAAATGTGATAGAAAGGAAGGTCTTAAAAGTAGGACTGTTAGGCAGTACCATATGGCTGATAAAGCAGGCATGAGGCAGTTTCTAAAAAGTAACTATGATCGGTGGAAAACGGTAAATAAAAATGTAAACAGACTCTGGGATGGGTTTAAAGAAATTGTTGAGGAATGCGAAAACAGGTTTGTACCTTTAAGGGTGGTAAGGAATGGTAAAGACCCACCTTATTATAATAGAGAAATAAAGAGACTAAGAAGGAGGTGCAGACTGGAAAGAAATAGAGTTAGAAATGGCTGTGGAAGTAAGGAGAAATTGAAGGAACTTACTAGAAAATTGAATCTAGCAAAGAAGGCAGCTAAGGATAACATGATGACAAGCATAATTGGCAGTCATACAAATTTTAGTGAAAAATGGAAGGGTATGTATAGGTATTTTAAGGCAGAAACAGGTTCCAAGAAGGACATTCCAGGAATCATTAATGAACAAGGGGAGTGTGTATGTGAAGATCTTCAAAAGGCAGAAGTATTCAGTCAGCAGTATGTAAAGATTGTTGGTTTCAAGGATAATGTCGAGATAGAGGAGGAGACTAAGGCCAAAGAAGTAATAAAATTTACATATGATAACAATGATATTTACAATAAGATACAAAAGTTGAAAACTAGAAAAGCGGCTGGAATTGATCAGTTTTCTGGGGATATACTAAAGACAATGGGTTGGGATATAGTACCATATCTGAAGTACTTATTTGATTATTGTTTGGTCGGAGGAGCTATACCAGATGAATGGAGAGTTGCTATAGTAGTCCCTGTGTATAAAGGAAAGGGTGATAGACATAAAGCTGAAAATTACAGGCCAGTAAGTTTGACATGCATTGTATGTAAGCTTTGGGAAGGCATTCTTACTGATTATATTAGATATGTTTGTGAAATTAATAACTGGTTCGATAGAAGGCAATTCGGTTTTAGGAAAGATTATTCCACTGAAGCTCAACTTGTAGGATTCCAGCAAGATATAGCAGATATCTTGGATTCTGGAGGTCAAATGGACTGTATCGCGATTGACCTGTCTAAAGCATTTGATAGGGTGGATCATGGGAGACTACTGGCAAAATTGAGTGCAATTGGACTAGACAAAAGAGTGATTGAATGGGTTGCTATATTTCTAGAAAATAGATCTCAGAGAGTTAGAGTAGGTGAAGTTTTGTCTGACCCTGTAATAGTTGAGAGGGGAGTTCCTCAGGGCAGTGTTATCGGACCTTTATGTTTTCTTATATATATAAATGATATGAGTAAAGGTGTGGAATCGGAGGTAAGGCTTTTTGCGGATGATGTTATTCTCTATAGAGTGATAAATAAGTTACAAGATTGTGAGCAACTGCAACGTGATCTCGAAAATGTCGTGAGATGGACAGCAGGCAATGGTATGTTGATAAACGGGGTTAAAAGTCAGGTTGTGAGTTTCACAAATAGGAAAAGTCCTCTCAGTTTTAATTACTGCGTTGATGGGGTGAAAGTTCCTTTTGGGGATCATTGTAAGTATCTAGGTGTTAATATAAGGAAAGATCTTCATTGGGGTAATCACATAAATGGGATTGTAAATAAAGGGTACCGATCTCTGCACATGGTTATGCGGGTGTTTAGGGGTTGTAGTAAGGATGTAAAGGAGAGGGCATATAAGTCTCTGGTAAGACCCCAACTAGCGTATGGTTCCAGTGTATGGAACCCTCACCAGGATTACCTGATTCAAGAACTGGAAAAAATCCAAAGAAAAGCAGCTCGATTTGTTCTGGGTGATTTCCGACAAAAGAGTAGCGTTACAAAAATTTTGCAATGTTTGGTTTGGGAAGAAATTAGAGAAAGAAGAAGAGCTGCTCGACTAAGTGGTATGTACACAATTAAGTATTTATTTATTTTCCACCTAGTCGATACAATGATTGCTTAAGGCAATTTTTAATGGTCAAAAGTGGTACATGTTTCGTATATTATCAACATCTTCAGTCACATAACACTGTTTAGATGAAAAATATATGAAAATTGACAAAGTAATGCTTTAGAGGAAGTGTCCTTAAAATTAACATAAGATTGACAAGATTAAAACAAACATTTAACTCAAGAGAAAATCTATAAATTATTTCTACAATAGAAAGCAGTCGTCAAGGAAAACACTTGTACAATATTCCATAGAGAAATTGTCCTAATAAATATTCTTTTCTTAATAATTCATGATAAAAGATCAATTTATAAATTAAAAATTATACAATTTATAAGTAATTATCGAAATGAAGAAATCCTGATATCACAGTACGGCTCTTATTATTAATGTAGATGAAAATATAACTAATTCCTAGTTGTCAAATCTTATTAAGCCTGCTTTCCTTTGGAACAGTAACTCCTGTCATTCTTTCACAGTTTTGCGCCGGGTGTAATATTGATGATGCGTTCTTCCTTGCTCTTGCACCTGAGGAGGTGGAGGAGCGGGGGATATAGGTGTGTCAAGAACTTCCTTGCTTTCTCCACCTACAGATAGCCCTACAACTTATTCCTCCTCAGTTGAAGCTATAGGTGACAGCAAGGAAGTTCTTGACACACCTATATCCCCCGCTCCTCCACCTCCTCAGGTGCAAGAGCAAGGAAGAACGCATCATCAATATTACACCCGGCGCAAAACTGTGAAAGAATGACAGGAGTTACTGTTCCAAAGGAAAGCAGGCTTAATAAGATTTGACAACTAGGAATTAGTTATATTTTCATCTACATTAATAATAAGAGCCGTACTGTGATATCAGGATTTCTTCATTTCGATAATTACTTATAAATTGTATAATTTTTAATTTATAAATTGATCTTTTTTCATGAATTATTAAGAAAAGAATATTTATTAGGACAATTTCTCTATGGAATATTGTACAAGTGTTTCCTTGACGACTGCTTTCTATTGTAGAAATAATTTATAGATTTTCTCTTGAGTTAAATGTTTGTTTTAATCTTGTCAATCTTATGTTAATTTTAAGGACACTTCCTCTAAAGCATTACTTTGCCAATTTTTATATATTTTTCATCTAAACAGTGTTATGTGGCTGAAGATGTTGATAATATACGAAACATGTACCACTTTTGACCATTAAAAATTGCCTTAAGCAATCATTGTATCGACTAGGTGGAAAATAAATAAATACTTAATTGTGAATCTATTGAAGTGCGATACGGACCATGAAGCTGATTTTATGTAAGTGGTATGTTCCGAGCTGTCAGCGGAGAGATGGCGTGGAATGACATTAGTAGACGAATAAGTTTGAAAGGCGTTTATAAAAGTAAGAAAGATCACAATATGAAGATAAAGTTGGAATTCAAGAGGACAAACTGGGGCAAATATTCATTTATAGGAAGGGGAGTTAGGGATTGGAATAACTTACCACGGGAGATGTTCAATAAATTTCCAATTTCTTTGAAATCATTTCGGAAAAGGCTAGGAAAGCAACAGATAGGGAATCTGCCACCTGGGCGACTGCCCTAAATGCAGATCAGTATTGATTGATTGATTACATTGGATTTATACATTATATTTACAGGTAATAATAAATTATATAGCATTAACATGTTCTTACATTAAATAACTTCGTATTAATAAACATACAGCAGATGTATCATAACACAACCTCACATGTTTTGTTACACAAGACAGATCATACAACACACAAATAATAAATAATACAACCACGATTTATGCCAAATAAAGTCAGTACATAATAGACGTAAACAACTTCATAGCCACACCTACAATTAAGAGATGAAAGTATATGATTTTCCACCTGTTCAATACAAATTAAAATGTGATATACACTGAAATTTATTTATTTATTTATTCATAAATATTAGGGACCGGTTTTGGCATATTTATGCCATCATCAGCCTAAAGTTAGATACACAAGGACACAAGTAAATTACATACATGTCAATACACAAATAAACTTTCTACCATATTGGCAATTCATAATAGCGTTGATATATACAAAATTTTGAATGTATAAAAACCCTCAAATATACCTCTTGTAAAATTTACGATAAAAGTAAAATGATCTATTTACAGTTCTGTGATATCTATTACCTAGTGATGTTTTGTGTTACAATTGTATGTAAAATAACAAAAGACGTCTTTTAAAAAACTTCTGTCTGAACAGCTTATTCACCTAGTAAAATTTGGAGTACTGACATTCCTATAGTATTAAAATTTAGACGTTCTATCACGTAAAAATACTTAAGCAAATAAAATTAGTAACAGTGTCCAGTATTGTTATATTGTAAAAGAGAACAGCTGTTCGTTATTTAATGTTTGTTAAAAATAGTTCCTCATTAGAATATAGGTGGTAAGCCAAGTTAAATTGGTCAGCTTCAAGAATCAAATAAATCTTGCTTGAAATATAGCGGTAGCTTAGTTGTCAGGTTGCCAGATGGTTTTAAGTTTCTAAATCTCAGAAGTAAAAAGAACATGTGAGTGGCTGAGGCCATAGCTTGACGGGCATGAGTTCACAAAACACTATGTCATCAGGTGGTGAAATGCAATTCTAGAGATCTTGATTCAAAACGGACCTAAAAAAGATTGAAAACTGTATCAAAATAACGTAAAAAGACCGCGAAAGAAAATAAACAGTTTTTGACATAGAAACTCACCTCATGCACCACATACCAGCAGAAGGCTAAAGAGGAACTAGTGCGGGATACTAGCGAGCAATGTGTCAGGCAGCAAGCCGCAAGTACTAGATCTTGATATGCGTGTCATAATAATTGTTTTACCTGCCATTTTCAATGGTTTTATGAACATTTCATAAGAAGCGCATTATGGTATGCCGCAGTTTGTAGTCAGAATTCATTCATTCAGATGTCATCATGCCGTCTGTTTGGTAAAAATATATACAAATATTCGCTCGTTATCCTGCAGTTTTAAGCCTCCGTGGCTCAGGCAGCAGTGCGTCAGCCTCTCACCACTAGGTTCCATGGTTCAAATTCTGGTCACTCCATGTGAGATTTGTGCTCAACAAAGCTGAGGTGGAACAGGATATTCTCTGCGTACTCCAGCTTTCCTTGTCATCTTTCATTCCAGCAACACTCTCCACTATCATTTCATTTCATCTGTCAGTCATTAATCATTGCCCCAGAAGAGTACGGCAGCCAGCACAATTCCTATCCTTGCTGCAAGATGGGGGCTTCATTCATTCTACCCCTGACCTGGTCATTGACTGGAAAACAGGTTGTAGGTTTTCATTCATCCTGCAGTTCTTGATGTAAAGCTTGGTATTGTGTCATAGAAGGCAATGGTATTTTTAATCACAGTTCTTCTGTACAGAATGATTGTCTTGTGGGCTCAGAGGGAGCATTTCTTGCCAGGCAGAGAACTTTTTTAAGATACATGGCCTTCACTCTTTCTAGTGTAGCTAGGTTATCCTTCAATAGGTGTCCCCAGATAATGTCTACAGCATATGTCATGAAGGGGTCTGTCTGTAGGTAGACCTTTTTCTCTTAGCAGCATGTAAGTTATTAGCAAGGGTCTGCCATCTGTTGAATATATCTGGAAGCTGGGAAAGGTTAGAGAATCAAAGAGTATCTAGCAGGGAATAGTATTCTTCTGTGATCAGATGAAGCGTATACAGTACTCTCTAGCTTGACAGGTAGTAATCAAACATGGCTGCATGCAATGACATAACTGAGTGGCTCAGCGCCATAGGTGCCTAACCCACAAATTTAAAACATGCTGTTAATGTGCTATAATGAACTCCTAATAGTTGCCTCTATCAGGACCAGACTTGCCTACTACATTCCAGTAGCTTGATTGGTGCTGCCACCTGCAATTATGTTAGGCAACTTCCATAACCTTCAGTTCCTTTAGTGCCAGCTGTGCCTATCCAACATCAAGATGGCTGAAGAGAGCTGGATTGTGGAAATGGTCCTGGAGGATAATTACGATGGCAGTGGCAAGGACCAAGGTTATGAACGTAACTATGCTGATTTCAATTCCTCAGGTAATTTAGAATAGATACACATATTGATAATATTAGGTAATAAGTTGAATGGTTTGTGATTAATACGGAAAACATTTAGTTGGTTAGGCATTTCTAGCTCTGACTGAAGTAAATGAAATTGTATTGTGCTTAGGCGTAACTGATTGATACTTTTAATGGTGAATATGTTATGTATTAAATTTGGTACTACTTCTAACATAATGAGTAACTGAAGAGGATAAGTTCTGGCTATAAAAATATTAATATAAGTAATTCAGAAAGTCTATTATAAATATTATGTTGGTTAGGCAAGTCTGGCTCTGATCTACCAATGCATTTTCAGATGCAGTAAGACAAGATGGGCCTGCAGCTGTTACGTCTGTATGTGATTCTATTTCACAAACCTCAGGTAAAATTTCTTTATAACTATAAGTGCAGTGGAGATAATGTTCTACAGACCTGTTGTTGAGAGTTAATGTAACTTGGTTACAGGTAACTCAGAACCACAAGTACGCACAAGGAAAAAGTGGAATGGTTGAAGCTACGGTGGCTTAAGATACAGAGAGAGTACCCAAACACCCTGTTTTATAGCTACAACAGCCATGGAGATAGGATATTCCAGACAGTTGATCTCTCAAAGAAATCTGTTCGAGACTGGCCCATTCGCCAGTTACCAAGTTCTCTGGAGCTCTACCCCAAAGGCAGGAAAATATCAAAAGGGAAATTAAAAGATTTACTGGATCTGATGAAATATATTCCACAACACCACCATTTCTATAGATCACTTAAAGAACAAGAACAAGAAGAAAGTGAAGTTGACGAAGATTGAAAATAATGAGTTACTGTAGATTATGTATTGTCAAGAGCAGATTCAAATATTATTAATTTCTGTCATTTAAATTCCTTTAGAGGTAAGTACTGAACTTATTTCAATAGTTCCTGCTGAAAATGAACATTAATAAGTTCCTTATATCTAAGTCCATTGTTGCCTAACCAGCAATTTTGTTTGTGAAGTGTGTTATAGTCAGTGCCAAAACTGCCTATAAGTTTGTGATTTATTTTGGTTGGGGATAATTAGTGCCACTTTTTTATTGTTATGTATGTGAAAAAACCATATTTGTACTAAGTAATGCAATAAAAAGTAATATTTAAGATGCACTTGTCATTTTTCAATCGTAGTCTAACTTTAACCTAAAATATCTCAAAATGAAGTAAATGTGGGTTAGGCAACTATGGCACTGAGCCACTCAACTAAGAATGAAAATCACATAATATAAAGTATCAGAATATTATTGAAAGTGTTAGTTGCTTAGCAACCTGCTAAATACAGAATGTATTGTGGGTTAGGGTAAGCCTTCACCTGCAATTATTGGAGTGATCATTCAGTGATTTAATTTTATGATTATTCGAAGTTGGCTGAACTTAGAGACCTATCAATGTCTCAGGATTCACCGGCAGGCAATTCCGGAGAGAATGAAACAAATCAATCCAGTAGAATGGATAGACGGATTTGCCAAAGCTGTTTTTAGTAAACTCTCTTAAACCGGGCGAGTTGGCCGTGCGCGTAGAGGCGCGCGGCTGTGAGCTTGCATCCGGGAGATAGTTGGTTCGAATCCCACTATCGGCAGCCCTGAAAATGGTTTTCCGTGGTTTCCCATTTTCACACCAGGCAAATGCTGGAGCTGTACCTTAATTAAGGCCACGGCCGCTTCCTTCCAACTCCTAGACCTTTCCTATCCCATCGTCGCCATAAGACCTATCTGTGTCGGTGCGACATAAAGCCCATAGAAAAAAAAACTCTCTTAATATATAGATTAGTAATTTTGAAATAATTTAGGCCTACAACAGTTAGAGAAAAATTATATTACGTTGTATAGTCTCTACTCCTCACATGCAGTCTCACAAAATATGACACCCAGATGACTTGTGTGCCATTTTGTTATTAATATTAATAACAACCAAAGCTATGGAAGAGACCAGCTCTGTTAGGAAGTGCTAGCAGTGTGGAAGAACAGGACACATGAAGAACAAGTGTCCAACCTTGACGTCGGAAAACTAGGTCCGGCCCATTCTGGATTGAGGGGGGGATGGGACCAGGAAGAGGAATGCGCCTCAAGACCTCACAGACAAGCAGCTCTGGATAAGCAGGAGAGGGATTGGTCATATTGTGAGCAGAACAGGCCAAACCTTGCCCAGCTATCGTCTTGAGGGTAGGCAATGAGAATTTTTCAGCCATACTCAACAGCCAAGCAAGCCATTCATTTGTAAATGGGGCTGTTGCCAGATTACTACCGCCTATGAAGTCTCACCTTCTCAGAAGAGTAGTGGAAGCAGCGGACGGGTAACCTATTCCATACAAGGACAGACTAACCTAACCGCTAAACGCCTGGACCTGCCTATTGTAATTGACTTTGCAGTGATTCAGAACCTAATACCTGACATCCTATTAGGTCATGACTTTCTGGTGGAATACAAGGTGATCTTAGACTAGGCAGCTCATGAAGTCTTTTTGGGAAAAGACAGATGTCTGAGGGTCACCTGGCATGATGGAAATCTCTGGACTCACAAGGATAATTGTTATTAATTATTAATACAACTTTCCCCATGAGGAGGCTGCCACAAGGTCAAAGTATGTCTACTATATAGTATTTTGTCTTCTAAGTTACTGGTGAGTTTGCTAGTGTGCCAGATAGAAATAACCATCACAAGGCTCAGGAATAAATTTGGAATGAATTTGGAATGTGGCATGATGTACGGTTCTTCAAATGTTATACAGATGATTGTGGAGTACGGTTACTGGACCTTGTACTGCGGCGATAGTGATGTCGTGAAGTCGTGTCTGGTTGGAACCAAGAGAATCCCATACCTGTACAAGAAATTTAGGGATTGTGCCTCAAGCTCCGATCATGAGTCCATGGATGGAAATACTGTTTAAGTTATATAAGTCTTTATAGTAGTTCACGGTTGGCTGGTAAATCGACTTCTTCTTGGCGTCCACCTCTTCGGCCTGGCCAACGTGCAACTCAAAGCATATTGTGGGATCTAAGATTAGTCCTTGCTTGCTAGCTGGTTGAAAGGCTAACATGTCAATATGCCTGTTACTCCCACCAGTAGCTAGGCCATAAACCTTTTCATGCACCGTGAAACCGTGATCCCTCAGCAAGGTCGCAATCATGTGTCGTATTGTATGATGGTGGGAATTTCTCAATATCTCCCCGTGAGGATAGGCACCAAAGACATGGGCAAGAGTTTCATGCTCTCTGTGACAACGCTGACAGAGGGTGTTGTCCCGGGACCTTCCCGGCACAGAGCAAACGGCGCACACATTCGCTGTTATCTTGATGGCCCCTCTCAATTCTGCACAGGATAAGCCTCGGTGATCTCTCATCCATTTGTTCCTTGGCTTGTATTCCTGGAAGAGTCCAATGCCCTTTCCTTTCTGGGGCAGCTTCGCCCATGACTGAATCTTTCCTTTGTATGGCAGCTTCGTCCATGACTGAACCTTTCCTTTGTGCGGCAGCTTCATCCATGACCAAACTTCTCTGTCTCGTAGTATCTGTCGGACCTTCCTTACATTGGGGAAAAAGGCTTCTTTTGGACATAACTTGATCATTCATTTCTATGCCTAGATCTTGCAAACAAATTGTATGTTCTTGCTCCAAGTTCCTAGTTGCATTAATGTAGCCGTTATTTGAAAGCATTAATTTATTACAGATGTTAATATGCTGTAGTTTGACTTCCCAAGTAGCGCAAAACAAACCAAGGCCTTAATACTTCCTTTCGGTGTACACCATGTGATCCGGAACGTCTGCTGGTAGTTGTAATAATCCTTTAGTTCCACTTTTTAATATTTTATCTGCATCTGATGGAAAAGTTTGATGGATCTTGTTTAGGGAAGTAACTTGGAGTGCGTAAATAAGAGTAGGTGATATTGAACTATTTATAATTGAAAATTTCTGGTCAGATTGCAGCAATGGTGAGCTAACAAGGGTGTCAATCTTGTTTTGTGTCTTGTCAAATACGGCTTGTGGATCCAGTTTAAGTTCATTAATGAAGTTCACACCTAAATAACAAATCACACTTTCGTTGCACTGTGATTTAATTTCACAGTCGTCATTCATGATGATATTCTCCTCGATTAGCTGACCGTTCCTGATAGAAAGACAAGCTGATTGTGAAGCGCTGATGTCCAGGCCAAGTTCCTTAAATCTTTCTATGGTGATCCTGGCTAGTTCGCCAGCAGATTCGGTGTTTTTCCCAAATATTACCATATCATCGGCAAAACAGATTATAGTGAGGTTAGGCTGTTCGTTTGCAATCGATTTTGTAAAATACTGATTTTACTCTGCTTCTTGACCAGGGTATCTCTGTGAACTGCTCTGCTAACATGTATGCTTACACCCCTATCGGATCGATAATATTTTCCACATTGTACACCGTGTGATTGTTGTTTGTCGGAAAGATTATTAGCTATACTATGAGCACGTATATGTGACCATATAACTTATAATTGAAATATTCTTATTGATGCGCTGTTATCTGGAAAAGAATATAAAATGAACCACGCGATCTTCTAACATCACTGCTGTGTTGACTTGATTTTCTGAATGAGGCAACAGAATACTAAAATATATAACAAGCAACAATCACATAACAAGAGACATGTATAAAAGTTAACCTCACTAAACGTTTCAACTATGGAAAATCTAAACCACACGAAAAAATTAAAAACTATATACACTTCTAGTCCTTTCGGATAAAGGATGTATTCCACAAGCAAAAACTGTAAAAATATGTAAGTTCAAAATAATAAATATCTTCCTTTATCATTATCTCCATAAAACTGGGTCATGTTTTATACCTTTTGCCAGCTTTGAGTGAAATGTAAATCATATCTTATCCAACACTATGCGAAGAGTGCAGGTTGCCCTTTTCAAAGATGGCTACCTTAGTTGTGTCAAAAGTAGTAAACAAACAATGTATACTCTCTGATCTAGGCAACATCATGGAGAGAGTATAGAATTTCCATCTTCATCGTTATTTCTATGAGAGCGATGGTAAAACGTAATTATAATCCAAAACAATGTCAGAATCACTTCCCTGAAAGCATAAATGAAGCGTAATCAATCCAAACAGATCTACATTTTGTGCACCAAATCTACACATGAATTTATTGCATGGAGTTTGCTAATATAGATAATTACAATGTTACTACTAGCAAAAAACTCAATATAAGTAGATAACAATGCAGAGAGAATTTTGATGAATGAATACCTGATATATTCACCAGAATTCTTCCACATGCCAACTTAAATGATGGAGCACACTACAGATTTTCTAATTTTCAAAAATAAGAAAGAAAAAAATGTTACTTTTGTAACAACTTCACCACTGATGCTAACACTGAACAGGCATGGTAAGTATGACACCTTCTTCCCAGACTAACCTGTCCTTGTGTTTATACTATTATGGATTCTGCCTTACCCATTAGGATTGCATAATCCAAAAGTACAGATTACAAGAGTTTGAATTTGAAAAAATGGTGCCAGTTGAGAAACAAAGGTCAGGAAGTGTGTCTATACAAAGAGTTCCTTCCTGCAAACTGCTGAGTTAGAAACCACGAAGGCCTTTCTAGCATGCAGTGGGGAGACGCACTGAAAATGGCATGTAATGTTGCACCTGTAAGAGCTGTACTGGGAAGGTCCCTGGATGGTAACTGCTGCAAAAGATGCAGTGGGACTGAAACATTACCTCACGTCTTAGGTTCCTGTGCCTTCGGTGAAGTTCTTCGAAACACCAGACATCACAACATAAGGTTGTCCATAGCACAGATGCACCATGAGAAAGGATTTCAATTGTATGAAGAAGTCCATGGCAATGGAGTAAATGGCAGCATAAGAAGGATAGACATTATCACCATTTAAAGGGAAGAAAGGATATATATTAGACTCCACAGTAAGATTTGATATGTACTCCGACCAACCAGACAAAGTAGACAGAGAAAAGAAGTCTATCAACCTGTCTACAGTGTCATATTATACGAATAAATACGAGCTGGATGACGTAGAAGTGAGAGGTTTCATGATCGGTGTGAGATGGATAGTCACTAAGAAGACAATAGAGCTGATGAAGACCTTCAACATCAGTTCCAAGGAGTTCATCGACTGGGGGCTGAAGGCGCTCAAGTGGTTCTCTTTTGACACCACTTATATTCGCCAGACTGAGACATAATTTACTTTTTTGTTTTGTTTTGAAATTGTTTTTGTGTTCAGGCAGCCTCCAAGTGGAGGAATATTCATTTTTTAAATATTGTGTTACTAATAGAATCAACACAGACAATTAGTCTGTTTTGTCAATTAGCTCTCAATCAAAAAGATTCTTTCAATTTCACCTTAAGGCAGGGCCTCTCAAACGCTCAAAACCTCACGCGTGCATATCGAGGCGCAGAGACTCCGTGCACTGTGCATCGTTTCGACTCGGCTCAACTCGGCTTGACTCGGATGGTGTAGTGCGCTGAGAGCGATGAAGCATTCGGTGATAGACGGCTTGTTTATCAGTGAAATAGATAAGCGCATGACAACAACATAATAATGGAGCAACCTGTTTCAAAGAAAGCAAAGACTTCCGAAAGTCCATTTCAATCGAACTGGGAACTTTCGTATTTTTGTGTCAGTCGTAATGATAAAGCCAAATGCTTAATCCGTGGGACAATAATTATGTAATAAGTTAATCAAAAAGATCTATTTTCCAATACAAAGGCTTAGAGAAGCAGCTAAGATTATTTCTATATTTGGTTCCACATGCATATGTGAAAGGTATTTTTTTCCTGCTTTGACTTGTACGAAAACTAGATTGTGTGCGAGTAGGCCTATTTCTGATTGTAATTTAAAGAAGGCTCTTAAATTGCTGTCAGCCGGTCCCTTGTTCCAGGCATAACTGGTATCATTGCAAAGATAAAGGACAAGAAGAGCTAGAGAAAATAAATTGTCTGCTCAAACCAAATTTAGAAGAAGGATATAAAATCAGTAATTCTTGGATGCCTATCATTCATAGTTCAAGACATACAGACCACAACATAAACACACGGGCCGCAACCCCATTACATAACAGCGCGGGCAAGTCCCCACTACCTGGCTGTGACGCATACTTTCCAGAATTCTCGCGAGACAGCCAGAAAGGCTAGGATATAAAAGGCCAAGATCAAGGCCACTCTAGTAGTGTAATTTCTGCCTGGGAGACTGATTACCTCGGATCGAGTAGGGGTATTTCAGTCGCCTTGACAAAGAATACTGCAATGTATTCGAAACGTCGGCAGACTGAACGTGATGTGCGTACAAGTACAACACGGTTCAACCTGGAAATTAAATTAAATAATGAAAGAAGAGTGTTTTAACACCGGTAACATTGTCCCATACAACAGTGTCCCCGCTCATTGCACGTAAACATTTCGCAGTGAAGGGAGGATCAGCGGGGAAGGTGGAGAAGGCAAAGACAGGCCGAACGGGTGAGACAGGTGTAGGGGAAGTGGAGTGGGAGTTTGCACTCTGGTCAACCTAGTGAAGTCGTCTCCTGCACCTTGCGCCCGTGCACTGCACGGCGCATGCACCCTGAGAGGCCCTGCCTTAAGGTCAGGAATTGAAATTAAGAAAATCTTCACACTGATTTATGAGTAAACAAATAGGGCAATTTTTTTTGTAAAGCCACACATACTTTGATGCAATAAAAGTAATGGAAAGGAACAAATGAGTTTTTATGGCTACCCTTCTGATGAAGCCTGGAGGCAGAAATTATATTGTCAGTTCCTGAGAAGGAAATTCTAAGTTCCCATGGAGGAAATTAGATATTTTTCCACCAATAGAGCATATCAAAAATCTGATCAAAAATTAGATGTTGGCTTTTCAGGTGTTTGCTCTATTAACCAGCGTTTCGTCTTAGGTCTGACACTAGACTCGTCAGAGTGGGATGTGTCAGACCCTACCCACTGACACTGGGGTGTATGCAGGTGAACATCATCATCATCATCATCATAAGGTTGGTTCATTCCCTCTCCAATATAGGAGGGGGCGGGCCACCAGCTCAACTAAGGAGCTCTTTGGCCAGTGGGAAAAGAAAAGAAGTAGAAATTGACATCATTAAAGAAAGTATGTATTGTACATACCGAATAGGAGATTATGAAAGAAGTGGCGCAAGGGAACCGAGACGACAAGGCGGGACCCAGGGGAGACCCGCAAAGCACCCCGCACTGAGAAAATCCCCGCGAACACCGAAGAGAAATGAGACAAGGAATGTATTTATTTGAAATTATCCGAAATTATCCCGGGCGCGTGTGTGAATAAGATGGTACATAATATTACAAAGTACATTACAGATATTGAGCCGTAGGAAGAGACAGGTTCATTGAAATATAGGAGGAAGAAGCGGGATAGTATTGTAGTAGGAAGTAGTACAGGGTTGTAGACAAATTGGTAAGGGATGTGGCAAGTAAGCGAAGATCTAATATCGGGAAAGGCGGTAAGGTAAAAATTGAATGTGAAACAGGGATAGGAGGTGATGACAGGGGTGGGGTGGGTGGCGGGGCTAGCGGAGGGTTA
The DNA here is from genome assembly GCF_040414725.1 of Anabrus simplex. NCBI lineage: Eukaryota > Metazoa > Arthropoda > Insecta > Orthoptera > Tettigoniidae > Anabrus > Anabrus simplex. The sequence goes on from NC_090265.1 coordinate 1,743,234,184, forward strand.
GAGGGAAGGGTGGTGGTAGAAGTGCGAACAGGACGGGGTGGAGAACGAGAGTGTTCCACTCGATGAGTTCTGCTGCGAAGACGGATGCCTGTGGTAATGAACTGGTCTACGTCGGCATGAGGCGGAAGTTGAAGACGTACCATAAACGTCGGGCCGTAGTCATAGAAGATACGGATGGCTCTCTGGGCCGGGACACCTGCCAGTTGAAGTTCTTGAAGTATAGTCTGTTCTGGGATGGCCGGGTCAATGCCACGTACCACACAACTGAGAGTCGGAGATTGCTGTTGGGTCGTCCGTTCCGATGTTCGGCCAGTGGAGGATGACTGAACCGAGCTGGTAGTAGCCGTACAAGAAGCAAGAGAGTGGGAGGGTTCAGATGAAACGGGAGTTGTGGACATAATGGGGGAGGGGTGGCTAACCGTGGTAGATAGGGTCGTGGTAGACGAAGAACTGGTAGGAGAAGAAGTAAAGGTGGAAGTAGTAGTGGACGTAGTAGTAAGGGTAGTAGTAGGGGCAGTAGTAGGAGAAGTAATAGAGAGGACATTAGTAGTAGGGGATACAGGGACAGTAGTGGTAGGTGAGGAGTGACGGGATTTACGAGAGGGATAAACAGTAACAGGGTTAGGATCCATTACTGACAGTTTGAGGAGGTTTTTAGGGGTAGGAAGCACTTTGTGCAGTTTGCCGTCGATGGCCAGGCCGTGATTGATGAAGCCAGCTGTAGATTCAGCATCTGGCGGGAAGATCAAAACCTGCTTGGAGGGTGGATCATGGGGTCGAGGCCCAGTATGAAGGCGGACAAACTTGAAGAGTCCATAACTGGCGAGAGCCACTGCAAGGTGTTGTTCATTATAGGCGAGGTTCACACCCTCAATCATACAGGTAAACATGTGGTGGGAAGGTGATAGCCAACAAGGCGTCTGCCTAATTATTATTGTTTGGGCCGGCTGAGACAGCGACGAGAAGAGGGCCACCCAGCCGCAAAAATAGTGAGGCGGGACATAGTATTGGTGGATGCAGGTGAACTTATCAGAAGCCTATTTATGAGGCACAGTCTGATAACTGGATACGGGAGATAAAACTCCACAATGGAATTAATGCCCGCCTAGCAATTCCAAATGGAAATTCTAAGTTCCCATGGAGGGAATTAGATATTTTTCCACCAATAGAGCATATCAAAAATCTGATCAAAAATTATATGTTGGCTTTTCAGGCGTTTGCTCTAGTAACCAGCCAGACGAAACGCTCGTCAAATTTAGCCAAATCGATCTCCTCTCACCAATTCAATTCAGTATCTCTTCATTCGTGATTCGATCTATCCATCTCACCTTCAGCATTCTTCTGTAACACCACATTTCAAAAGCTTCTATTCTCTTTCTTTCTGAGCTAGTTATCGTCCATGTTTCACTTCCATACAATGCCACGCTCCACACGAAAGTCTTCAAAAACATCTTTCTAATTCCTATATCAATGTTTGAAGTGAGCAAATTTCTTTTCTTAAGAAAGCTCTTCCTTGCTTGTGCTAGTCTGCATTTTATGTCCTCCTTACTTCTGCCATCGTTAGTTATTTTACTACCCAAGTAACAATATTCATCTACTTCCTTTAAGACTTCATTTCCTAATCGAATATTTCCTGCATCACCTGCCTTCGTTCGACTGCACTCCATTACTTTTGTTTTGGACTTATTTATTTTCATCTTGTACTCCTTACCCAAGACTTCATCCATACCATTCAGCAACTTCTCGAGATCTTCTGCAGTCTCAGATAAAATAACAATATCATCGGCAAATCTCAAGGTTTTGATTTCCTTTCCTTGGACTGTGATTCCCTTTCCAAATTTCTCTTTGATTTCCTTTACTGCCTGTTCTATGTAAACATTGAAAAGGAGAGGGGACAAACTGCAGCCTTGCCTCACTCCTTTCTGGATTGCTGCTTCTTTTTCAAAGCCCTCGATTCTTATCACTGCAGACTGATTTTTATACAGATTGTAGATAATTCTTCGTTCTCAGTATCTGATCCCTATCATCTTCAGAATCATAAATAGCTTGGTCCAATCAACATTATCGAATGCCTTTTCTAGATCTACGAATGCCATGTACGTGGGTTTGTCCTTCTTGATTCGATCCTCTAAGATTAGACGTAAAGTCAGGATTGCTTCACGTGTTCCTACATTTCTTCTGAAGCCAAATTGATCTTCTCCCAACTCAGCTTCAACTTGTTTTCCCATTCTTCTGTAAATAATACGTGTTAAAATTTTGCAGGCATGAGATATTAAACTAATGGTGCGGTAGTTTTCACACCTGTCAGCACCGGCTTTCTTGGTAATAGGTATAACAACATTCTTCCGAAAATCGGATGGGACTTCTCCTGTCTCATACATCTTGCACACTAAATGAAATAACCTTGCCATGCTGGTTTCTCCTAAGGCAGTCAGTAATTCAGAGGGAATGTCATAAATTCTAGGTGCCTTGGTCCTATTGAGGTCACTCACAGCTCTGTCAAACTCTGACCTCAAAATTGGGTCTCCCATTTCATCAGCATTAACAGCCTCTTCATGTTCCAGAACCAAATTATCTACATCTTTACCTTGATACAACTGTTGGATATGCTCCTGCCATCTTTCTGCTTTGTCTTCTTTCCCTAGAAGTGGCTTTCCATCTGAGCTCTTAATATTCATACACGTAGATTTCCTTTCTCCAAAGGTTTCCTTGATTTTCCTGTATGCAGCATCTACCTTTCCCAGGACCATACAGCCTTCAACATCCTTGCACTTCTCCTTCAGCCATTCTTCCTTAGCTACCTTGCACTTTCTATCCACTTCATTCTTTAATCGCCTGTATTCTTTTCTGCCCTCATCAATCCTAGCATTCTTGTATTTTTGTAATCGCCTGTATTCTTTTCTGCCCTCTTCAATCCTAGCATTCTTGTATTTTCGTGATCGCCTGTATTCTTTTCTGCCCTCTTCAATCCTAGCATTCTTGTATTTTCGTCGTTCATCAATCAGGTCTAGTATCTCCTGAGTTATCCACTGATTCTTAGTTGATCTTTTTTTCCTTCCTAACATTTCTTCAGCAGCCCTACTGACTTCATTTTTTATGACTCTCCACTCTTCTTCTATAGTGTTTCCTTCAGCCTTTTCATTTAGTCCTTGTGCAACATGTTCCTTGAAACAATCCCTCACACTCTTTTCTTTCAACTTGTCTAGATCCCATCTTTTTGCATTCTTTCCTTTCTTCAATTTCTTCAACTTCAGATGGCATTTCATGACCAACAAGTTGTGGTCAGAGTCCACGTCTGCTCCTGGGAAAGTTTTGCAATCCAACACCTGGTTTCTGAATCTCTGCCTAATCATAATGAAGTCTATTTGATACCTTCCAGTGTCTCCAGGTCTCGTCCACGTATACAGCCGTTGTTTGTGGTGTTTGAACCAAGTATTGGCAAGCACTAAATTATGATCAGTGCAGAATTCAACCAGCCGACTTCCTCTTTCGTTCCTTTGTCCTAATCCAAATTCTCCTACTGTACTACCTTCTCTTCCTTGGCCTACCACTGCATTCCAGTCTCCCATCACAATTAGATTCTCGTCACCTTTTACATATTGTATTAAATCTTCTATCTCTTCATATATTCGTTCGATTTCTTCATCATCCGCTGAACTAGTAGGCATATAGACCTGCACTATTGTGGTGGGCATTGGTTTGGTGTCTATCTTGATGACAATAATTCTTTCACTATGCTGGTCGTAGTAGCTTACCGCTGCCCTATTTTCTTATTCATTATTAAACCAACTCCTGCATTTCCCCTGTTTGATTTTGTGTTGATAATTCGGTAGTCGCCTGACCAAAAATCTTGTTCTTCCTGCCAACGTACTTCACTTATACTAACTACATCTAACTTTAGCCTATCCATCTCCCTTTTCAGATTCTCTAACCTACCACAACGATTCAAACTTCTAACATTCCACGCTCCGACTCGCAGAATGTCAGTATCCATCTTCCTGATGATCGCCCCCTCTCGTGTAGTCCCCACCCGGAGATCCGAATGGGGGGCTAGTTTACCTCCGGAATATTTTACCCGGGAGGAAGCCATCATCAGTACATCATTCATACAGAGAGAGCTGCATGTCCTCGGGAGTTAGTTACGGCTGTAGTTTCCCGTTGCTTTCAGCCGTGTAGCAGTATCAACACAGCTAAGCCATGTTGAGTATTATTACAAGGCCGTATCAGTCAATCATCTAGACTGCCGCTCTTGCAACTACCGAAAGGCTGCTACCCCCCTTTCGATGAACCATTTGTTAGTCTGGTCTCTCAACAGATACCCATCCGATATGGTTACACCTGCGGCTCGGCTATCTGCATCATTGGGACACGCAAGCCTCCCCACCGCGGCAAGGTCACATGGTTCGCAGAGGAGTACTATGTGTATCCAATGGAAGAGTTTTTGTGGGGTCTTCGCCCTTTTTTGCGTCATCTGCAGTGGTTTGTTGTAGTTTTTAATCGGTGTTTAATTTCGGGCGATGGCTGGGGTTAGGAATAGGTAGGTAGTAGCGGGTGTTGGCTGTTAGTTTAGGATGGATTGGGCTAGCGGGGATAGGTTGATGGCTTCGGTGAGTTGTGGGAGGTTGCGGGAATTCGCATTTTTAATTGATGGTTATGAATTTCATGTTTTTGGTCCGTATTGAACAATATATAAGTAATAATAATAATAACTTAAATGTTTCCACCTTTTCAATACAATATATTCACAAAATTACAAAATTATACGGTACTAGTTTCGACCCATCTAGGGGTCATCATCAGCCGTATTGGAGCAAATGATCTTATTATTATTACTCGCATTTTTAAGGTATTGTAATCTGAGAGAATGGAGGTAGGAGCGAATGGTAGGGAATGTGTATAAATCGTTTATTGCTTCTATTCGAGTTTTAGGTCCGAGGCTGTGCGCAAGTCGAATGGCATGTCGGTCTAGTTTTAGTATGTCTAGGTAGTGTATGGGATGGGCTGCGATCCAGGTTAGGGAGGCATAGGTTATGATAGGTCAGACAAAAACTTTATAAGTGTTTATAATTTGGTTGGCTTTTAGTCCCCAGGTTTGACCTTTCAACCAGCGTAAGAGGTTGAACCTGCTGTATGCCTTTTTATAAATATTATTAAAGTGTACATTCCATTTTAGATTGTTTTGAAACGTGATACCTAGGTATTTCAGGGTTGAGGTTTCTGTAAGCGGTTGATTATTAAGTGTGAGGTGAATTTTGTTAGTGGGTCAGTATCTACGGTTGCTGTTTCTAAAAACTATAAATTGTGTTTTGTTACCGTTAATTTTGATTTGCCAAAGATTTAGCCATTGTTCGAGTTGGTGGAGGTAAGGTTGTAAGCGTGATTGAAGGGAGCGGTTCTTAGATCCAAGGGCGAGGATTGTCATGTCATCTGCAAATTGATATAGTTTGAGTGGGGGTGAGGGTTGGGGAATGTCTATACAATATAGAATATAGGACGTATAATAGGGGGCTCAGAGGGCTGCCTTGTGGTACTCCAGCTAATAAGGGAAATTTATATGATAGGGTGTTGTGGATGGTTATTTGAGCACTATGTCGGTTGAGGAAGTTGGCTAGGAAACGGATGATTGTGATAGGTAGTGGTAGATGTCGCAATTTAAAAATGAGTCCTGAGATCCATACTTTGTTGAATGCTTTTTCTATGTCTAAACTGATTAGTGCGGCTCATTTCTTAGGTGGGAGATATGCTGTAAGGAATGCTGAGATATGAAAGAGGTGATCATGTGTAGAATGTTGTTGTGGGCGGAAACCTGCTTGTGATTGTGGAATAAGTTGGAGGGAATTTAAGAAGGAATAGATTCCACGGGCTAGGATGATTTCCAATATTTTACTTAGTACTGGTAGCAAGCTTCTTGGACGGTATGAAGTTATCTGGGAAGGTAGTTTGTTAGGCTTTAAGAATAGTAGGATTTTCGCAGGTCCCCAGTGGGGTGGAAAGGAACCTGTTTGTATTATAATGTTGTATATATTGCATAGTATTTGAAGAAAAAGGAGTGGTGCTTCTTTAATATGTCTATACGTAATTTGGTCAAGGCCAGGAGCAGTGTTCTTTTTGTATTTTAAAAGCTTGGATATGTCTTGTACTGTGATTGGTGTATTTTGAGGGTGGTGTTGTTCTATAGGTGGAGGGGGGTCGAATGTGGTGTGTAGTGGTGCTTTAGTAATGTCTGTGTATTCAGTTATTGTTTCATGATCTGGATGGTAGAAATTAGGGTCGGTAGAGGGTGAAAAGACTAGCCTGTAGTGATCTGCGAAGAGATCAGCTTTTGTTTTTGGATTGTTGGGTGCGGAGTTGTTGTGTATTATTGGATAGTGAGGAAATGATTTTTTAGTTTGTGTGAGTTTGTTTCAATTTAGTCCAGTATTTACGTGCGTCGGTTGTATTGGATAGTTCAGTGCAAGTGTTATTCCAGGCTTTTCGTTTTATAGCTTTAATAAATGAGCGTGTGTGTCGTAGTGTTGTTCTGTATTCCCGAAGAGTGTTGGGGTCTTGTGTTCAAAGGTAGGCTTTGTATAGGTCATGTGAGTATTGTAGTAGTTGAAGGGCTCTAGGTGGGAGTGGTGGTTTTGAGGGGTGTGAAGTATGGCAAGGTATGTGTAGTTGGTCTGCAGTGGTTAAGGCTGTTTCCAGTTGTTTTATTGTGTTGTGTAATTCTTCTTGGTTTGTCGGTGTAGTAATATTTTGGATCATGTCTGTGATAGTTTGTCTGTAGGCTGACCAATCAGTGCGGTTATATTGTCGTACTGGTGGGGGTCGTTTGTTATGTTGAAATGGGTTGGTTCGTAGGTTTGGTAGTGTTAGTATGCATAGTATATGATCACTTCCGATAGATGGTAGCATGAGTATATCACTATTGTTTGCTAGTGTTGGTGAAAGAATTATGATGTCAGGGGTGTTGTTGGATATAGGTCGTGTGGGGGAAGGGAAAGGGATGTCCACTCGCCGGATGTCATGTAGAATTTGTTTATAAGTTCTTTTTGAGCACTATCATATGATGCGACATTAAAGTCTGCCATAATTAAATAGGTTGTAAAATTTTGGTTAATGTATTCTACAAATTCTGTAGGTGGGGTGACCCTGGAGGAGTGTATATGGTAGCTATTGCGAAAGTTTAATTGCCAATAGATACTTCAATTATTAGGTTTTCTGTTTGGTATACTTGTAATTGATGGTAGTGTATTTTTGACGGAATTGATTTGTGTACACTGATTGCTACCCCTCCACGGCCCCTGTTAGGGCGGTCGGAGCGGTAGAGTGTGTGATTTTTGATTTGTAGTTTTTGTTTTTTAGTTAGAGACATTTCATTAAAGATTATGACATCCGGGTTGTGTTGGTCGATCTGTAGTTCAATGAGCGGTCGGTTGGTTCTTAATGAGCATATATTACCATAGTAGATTTTCACTTTTTAAAGTAGTGGAGTTGGGTTTAGTGGGAAGAATGTGCAGTGTGTTTTAGATCCTCAATACGTGACATCCAGATGAGTCTGGAATACCAACCGAGCCACTAACTGAACCTGATCGAGTACATGGGCACGTTGGAAAGGTAGAACATTCTGTAGGACTAGGGTGATGAATCTGAGGATGTTCTCCGTGGAGGGGGGGAGGGAGAGTGGAGGTAAAGGTTGGGGTGGCTAGGTCAATAGGTGTTATGGGTAAAATGGTTTTAGGTTGGGATGGGATGGGTTAAGGTTTGCCCCTACATTTAGCAGTTGGGTGGTTTTCCTGGCATGTACTACACTTTGGTGAAGCCTTATTAGTGCAGCTAGCTGATGAGTGATTACCACTGCAGATGGCGCACACTTGGTCTCGGAAACACGGCTGGTTGGGTGGATGGTCGTGTCCTTGGCAGCGTTCACAGCGTCTACGTTGCGGCAGGGACGACCTCAACGGCTCCACATGGTGGCATTTGGCGTAGATGAGGGCGCCATTCCGTAGCAGCTGGTCCAGGGTTGAGGTGTCACGTGACAGGATTCGAATTAGTGAGGTTGGTCCTCTGTCGTTCCTGATGCGTATAATTTTAAAAATTTGCAGCCCTTGTTGTTGTAGTTGGTCTGCAACCTCGTCCTCTGAGTAGCTACATTCAACACCGTATGCCACAACTGATAATGTGGGCGCTGGGTGCTTAGATGGTGCATTGCGCCTAGGTTGTAGGGCCATATTTTGGGCTATGGTGTGCTTGCCGAAGTGTGCTAGTCCAATAGAGTTGACCAGGATGGAGTAAAATGGCCTGGAAGCCTTGATGTTGTAGTACTCCTTACTTCTTTGTATTTCCAGATTATATTCCTCCTGCACGTTCGGTAGAAATCTTGTTATTATGGAGTGGATGGCCTTTGGCTGGTTTTTATCGGGGTCCAAGTGCTTTAATTTAATTATATAGAATTGAGTTCGTACTCCTGTACCCGTAGCAGTTCCGCTTCGAAGCCTTACTTGGTTTGGTAGTGCCAGGTTCTGGGCAGCTTCTGCGTAGCTCAGAGTAGATAGAGGCATACAGCCTGGTGAGCGGTTTTCAGCTGGTGGATGGAATGGAGCCGTAATGTCTGTTGTATTGATGTTAACTGGCGACATACCACTTCGTGATGGGTTTTCAGCATTGGAGAACGGGGTGTATGTACTCCCCGTTGATACACTTGGCTCTCGTTGAATAGCTCTGCGTTTTCTATCCTCTGGGCTTGGCGAGTGCCTGTCAATTTTCCTCCTCGGCATTCGAATAGTTTCGTCTTCCATGGATGAGGCTGGAGATACAGAGCGATCTCTTATCGTGGAGTCAAAACTTTTGCGGTGACGGGTGGCAGCATCTGGTGTTCTTCTTCCTCGTTCCAGTTGGAGTGCGTTTGGCGACCTCTGGAGTAGTTGGTCCATATTTATTCATGGCTCCTTCTGAATCGGTCGCGCTTGAAGCGACCTCTTTGGCTGGCTGGTTCAACTTCGTCTTGGTATTCACAAAGTCTGATGAAGCCCCTGGTGGCAGAGTTTGATACCTCGTTGGATCATATCCCGCAGCGAGAGCGCCCGGTTCTTTCTCGGCTCCCTGCTGCTTATTTTCATTTTCTAGCTTCTTGTTAGTTCCCGTATTACTTGCCATCTTGACCACTGGAGTAGACAGCGCAATACTGACTTGGATTGCAGGTGAACTTATCAGAAGCCTATTTAAGAGGCAGAGTCTGATAACTGCATACGGGAGATAAAACTCCACAATGGAATTAATGCCCGCCTAGCAATTCCAAATGCAAATTCAAAGTTCCCATGGAGGGAATTAGATATTTTTCCACCAATAGAGCATATAAAAAATCAGATAAAAAATTAGGAAAGGTTATTCCACTGAAGCTCAACTTGTAGGATTCCAGCAAGATATAGCAGATATCTTGGATTCTGGAGGTCAAATGGACTGTATCGCGATTGACCTGTCTAAAGCATTTGATAGGGTGGATCATGGAAGACTGCTGGCAAAAATGAGTGCAATTGGACTAAACAAAAGAGTGACTGAATGGGTTGCTATATTTCTAGAAAATAGATCTCAGAGAATTAGAGTAGGTGAAGCTTTATCTGACCCAGTAATAATTAAGAGGGGAATTCCTCAAGGCAGTATTATCGGACCTTTATGTTTTCTTATATATATAAATGAAATTAGTAAAGGAGTGGAATCGGAGGTAAGGCTTTTTTGCAGATGATGTTATTCTCTATAGAGTGATAAATAAGTTACAAGATTGTGAGCAACTGCAATGTGACCTCGAAAATGTGAGATGGACAGCAGGCAATGGTATGTTGATAAACGGGGTTAAAAGTCAGGTTGTGAGATTCACAAATAGGAAAAGTCCTCTCAGTTTTAATTACTGCGTTGATGGGGTGAAAGTTCCTTTTGGGGATCATTGTAAGTATCTAGGTGTTAATACAAGGAAAGATGTTCATTGGGGTAATCACATAAATGGGATTGTAAATAAAAGGTACAGATCTCTGCACATGGTTATGAGGGTGTTTAGGGGTTGTAGTAAGGATGTAAAGGAGAGGGCATATAAGTCTCTGGTAAGACCCCAACTAGAGTATGGTTCCAGTGTATGGGACCCTCACCAGGATTACCTGATTCAAGAACTGGAAAAAATCCAAAGAAAAGCAGCTCGATTTGTTCTGGGTGATTTCCGACAAAAGAGTAGCGTTACAAAAATGTTGCAAAGTTTGGGTTGGGAAGAATTGAGAGAAAGAAGAAGAGCTGCTCGACTAAGTAGTATGTTCCGAGCTGTCAGCGGAGAGATGGCGTGGAATGACATTAGTAGAGAATAAGTTTGAGTGGCGTTTATAAAAGTAGGAATGATCACAATATGAAGATAAAGTTGGAATTCAAGAGGATAAACTGGGGCAAATATTCAGTTATAGGAAGGGGAGTTAGGGATTGGAATAACTTACCAAGGGAGACATTCAATAAATTTCCACTTTCTCTGAAATCATTTAGGAAAAGGCTAGGAAAGCAACAGATAGGGAATCTGCCACCTGGGCGACTGCCCTAAATGCAGATCAGTATTGATTGATTGACTGATTGATTGAGAGATTTTTGATATGCTCTATTGGTGGAAAAATATCTAATTCCCTCCATGGGAACTTAGAATTTCCATTTGGAATTGCTAGGCGGGCATTAGTTCCATTGTGGAGTTTTATCTCCCGTATGCAGTTATCAGACTGTGCCTCTTAAATAGGCTTCTGATAAGTTCACCTGCATACACCCCTGTGTCAGTGGGTAGGGTCTGACACATCCCACTCTGACGAGTCTAGTGTCAGACCTAAGACAAAACGCTGGTTAATAGAGCAAACGTCTGAAAAGCCTTACATCTAATTTTTTATCTGACATACCATTTAATCGAGCAGCTCATCTCCTTTCTCCCAAATCTTCCCTGCCCAAACTTTGCAACATTTTTGTAACGCTACTCTTTTGTCAGAAATCACCCAGAACAAATTGAGCTGCTTTTCTTTGGATTTTTTCCAGTTCTTGAATTAAGTAATCCTGGTGAGGGTCACATACACTGGAACCATACTCTAGTTGGGGTCTTGCCTCGTGTCGGTAGATTTATTGGCACGTAAAAGAACTCCTGCGGGACTAAATTCCGGCACCTCGGCGTCTCCGAAGACCGTAAAAGTAGTTAGTGGGACGAAAAGCAAATAATATTATTATTAGTTGGGGTCTCACCAGAGACTTATATGCCCTCTTAACCATGTGCAGAGATCTGTACCCTTTATTAACAATCATATTTATATGATTACCCCAATGAAGGTCTTTTCTTATATTAACAACTAGGTACTTACAATGATCCCCAAAAGGAACTTTCACCCCATCAACGCAGTAATTAGAACTGAGAGGACTTTTCTTATTTTTGAAACTCACAACCTGACTTTAAATCCCGTTTATCATCATACCATTGTCCACCGTCCATCTCACAACACTATTGAGGTCACCCTGCAGCCGCTCACAATCTTGTAACTTATTTATTACTCTGTACAGAATAACATCATCTGCAAACAGCCTTATCTCTGATTCCACTTCTTTACGCATATCATTGATATATATAAGAAAACATAAAGGTCCAATAATACTGCCTTGAGGAATTCCCCTCTTAATTATTACAGGGTCAGATAAAGCTTCGCCTACTGTAATTCTTTGAGTTCTATTTTCTAGAAATATAGCAACCCATTCGGTCACTCTTTTTTCTAGTCCAATTGCATTCATTTTTGCCAGTAGTCTTCCATGATCTACCCTATCAAATGCCTTAGATGGATCAATCGCAATACAGTCCATTTGGCCTCCTGAATCCAGGATATCTGCTATATCTTGCTGAAATCCTACAAGCTGAGCTTCAGTCTAATAACCTTTCCTAAACCCAAACTGCCTTCTGTCAAACCAGTTATTAATTTCGCAAACATGTCTAATATAATCAGAAAGAATGCTTTCCCAAAGCTTACATACAATGCTTGTCAAACTGACTGGCCTGTAATTTTCAGCTTTATGTCTATCACCCTTTCATTTATACACAGGGGCTACTCTAGCAACTCTCCATTCATTTGGTATAGCTCCTTCAAACAAACAATAATCAAATAAGTATTTCAGATATGGTACTATATCCCAACCCATTGCCTTTAGTATATCCCCAGAAATCTTATCAATTCCAGCTGTTTTTCTAGTTTTCCCTTTTGTATCTTACTGTAAATGCCATTCTTATCATAGGTAAATTTTATTACTTCTTTAGTATTACTCACATCCCCTATCTGGACTTTATCCTTGTAACCAACAATCTTTACATACTGCTGACTGAATACTTCTGCCTTTTGAAGATCCTTGCATACTCACTCCCCTTGTTCATTAATGATTCCTGGAAAGTCCTTCTTTGAACCTGTTTCTGCCTTAAATTACCTATACATACTCTTCCATTTTTGACTAAAATTTGTATGACCACCAATTATGCTTGCCAGCATGTTATCCTTAGCTGACTTCTTTGCTAGATTCAATTTCCTCGTAAGTTCCTTCAATTTCTCCTTACTTCCATAACCATTTCTAACTCTATTTCTTTCCAGTCTGTACCTCCTTCATAGTCTCTTTACTTCTCTGTTATAATATAGTGGATCCTTAGATTTCCTTACCACCTTTAAAGGAATTAACCTATTTTCACATTCCTCAACAATTGCTTTAAACCCATCCCAGAGTGTGTTTACATTTTTATTTACCATTTTCCAGCGATCATGGTTACTTTTTTAAAACTCCCTCATGCCTGTTTTATCAGCCATATGGTACTGCCTAATATTCCTAATTTTACCTTCCTTTCTTTCACATTTATTTTTAACTACGACAAAAACAGTTTTGTGATCACTAATACCATCTATTACTTCGGTTTCTCTATACAGCTCATCTGGTTTTATCAGCACCACATCCAAAATATTCTTCCCTCTAGTTGGTTCCATCACTTTCTGAATCAGGTGCCCTTCGCATATTGACTTATTTGCCATTTATTGGTCGTGCTTCCTGTCGGTCGCATTACCTTCCCAATTGACATTTGGTAAATTGAGATCACCTGCTACGTTTTTTTTTTGGGCTAGTTGCCTTACGTCGCACCGACACAGATAGGTCTTACGGCGATGATGGGACAGAAAAGGGCTAGGAGTGGGAAGGAAGCGGCTGTGGCCTTAATTAAGGTACAGCCCCAGCATTTGCCTGGTGTGAAAATGGGAAACCACGGAAAACCATCTTCAGGGCTGCCGACAGTGGGGTTCGAACCTACTATCTCCCGAATACCAGGCCCCGATTTCAGGTAGTTAGCGCCCTGGGCAAACAATCTTTAGACGCCCCCCTCCCCCACCAATCTGCTCGTTTTTCTGTCCCTATGAAAAAATAATTGTTTAAAAATTAAAGTTTTCAAGATTATGAGTTTTACAACAATATCAAAGGAAACGCTATGTAACTAACACTACTTGAGTTAGAATAATGAAACTTCGCACACTTATTTTAAATACATTATTCTTAGCTATAAACATTAATCAGTTAATTTACATAAAAGTTTTTGAAAAAAATATTTTTTTTTTCCATACATAATACTTTGCCAGTTGACTGTGAATACAATAACGAATCTCTTAAAACAACGTTTCAATTCGGAAGAGTACTCTTAAAAACGTGTTGAGACACTGTTCTTTTACCATCATTGTAAGTTCGCAGAGATTTCGAAAAGTCCACCATTACGTTTTTGTTTTGGACGATGTTTAATAATATTCTCAACTAATGAATTTAACTTCACATTCCAAGTAGCAGGATCATCGATAGAAGATGAATTACGCACTTTAAGTAATTCAAGTTTGTCACTCTGCTTTTTAGCAGCGCGTTTGTTTTATTTTTGCTTTCTTATGTATTCAGCACCTCTTAACTTTTTACTCTTGGATAAATACTGAAAAACATGTAAGAATTACACGAGACAATGAGTTGGCTAGGTAAGGTTATCAGGTTGATGGTGAGCGGATGTAAACAATAATACGCACATGAACCGTCACGAGCCAATGACAGACAGGGCTGCCTGACTAACAGGGTTGCGAAGCTACCAATTACAACTGCCCACCCAGCACCCGCACGAGTTAAATAATACCTTTCTTACTGTTTGCAGTTATTAATTTTTCTTCATAAAATTTAAATATATAGATTAAATTCTGGTTTTAAAGTTAGAATAGTTTAAATTGATTTATATAGGCTAATAAAAGAATTGAAATAATTTGTGGAAAGTAAAAGTAATTTGAGTGTAATGAATTTAAGACGTAATTCACGCAGGCCATAATTACTCGATCCGCCAGCCGCCGCCCCTCAAAAACTGGCGCCCTGGGCAAATGCCCAGTCTGCCCATTTGTAAATCGGGGCCTGCCGAATACTGGATACTGGCCGCACTTAAGCGACTGCAGCTATCGAGCTCGGTCACTTGCTACTATCACATTCCTTTCCATATCATTTCCAACATAGCTGATTATCTTATCAAATAATTCTCAATCAACGTCAGCGCTACCCTTTCCTGGACAGTACACTCCAAAGCATCTAGTTGCCTATTAATTTTAGAGAAGAGCCTTACACCCAGAATTTCATGTTTTTCATCCTAAACTTTTTTGTAGCTTACAAATTCTTCTTTCACCAGAATGAATACTCCCCTTCCTACCATTCCTATCCTATCTCTACGATACACACTACAGTTCAGTGAGAATATCTCTGCATCCATTATATCATTTCTCAGCCATGATTCAACTCCTATTACAATATCTGGTAAGTATATACCTATTAAATTAATTCAATTCCTTTGTTTACAATGCTTCTACAGTTGAACACTAACATTTTTATGTCATTCCTACTTGATTTCCAATTCCCTGTTCACTTAACACCGCTCCCTAGGCCACCCCGTTTCCCTGAATGTACCTAACTACAACACTTCTAAATAAGTTTCCTAACTTATATGTACCACTGCGGTTTAAGTGAAGGCCATCTGGGCGCAGATCCCTGTCTCCTACCCACCCATTAGGATCTAGAAATCTCACTCTCAGTTTCCCACATACCCACTCCATAGTCGCATTTAAATCCCCAATCACCTTCCAGTCAGTATCCCTCTTACAGAGTATTCCACTGATAACAATCTCCGCTTCCTTAAACTTCATCCGGGCTGCATTTACCAGATCACACACATCCTCAACTATGTTGGTACTTATACCTGCTTGCCTTAAGTTGTTAGTACCAATGTGAAACAATACCACCTTCTCCTTTCCCTCTTCCTTCTCTTCTACTTTCCTCAATATCTGCCTCAACCTAATTCTTGGATAACACTCTACCCTTTTTCCTTTTCCTCCACACACTTTCCCCACATGTCTAACGATGGAATCCCCCATGACCAGAGCCTCAACCCTACCCACCTCATTTGATCCCCTCCCCTCCTGGTCAGCCCTATCTTCTCTCACTGCTGCAGAAGCTACTTCCTCCTCCCTTTTCTCCCTTCCATGACCCTGTTCCATCTGTCTTTTCCTTTCCACTACACTACATTTCCCTTCCCTACCTTTTCTCTTCCTCATACTTCCACACATCTCAGCAACAGTTCCCTGTTCCTCATCTTCCCTCGGTTGTTCTACCTGCAGTGACTCGTACCGATTTCTAACAGACACCTGTCCTGAATTCTGATCCTGAACAGAGCCCTTAGCCTGCAATCTCCTTCCCCTTAAAACATTATACCACCTGTCTTCTACAATTCTCTCATTTCCTTCCCATCCCTCCTTTACACCTACTGTATCCTGTACATTATTTGAGGGAGGCCTACTTTCCTTCCTGTTCTCTCAGAGAATCCTAATTATCTCCCTCAAACTCTCCAACTCCTCCCTCATATTCCTTAATGCCTGGCCACACCCACAGTTCCTACAGTTGCACTGCTTAGCCATTATTTATGGAATAATGGGAAGAAAAGGAAAAATAAAATAACGTATTCTGTGCAAATAAAAATGAAAGGAAAGAAATATTGCCTATAAAAATGAAAGGTAAGAAATATTTCCTATTTCCTAAAACCGAACTGCCTTCTATCGAACCAGTTATTAATTTCACAAACATGTATAATATAATCAGAAAGAGTGCCTTCCCAAAGCTCACTTGCAACACATGTCAAACTTACTGGCCTGTAATTTTCAGCTTTATGTCTATCACCCTTTCCTTTATACTCGGGGGCTACTATAGCAACTCTCCACTCATTTGGTATAGCTCCTTTATGCAAACAATAATCAAATAAGTACTTCAGATATAGTACTATATCCCAACCCATTGTCTTTAGTATATCCCCAGAAATCTTATCAATTCAAGCCGATTTCCTAGTTTTCAACTTTTGTATCTTATTGTAAATGTCATTGTTATCGTATGTAAATTTTAATACTTGTTTAGCATTAGTCACCTCCTCTATCTGGACATTATCCTTGTAACCAATAATCTTCACAAACTGCTGACTGAATCCTTCTGGAAGTGGGCACCACCCACATGTTATTTGGCATCAGCCGCAGGACAGCTCATGGGAGGTGATGGTGGTGATTATTGTTTTAGACAGCCTATCCACCAACTGACAGTATTTGACAGAGGCCACATTGTGGGACTCCATGAGGCTGGCTGGTCGTATCATGCAAATGTCAGGCATGTGAGCCATTCAGATATCACAGTGGCCCGATGTTGGACTCAGTGGGTACATGAGGACACCCAATCACGTCATGCAAGTTTGAGTCGACCAAGACACACCACCCTGAGGAAGGACCGTCGTATGGTGCGCTAAGCATTGTGGCAAACCATAACTTCGGCATCCACTATCTGCGAACATATACTGGAGTGCAAGTATGAAGAATGAGATTTCCACCTAATCAATACTTTATTACAAAATGTTTAAAGTTAGCTACATTGAAACAGTACCGGTTTCGACCTGTAAAAAGGTCATCATCAGCTGTTGGTGAACCTGTTTAATAGCGATAGTACGTAAAACATTACTAAAACTAATTTAACAAGAATGCCTTATTCTAATATAATATTACTTAAGATATATACATATGGTACAATATGGGGCTTAGACTCATTGGAGTTCCATTCAAACATCTGTGCTGTTGCCAACATTATGTCAAACATATACATATATACATATGGTGCAATAAAGGACTTTGGCTTGCTGGAATCCCTTGAATGCCACACACTCCAAAAATTGTATAACAGAGGTTGAAAATACAGTTCCTATAGGATAGAGGATCACTGAGGTTTTGGTGTTAAGTTGAAACGTCTTTGCAGCATGTCGGCACTGAGACCAACCGTTGTGAATACACAATCAAGGTGCTTTGTTGGGCCGCAATTTTGCGGGGAGCGTAATCGACTGAGGTTCTGTAGCTTGTTTATTCTTATTGTATGATGTTGCTGATATATACTAATTTCCAGGTTCCTTGTTGAGGCATGTCATGCTATGGATGAAGTTTTGAAATTAAAGAAAGGTTGATAGAGTCCCCTCTTCACACTTGCATTTGTGCTCAGGTAAATTCAAAATCTGAGAAAGAAAAAGGAAGTGGAATTAGAATAACTGATAGAGAGTGCCTGCTAAATGGAAGTAGGAATTAGAATAACTGATAGAGAGTGCCTGCTAAATGGTTTGTGTGCTAAGGAGTGTGTGTTACCGTTGCCTACGAGATACATAAGGCCGGGAAATAGGAAGCAATTTGCCACTGAAAAAGCGGCCCGACCGTGTTCACGGCTTGGCCGCTAGATGTCAGGTTTCCGTTCTGTTCCTGGCGGACTTTTAACATTGTGATGTGCGGACTAATAGTGATGTGTTGATTTTTTGCAATTTATTGTCAGCATTTTTTTCTGTCGGTGTGTGTATGTGAGGTTGAGAAGATGGCGAACTGTTGTGTACCTCTGTGTACTTCCGATACTGCTAAAAAGCAAGAAAATGTGACGTTTCATAGCTTCCCTTCGGAGCGCGGTTTAAGAGAGAAGTGGAGTCAAGCCATTTCCAGGCAAGGTGATAAACTAGGATGTCTTTAGGTACCTAACAATTCTTATCGAGTGTGTAGCTCGCATTTTAATACGTCAGATTCACCGAGCTCGATAGGTGCAGTCGCTTAAGTGCGGCCAGTATCCAGTATTCGGGAGATAGTAGGTTCGAACCCCACTGTCGGCAGCCCTGAATATGGTTTTCCGTGGTTTCCCATTTTCACACCAGGAAAATGCTGGGGCTGTACCTTAATTAAGGCCACGGATGCTTCCTTCCCACTCCTAGCCCTTTCCAGTCCTATCGTCGCCATAAGACATATCTGTGTCTGTGCGACGTAAAGCAACTAGCAAAAAAAAAAAAAAAAAAAAAAAAGTCAGATTTTAGTGTAAGCACATCAATCAAGCGAATTCTTCCCAACAAAGTTCCTTCTGTTTTTAGTGTGTACCCTGTTCATAAACAGAACAGTAACAAGCGCAGGAAGGATCCAGCTCCCAGAAATGACGTACCATCAAAATTTAGTAGAATTTCTGATTCAGATAATGATATATCTTCAACAAATAACGGTTCTACACCAGTCACAAACGAAAAAGGGTTACAAGTCTCGTTTCTATGTAAGGGAAAGTCTACGAGTAGCTCTTTTAAATCGAAATATTTATTGATGAGAAAGTCAAATACCAGGTTAAGGGAAACAATATTTAAATTGAGAAGTAGGATACGGGCAATGAAATCAGAAAAACGTTTTAAGATATCTGAACTTCATCGAAAATTTTCGATCAGGATGATGCGTTCAAGAATTTCCGAAGGAAATCCCTGAACCGCAAAGTGCTGAAATTTTGATAACTTCCTGCACCTCAGGTAAGCTAATCTTATGTATCGGTACGTCATACATTATAGATAATATTCTCTGAGATTAAATGAATTGTTTCTTGTGATCATTTGAACATTAATGCTGCTGATATGTATTTGTCTTAATTGATCACGAAGTTTTCGTGAATTACTTATTTCGTCTTAACACAGTGTGAGACAAAGGCCTACGTTCTAGAAAATAAGTCATACAATTGCTCTTAGTCTATTTTTTATCTTATATCTGTTTGGTGTCCTCTGAAATTACTAGTTTTAACTAAATTTTATAGTTTTTCGCAAACCAACGTGTTGCAATGAGCGCGCGAGACAGAATAGTAAAGAGAACTCTAGCGGCGCTTGTCGGAAGTATCTCGAGACAAGTTTAGAGTGCTGTATTTCCCGGCCTTGGTGTATCTCGTAGGCAACGGTGTTACTTACGTGTGGGCTGGATATGTCTTCAAGTGTAGCCGGGAGTGTGCTGCACCTTGTTGCGTGTGCGTCGTGTTGCTGTCGTAGTGTTCAGATTGAGAGGTGGTGGGGAGGGGGAAGCAGCTTCTGGAGGGGGTGGGGTGGAGTGGGTTGTGTCTTTTGGGTTTTGTGTGGGTTTGTGTCTGCTGATTCTTTTTAAATATGTGTCTTTTAGAATGGGAATGGCTGTGTTGAAGAGGATGTTAGTTTTATCTGTGATTTCATTTAAGTTGAGGTTGGGATTAGCGTATTGGTCCATATTGATATAAAAATCTTCCATTATGTTGAGCAATGGGCATGTGGGGTTCATATTTAGAATTTCCATATCGTTCTCGATATTAGTGAACTTATGCTTGTGTTCTTCGACATGTTGCCCTATGGATGAAAAGCGGTTATATTTAGTGGCATTGACATGTTCGCTGTAGCGAATGGAAAAGCATCTGCCGGTACGTCCGATGTAGCTGGCTTCACAATCGTTGCATTTCATGCGGTACACTCCTGAGTGGCTGTATTTGTTGTTTTCATTGACAGATTTAGTGTTATGTAAAATGGAAGCATTATTACGTGTGGTTCTGTAAGCTATTTTTAGATTGTGTCTTTTGAAAATATTAGTTATGGGGTGGATGTGGGTGTTGTTAAAGGTAAAAGGTGCGTAGTCTTTCTTAGGTTTGTTGTTTCTACTTAATTTGGATTTCGGTTGGTGTTTTATTTTGTGAATGATATTGTTTATCATGTTTCTGCTGTATCCGTTATGCTCCGCTATTTCGTGTATTAGGTTTAGTTCCTTGTTTAATTCTTCTGGGGATAGGGGAATGTTGAAATCTCTGTATATCATACTGTAGTATGCTGCCTTCTTGTGTGCACTGGGGTGAGTGGAATCTATTTTTATGGTATTGGAGGTTTGTGTAGGTTTTCTATAGATTTTGTATGTCAAGTGGTCTTCTGTTTTGGTGATGGATAAATCAAGATAATTCAGAGTGTGATTTTTCTCGGTTTCCATCGTAAATTTTATGTGTGGATCTATTTTGTTTAGCTGTTCGAGTATGTTGTTTTCGTTTGTAAACCTGCAGTCTATAACAACGAAGATATCATCTACAAACCTGCACCAGAATGATATATTGTCAATTTTGCTAATTTCTGAGTGCTCTAAGTGGTCTATGTAGATCTCAGCTAGTATTCCTGAAGCTGGTGAACCCATGGGAAGGCCTTGTTGTTTATAGACAGTGTCGTGACGTACTATCGCTATTAAGCAGGTTCACCAACAGCTGATGATGACCTTTTTACAGGTCGAAACCGGTACTGTTTCAATGTAGATAACTTTAAACATTTTGTAATAAAGTATTGATTAGGTGGAAATCTCATTCTTCATACTTGCATTCTTAATTCATCAATACGGACAATGAAGCTGATAGATTATAGCATATACTGGAGACTCTACAACATCCTGTGTGTTTCCGCACAGTGTCTTAATGACTCACATCTGCCAGATTGGGTCCTACCACCCCATGTATCGGTTACCATTGAAACCAGTACACCAATGCCTGCGTTTGGAGTGGTGCCTTCCCCAGGAGGCATGGGCAGAGGACGACTTGTATCGCATCATATTCAGTGATTCTCCATAACCTCCAATGGCCATCATGTACGGGTTTGGTGGCATGGAGGGCAGAGGGCAGAGGGCAGATCCTGCCCATATTGTGAAAGACACACAGGTGTAATCCATGGTATCATGGTGTGGGGAGCCAAAAGATATGCGTTAGGTCACCTCTAATAGTGCTTTGGCAGAGTTTGATGGCACAGCGATACGTCACAGATGTTCTGCATCTGCACGTCCTACCCCTTGTGGCACAGCACCCTGGGACAGTCTTCCAACAAGATAATGCACGTCCACACAAAGCATTTGTGTCTATGGACTGCCTAGAGCATGTTGAGGTCCTCCCGTGGCCAGCAACATCCCCTGACCTCTCCATCGTTGAACACGTGCGAAAGAGGACTCCATTCCAGTACCAACCTGCAGGATCTCAAGGGACAGCTGCAACAACTGTGGATGAACTTGTCTCAGGAGAGGATTCAAAGGCTGTTTGACACCATTCGGAACTGCATAAGGAAATGCATTGCGGCCTGGGAGGGAGTGTGCAACACCCTACTGACCTGGTGCCAACATTCTACCTATAACTGGTAACAGCCTTGTCTCCTTCATCCCATAATTGTAATCACTTCCAAAAAGGCACATGGTCTTTCAGCATATGTAGTTTCATTTGCTTTCAACCACTCCTTCCGGGTGCTTAACTTTTTTTTGTCAGGAAGTGTACATAAAATAAGAGTTTTGTCTGTACATTGCTCAGAATTTTAAAAGAATGGCATTTCTGTATCGGTCATGTCCACAGTAACAATGAAATGCCATTTTTTACTCCCCGTCATTTCCGTGTGTATGTTTGTACGAGCATCGTGAGAAGATGGTTGAAGAGAATTTAATGAAAACTGGTATGTAAAGGCGGGGATGATGCACTACAATCTAGGCTATAAATAATTTTATTCATGCTGAGGGAAATGGTAGTTAAGGAGAAGGCCTAAAATTTAATTCTCAAATATATATGTTATTAATGATTCTATCAATAAATACTACATAACTGAAGTTATATATAATTAAATTTCCAATCATTTATGTCTTATACATTTTTACCATACCAGCTATGATAACAGATAACATATTTGTGAAGTTGGAATTTTGTTGCAAAGCCAAACCATGAGAAAATGGGTCAAGAGAATTTAATGAAATTCAGTATGTAAAGTCTGGGAATAAAGTGCTACAGTCTAGAATATAAATAAGTTTTATTCACGCTGGATGAAATAGTAGTTTAGGGGAAGATGCCTGAAGTTATTTTAAAAGTAAGTTATCTATGTTATTGGTCCTCTCAAAAAGTGTTACATAACTCAACAAAAGTTATAGAGAATAAAAGTTCCAGTCATTTATGCCTTATACAGTTTTCCCATACCAACTATGATAATCTATATAAATAAAATTGTAGGGGGTCCGCTGTTTGTTTGTCTGTTTGTCTGTTCCACCATCACGTCGAAACGGCTAGATAGATCTCAACCAAACTTCATATTTAGAGTATACTCATCCCGGGGAAGGTTTCGATATGCATATCATTTTAAAATATTTGAATACACGGGGGGTTTATAGGAAAACCAGAATGGTTTTTCCACCATCACGTCGAAACGGCTGGAGAGATCTCAACCAAACTTCATATTTAGAGTATACTTATCCCGGGGAAGGTTTCGACATGCATATCATTATAAAATATTTGAATACACGGGGGGTTTATAGGAAAACCAGAATGGTATTTCCACCATCACTTCGAAACGGCTGGATAGATCTCAACCAAACTTCATATTTAGAGTATACTCATACTGGGGAAGGTTTCAATATGCATATTATTTTAAAATCTTTGAATAGACGGGGGTTTATAGGAAAACCATAATGGTTTTCCTCCATTTTCTCTTATACTATTGATTTTCTGTAAACTTCGTTTACCGTACATGAAACGTCTCTTCATTATAAACTACTTTCGTTATGTTCATAATTTACCTTACTCTTCACATGACGGAGAAATTTACAGTTTTCCGCTGGTATCATGCTCTGCATTGAGTGACCGACAGACCAACAACGAACCTACAGGTTACCATGGCAACGTCTCTGACTGCATGCCAGCAGGGAAGTAACGTATTGACATTTTCCTCATTATGCTTTTACATTCGTGGTTGTTCCTTGGGTAGAAGGCAAGAGAGGCGTCAATCGGCCTATCCGAGGGATATTGGCGGAATATCGTTGGATGTTATAACCGCCCTCGAATAGATTAAGTAATAACACCATCAGTCATCTTATTATTTGTTTACCTAGGAATCAGCGGACCTAAATTTCTCCTCTGTTACCGCTTTATTATATCCATAACTCACACTAGCATAATTTATTGAGGGGCATTTGATTTTCCAATACATTCACTTGGCATTTACATATTTGTCGTTATCCGGGTGTCCTCAGTTATAATCCATTTTCTATTACTTTCAACTTTCTTAACTGTATTATTTTCTACCTTAATTACGCCGTATGTACGCGAGTGCTACAAACTACTGGATGTATTTCCACCAAGACTCATATTTAGAATATACACCTGTCCTTGATAGGTTTTAGGGCAAATATTGTTTCTAAATCCCTGAACTGACTGGAGGTTTATACGAAACCGAAACAGTGATTTAGCACTTCCACAAAATATACACAACCAAAGTTAATTTAAATCTACCTGCCTTGGTAGAAATTAATTTCTAAACCTTTTTTCTCATGTGCATCATTTCGATACAAGGATTAATAACGGAGATATCATTAATGGACCGTTTTTCTGTACAAGTCCCATCGGACTTAACTCACGAGCTGGTGCGTGTAAAGCGTATTCCTTACTACTTGAAAACTACTGAAGACATTCAAACCAAAATTTATATTTAGCATCCACCTGTCCAAAGGTAGGTTTTAAACGTAAATAAGATTTCATGTTCCGGGATGGACTGGCGGTCTATAGGGAACCGAAATGGTGATTTTACTCTTCCACAATATATACAGAACAAGACCAACCTGACTGGAAATCGACCAAACGTGATGGAATTCCACCTCTAAACCTTTTTTCATGTGCATTTTTTCGTCAGGAGGATTAATAAGGGAGATATCATGAATGGTCAGTTTTGCAGGTTAACCCTCCCAGTGCACACTGATTTTAATGTGACGCGGACTGCACACTGGGGTCTGCTGGACCCAATTTTATAAATATTAAAATATGAATGTATATTTAAGTCCAGCGGACATAGCCCAAACGGTGTTTTACATGGAGCAGATTCCTTATCAATATAAATCAAATCGTAACAACTGTGTACCTGTACACTGACTATTTTGGCGAAATTTTCGTACAGCTTTCCGTTTAAGGGGTAATAATGACCATCTCCATAATTTTTGGTTTAGTTTCCTGAAAGTCCTAATTTTTACCCGCCTCGCCCAAAATCCAGATTGCGGCATAATTTGCCAGAAGAAAAAGAAGATAATTTAAATTTGACAAAATTATACGTTTTAGCCTGTAACGAACGGAAAACATCCAAGATCATTAAATTTTTCACTTTTTATCCCCGAAGAATATCGAAATATGCAGGCAATTTTTATCATGGTGCAGACCTTCGGAAATTCCTATCACATAACAGATTGCACAATCTCCGTTCAATTTGGAATGATCTACAACCTTGGTCTTATGACTTTTTGCCGTATCTCTATCCCTTTTACGTTTGATTTTTCTCTATTAATTGATGTTAAGTCAATTTGGAATTTTCACAGCATAATTCATACTTTCGATTACTCATATGAAATACAGAATCATCAAACTCTTCACGAAAATTGGCCCACCCAGTAGCCATATGTGAGCCAAATGCTATGTATGTAGCTGTCACATAATTATCCGAAAAGTAATGTAATGTGAGATAATCTTACAAAAACGTTACCCTGTTCCACGTTTCTAACTCAATCTGACCCAAGAATAGATGACATATCATAGGACCAGCCATTTAGGCCACTAAATCCAGCGTGTCTTATGGTATAATCCTTTGTCGATATGACGTACGTTTAGTAGCAGTTAATCTGTAAATGAAGGTCTTCAATATTGTAAACACGCATATACTTTCGTATGTCGATCTATATATATTCACTGATGTCGATTTGTAGCGATCGAGAAAGGGTGGGTCTGCTATTGTAATCAGTACTCCCCACACACACTTTGGCTGGCAGTATGAAAGGGTTCCTTCTCCAACTCCTGTGTAACTGTCATTAGTAAGGAAGGCCTACAATAGTAATGAATAGTTCCCTTCTCGATTTGACTTAAAGAAGGCAAGTGAGCATGCAGTTTTGTTTATAACTCCCCTACCCGATTGTGTTTGGCAGTAGGCAAGGGTGCCCGCCATTATAAAGAAATGTCCTCATCTAAAATGTGACTGGCATTAGGCATAGTGGCCCGCTATTTTGATGGAAACTCACCAACTTGGTGTGACTGGCAGTAAGGTAGCTGGAAGTAGGAAAATGGACCTGGCATTATAATGATAACTGCACAACTCAACTTCGAGTGATACTAGGGTAACTGCCTGTCATTATAATAAAAACTCCTCAACTGTAATCTGTCTGGAAGAGGAAAGGGGGCTGCCATTTTAACGATACTCCCCAAATCGATTCTGTCCGCGTAGTAGGCAATGGGGCCTGCAATTATAATGTAAACTTCCCAACTCGATTGTGAATGGCAGTAGACAAGTGAGCCTGCCGTTATATCACAAATACATAACAAACTTTTTACATTGGAAACAACGTACGGGGACCTCCCCATGCTCTTTCTCGGATAACGCTAAGAGACATGCAATTTTAAAACAATCTTATTTACTGCATGTACACTATTTACGTCGATATTCGAATACAATGTAGAATACCGTAGCGAAGCACGGGTACATTCGCTAGTAGAATAATAAAGTTAGACTTTTGTTGCTTAGTTCATATCAACACCAGGAATTGTTAACACTAGCTGATGTAATACCAATATAAATGATCCGTTATTGGACATTATCAATTTTCCAGCTAACTCATTCCTGGTTGCCACTGTTTCGCCCCCATGTGCTAAGTTGGGCTCATCAGTTGGTACATAGCACACCCACCAAGACGCATGGCTAGTGCATACCATGGATGCCACTGCGTAGACTACTTGGAGCCACTGGCAGTGCCAATGCACTATGAGAGACTTTGTCTCATTGGTATTATAAATTTATTCAGGACAAATATTTCAGGTTTCCTATGGGAATCAACATCTGTATCATCTAACTGATGTAACCGTGCTTCGCTATGGAATTCTACATAGTATAAAGAATTCTAGGTTAGGCAGTGTACACGTTGTGAGTAAGATTGTATTAAATTGCATAGCTCTTAATATTACCCTAGACCAGGGATGGCGATCCTATGCCACGCGTGTCACTTGGTGACACGCGAACACGATTTCAGTGGCACGCCACATGAACATAATGTTTTATATACGTCTTGTACTACAGAACATACATATCTCATAGTGTTGCCCGTATAAGAAACAAATATCGAAAATACTAGTTCCATCCGGACGTGCAGTATGGCAACACTGCTACACTGATAGGTCCGAAAGTCTAGTGAGATAACAGTGTCGTTTTCTGGCGGTTTTGTATACGGACCTCGCAAACATTTTTCGGTGGTGAAAAGAACAGAAACTTAACAAAAGCAGTGACCGGATTTTTCAAGAACAGTGGACAAGGGAATTCGGACTGATAGAACGATGTGTTGCCAGTGTTTTGAAAACAATTAATTTTATCCCTCACATCTACTGTAATGTAAAGCGATATTTCGAGACTAATCACTCAAATGTTTGTTCCATGCCAAATGCAGAAAGAAGAGAGGTCGTGTCACAAAATATTGAACAGTACTCAAAACAAACTAGTTCTTTTGTATCACCTTTTCGGCCAAGGAATGATATCAGTGCGGCTGTTTCCATCTGTTTCACTGCATAGTACAGCACAGCTTTCTGACGGAGAGTTCTTGAAATAAACTGCCTTATTGATGTCAAACACATTGTTTGAAAACTTCCCTAACAAACAAAAAATAATTAACGGAATGAAAGGAATGGCAGCCAACTGAACTGTTGTTAAGGATAGAATAATAAAAATTAGTGAAGAAGTTTCAGAGCAACTGAAAGCTAATTTGGATAACTCCCAGATGTATGCAGTACAGTATGTTTTGATGAAAGCATGGATGTGACCTTACGAGCAAGGATAGCTGTTTTCTTCTGATTTCCTTGTGGAAATGTGATGAGGTAGAAATGACTTAAATTGTTGAGCATACGAACTATGACAGCATGGAAAGATAATGAAGCTAATGGAAGAAGTGAAGTCCACTGGCAGAGATGGGTCTTATGGCGACGATGGGATAGTAAAGGCTTACGAATGGGAAGGAAACCGCCGTGGCCTTAATTGATATATAGCCCCAGCATTTGGCTGGTGTGTAAATGGGAAACCACGGAAAACCATCTTCAGGGATTCCGGCAGTGCGGCTCGAAACCCTATCTCCCGGATGCAAGCTCACAGCTGCGCGCCCCTAACCGTGCGGTCAAAGCACCTGCTAATAATATTTAATGACGAAGTGTCTTACAATAGGGCTTATTATTTATTTATTTATTTATTTATTTACCAACAATAATATGTATTCTCAAAACTTACTTATTTAAAGAATGTATTAGTTGCAGTATTTGCAAAATACGACCACGGAGCATGCAATCAAATGTATTTACAAGACATATATCTAATAAATAAATAAATAAATAAATAAATAAATAAATAAATAAATAAATAAATAAATAAATAAATAAATAAATAAATAAATAAATAAATAAATAAATAAATAACATTTTATTAGACATAATAAGGAATTTGGAAAGGAAGTCGCAAGGGGGGGGGGGGGTGCGTATTGTAGGGTGTAGCCATTCCTTAAAGGAAAATAACAAGTGGCACAGTCAACAGTTGAGAATAATAAACCATACTTAAAATGGCACACTAGTTAGAAAAGGTTCGCCATCCCTGCCCTAGACAAACATCTTTTCCGTTTTTTTTTTTTGCTATTTTGGTTTACGTCACACCGACACAAATAGGTCTTATAGCGACGATGAGACAGGAAAGGCCTAGGACTGGGAAGGAAGTGGCCGTGGCCTTAATTAAGGTACACACCGGGCGAGTTGGCCGTGCGCGTAGAGGCGCGCGGCTGTGAGCTTGCATCCGGGAGATAGTAGGTTCGAATCCCACTATCGGCAGCCCTGAAAATGGTTTTCCGTGGTTTCCCATTTTCACACCAGGCAAATGCTGGGGCTGTACCTTAATTAAGGCCACGGCCGCTTCCTTCCATCTCCTAGGCCTTTCCTATCCCATCGTCGCCATAAGACCTATCTGTGTCGGTGCGACGTAAAGCCCATAGCAAAAAAAAAAAAAAAAGAAATTAAGGTACAGCCCCAGCATTTGCCTGGTGTGAAAATGGGAAACCACAGAAAACCATTTTCAGGGCTGCCAACAGTGGGATTCTAACCCACTCTCTCCCGGATACGAGCTCACAAATGCGCGCCCCTAACCGCACGGCCAACTCGCCCGGTAACGTCTTTTCTTATGTGAAGACTGGGTTACGGAATTTTCATTGTAACGATAGGCCCTCTTGCCTACAATCAGTCACAATCAAGTTGGGAAATTTTCATTGTAATGGCAGACACTCATTCTCCACTGGCCTTTTTACATCCTCAGAAAGACTGTCTTAGTGGTTCTCCCAACTGAAATCAACATAGGTAATTATAATGGCGCCAGCAGGAATGTTGCGATTAAAAGCAATGCTATTATATGAAATAGTCGAGCAAATGAAGAACTACACATTTTCTCCCTTTTAACGAACAGTACTACACTGCCAATCTAACAGTCCAAAGTTCCAGAGCTGGAATGACCAGACTGCAGACAGCCGTGAGCCATGAACACTCTTTAATGTCAGTAGTGGGGGGGGTGAATAGTGTTAGAGTCCCAGTGCAAAAACTATGCCCTTCATCTGTTTAATGAGAGTACCCGATGTGTCAGAAAAATCTCAATTCCCTAGATGGCGAGGGGAAAAAACTATCTGACTTAGAGGCAAATTTTACCTTCAAGCCAGAGGAGAAACCCCTTCTTCACTGCTAATTTAGATTAAAATGAATGTAGAATATAATAAAAGTGAATAGGAAGAAGATGTTCTTAAGAAATGGCTCTTTCCAGGGTTTTGAGTTATTTAGTGAACTTTGGTGCTATAATTTGGAATAGGCCAAATTTGTAATTCTAGACCAGGTCATAAGTGAGCCTCTGCCATTATTCTGTTAAGTATGCACACTGATCATTTCAATCAGTGCATCAGAGTAGGGATCAAAAAGCTGGAATACTATGATGAACCAGTGTGTTTCGTACCAGCAGTATCAGAAAATGTCTGAACCAGAGGAATGGCATGCTAAAGAAGAATGTTATCTAACTCCCCAGCTATTTCCCGCCAATACCCAGGCAGGCTGTTATACTCGGTACACATCAGTAATTTCATCTATCGGGGATGAGTGGCAGCATAAGAGACAAAGATTATCTCAACAAGCAATGGTCAATGTAATGTTATTGTTGATCAATTTTATGAGCTTTTGATATTGTAGTACAGAGACCTAGGAGGCAGACTTCAACCAAGTCCTCCGAAGACAGAAGTAGCCGCATTCCATCTCAACAACTTAGAGGCTAATTATCAACCTGCCTGACTGAGTGGTTCAGACGGTTGAGGCCCTGGCCTTCTGACCCTAATTTGGCAGGTTGGATCCTGACTCAGTCTGGTGGTATTTGAAGGTGCTCAAATACATCAGCCTTGTGTCGGTAGATTTACTGGCACGTAAAAGAACTGCAGGACAAAATACCGGCACCTCGGCATCTCCGAAAACTGTAAAATTAGTTATTGGGACGTAAAGCAAATAACATTATTATTAGGCCTAATTATCAACCTAGGATATGGTTCAGAAATCAACTTTTGAAATATAGACAGATCTCTGACATATTGAAGTCACATAGAAAAAAACAAGTGCCAAACTTAAGACCTGGAATAACCTGCTGAGCAAGTTCACTGGAACTTCATGGGGAGCTGACGCCAATACTTTGTGAACTACCGCCTTGGCCATGGTGTACTCTGCAGCTGAGTACTATACCAGAATATGGTTAAATAGTTCTCACTGCAACCTAATTGATACCCAACTTCACCAGGCAATGCTTAGGCCTATTGTATCCGGCACGCTGCACTCAACTCCAGTGCAACGGTTGCCTGTCCTTTGTAATATCCCTCCTCATCATTTAAGGAGACAACAAGCACTACCAGCTTATGGTGCAGAATAGTGAAGAATGAGGCCCTTCCTATACATCGGGATATAAATAATAATAATAATTGTGTGTGGCTATTTCTAGCCGAGTGCAGCCCTTGTAAGGCAGACCCTCCGATGAGGATGGGCGGCATCTGCCATTTGTAGATAACTGCGTGTTATTGTGGTGGAGGATGGTGTTATGTGTGGTGTGTGAGTTGCAGGGATGTTAACTAATTAAGGTTAAAATCCCCGACCCGGCCGGGTCGAACTCGGGACCCTCTGAACCGAAGGCCAGAACGGTGACCATTCAGCCAACGAGTCGGACATCGGGATATAGAGCAACCCACTATAACTAGGCTGAAATAAAAAAGCTGCGTGGAAGATAGCTTTGGACATGTCCTTGGTTCAATTCCAGAAATACCTGGAAAGAAGAATCCTTAGCTGAATCCTGGCATTACTTTACTGCCACCAAATACAGTAGAGACAATACACGACACTGAGCGAGATATCGAGGGACAGCTATTGGAGCTCACTCTAGCGGATAGACCTGAACGGTACTGATTCTGTCATAAGAGCACGTGTACTTTTGTGTGAAGTTTTTGGTGTTATTTATGCGTTTTCAGTGAGTTGACATGATTAAATAGTAGCGTGTGTCATTCCTTGATATCTCCTCTCAACATGAGGGGAAAGGTATGTGCTGTGTTTGGCTGCAGTACTAACGAAGTAGAGAAAAATGCGCGCTCGTTCTTCAGGTTCCCTCGTGACAAGAACATGTAAGTAATATTGTGTTTGCCTATATATTCTTCCAGTGACAGAGATTTTTATAGTACTTCATAATCTTCTGTCCTGCTCGACCCATGTTTTAACGGGCTTAAAATATAATACGCATATTTTATTGTATAGTGCAGCAGTTAACCTTCAATACCGATGTGTTGTTGTAGGTGTGATCTGTGGGTTTTGAAATGTCACGGAAGCGATTTGGATAAAGTGTACAAGAAAGAAGGGGCGTTACGCTTGTATAAGAATTATAAGATCTGTTCAGATCATTTCCAGGCCAGCGACTTTAAAAATCCTCGACTATACAGCCAAGGGTATGTGACATTTTTACTTTAATTGTACGTAGATATTCCTCAAAGCATCACTATCGACAACATTTTCAAACTTTTCTTTCTTTTATCCCTCTTCTCAGATTAAAGCCGGGATTTTATAGATTTTATTTCTGTTAGTAGGCTTCATGTTAAGAGGAAAATTGTCCAGCTATTAAATGTTAATTCATTGCATCAAATATGTAAGGAATGTGCCGATATTTTTATTGACAAGTGTCTTCATGTGATGATACATTGTTTTTGAATGAGGAAAAAAGACAAATCCAACCGTAAGATTTCAGGCAGGTATGCTAAAGCTAAAAAAGTAATGCCTAAATGAAAGATCAAGCTATTTCACACCTTGTTTATATGTCTGATTTCAGTCTTTGAATAATAACCTTTTAAATAATTCTTCATTCATTTATCCAGAATTGCTTTAGCAACTTCGAAGTTAATATCTCAATGCCACTGTCTTTCTAGACGTAATTTATTTATCCATTTCCGTATATACATTTCCATTGATATTTGAATTTAGCGCGATTTGTTCAGGTCAAGTCACTAGGAGCGCCACCGTCGAATTGTCTCCCATTTTAGCAAGGCGAAATCCATAAGTGTCGTGTATTGTCTCTACTGTATTTGCTGCCACTTACTTGTGGCAGGGTCCTCACTTTCATCTACCCTATGTGACCTCCCTTGGTTAACCCTTGTTCTTTTCCGATCCCGACGGTATCAGATTTCCGAGGCTTAGGGAATCTTTCATTTCCCGCCCTTCGTGGCCCTTCCACTTTTTTTTATCGATACCTTCATTCTTCGGACTGTCGGACCTCTTCCATTTTCCTTCCGATTAGTGTTACTAGGACGGTTGCCCAGTTGTTCTTCCTCTTAAAACAGTAATCACCACCACTATGACCACCATACTCTATGTGTTAGATTATTTCTAACGATGCGACTTACGGCATCGATATTCCCTTTTTCAAGTCTGAGATTCGCGGAAACAGATGTTCTTCATATGTTGTTTGACAACGTACCAAAACAATGCCACTTTTATGTTCAGACAATTCAAGTTCGCGGAATTGTCAATTAAACAGCTGATCGGAGGCAACCAATGAAACCTCGTGCCAAGAATCTCGATATGAGTATTGCATAATCGAGATCTAAAGTGAAAGTAACCAAATCATATCTTGAGAAATACTGTACCACTGTTTCTATCCATGCACTTGAATATTATCTAAATATTCTTGCGCCTCATATCAATGTGCAAACTTTTAATCTAGTGAAAATGCGTTATCCACCGATGTCGATCTTCGAGAATTAATATCGATGAAACGAATTGTATCGATGGTATATTTTGGAGGCATTTAAATCGATTGAAAGACATGGAGTAATGTTGATGTTTGGTAGAGCCGTGCACAAATTTATAAGTGATATAAATGTCTCTGATACAGTGGTTAATATATAAAATGCATCCGGTTTAGTGACGAAATGATAATTTTATTTCATGCACTTTTCTTCTTTACTCGTTACTTCATAAAAACAGTATTGAAAACAGTTTTACGTAGTAAATGTATATGCATTTCACCGGTAGAAAACGAAGCCGATAATGTTCGTAAAATAGCAGATGTCGAGAGTCATGCGATCTTCGATGAGGCTGGAAGTCCAGTATTTTTTCCTCCTGTGTATGTTCAGAGATACTTAGCTGTGAAGTCTGTTCTAGAGGATGTCAGATGGTGTGGTTACATTCGAAAGGTATGTCTGGACAGTATAAATCCCGTAATGCAGTTTTATCTGATTTTTTGTTGTTGCGGTATTGTGTACTTTTTACGAATGTACGAAATTTATACAGTATGTGACTGCGCGTTGATGTATACAAGAGAGGAAATTATGTTGGGAAGGAAGAGAATAACTTATTGCGCTCTATATAGTTATTATATTTTTATTTAATATTTCCTTTTATTTTGATCTTGCTGTATGAGAACAGTAATCGAATTTAGATACATGATTTTTGTATGTGATTAGGTACCTTGAGTATAACACTGATATATTAATTCCTATGCTGCACCTGGAGGTGCTAGTCTACAGAGAATCCACATAAAATGTTTGCAATTATTTTCAAAGTGATTTATTTTCAGATTGATAAGGTTACATGTAGTTTAAGATAATTCAACGGTTGTAACTGGTCTAGTCTTTTTCTGTGCCACCTCTCCATGTTTTATGCAGGGTCAACAGAGAATTTAGGCTCAGTTAGGGACTTGGCATGTAGTTTAAGGCCGCTGAAGTTGTCACGATTCAAACCCTTGGGTTGAGAGCTGAATAGCTAGATCATACTAGTGCCCTCTGCTCCTACTGACCTTTTTCATGTGTAAGTTATGTCTGTTCTGTTATATATGGGCTGTAAGGAGGGAAAGAGGAAATGCTCTTATTTATGACCTATAAAAGATATTCACTATGTGAATTTGTGAAAAGAGGAGATGTGTTGTTGTTGTTTGAGTCATCAGTACATAGACTGGTTTGATGCAGCTCTCCATGCCACCCTATCCTGTGCTAACCTTTTCATTTCTACGTAACTATTGCATCCTACATCTGCTCTAATCTGTTTGTCATATTCATACCTTGGTCTACCCCTACCATTCTTGCCACCTACACTTCCTTCAAAAACCAACTGAACAAGTCCTGGGTGTCTTAAGATGTGTCCTATCATTCTATCTCTTCTTCTCGTCAAATTTAGCCAAATCGATCTCCTCTCACCAATTCGATTCAGTATCTCTTCATTCGTGATTCGATCTATCCATCTCACCTTCAGCATTCTTCTGTAACACCACATTTCAAAAGCTTCTATTCTCTTTCTTTCTGAGCTAGTTATCGTCCATGTTTCACTTCCATACAATGCCACGCTCCACACAAAAGTCTTCAAAAACATCTTTCTAATTCCGATATCAATGTTTGAAGTGAGCAAATTTCTTTTCTTAAGAAAGCTCTTCCTTGCTTGTGCTAGTCTGCATTTTATGTCCTCCTTACTTCTGCCATCGTTGGTTATTTTACTACCCAAGTAACAATATTCATCTACTTCCTTTAAGACTTCGTTTCCTAATCTAATATTTCCTACATCACCTGCCGTCGTTCGACTGCACTCCATTACTTTTGTTTTGGACTTATTTATTTTCATCTTGTACTCCTTACCCAAGACTTCATCCATACCATTCAGCAACTTCTCGAGATCTTCTGCAGTCTCAGATAAAATAACAATATCATCGGCAAATCTCAAGGTTTTGATTTCCTCTCCTTGGACTGTGATTCCCTTTCCAAATTTCTCTTTGATTTCCTTTACTGCCTGTTCTATGTAAACATTGAAAAGGAGAGGGGACAAACTGCAGCCTTGCCTCACTCCTTTCTGGATTGCTGCTTCTTTTTCAAAGCCCTCGATTCTTATCACAGCAGACTGATTTTTATACAGGTTGTAGATAATTCTTCGTTCTCGGTATCTGATCCCTATCATCTTCAGAATCATAAATAGCCTGGTCCAATCAACATTATCGAATGCCTTTTCTAGATCTACGAATGCCATGTACGTGGGCTTGTCCTTCTTGATTCGATCCTCTAAGATCAGACGTAAAGTCAGGATTGCTTCACGTGTTCCTACATTTCTTCTGAAGCCAAATTGATCTTCCCCCAACTCAGCTTCAACTTGTTTTTCCATTCTTCTGTAAATAATACGTGTTAAAATTTTGCAGGCATGAGATACTAAACTAATAGTGCGGTAGTTTTCACACCTGTCAGCACCGGCTTTCTTGGGAATAGGTATAACAACATTCTGCCGAAAATCGGATGGGACTTCTCCTGTCTCATACATCTTGCACACTAAATGAAATAACCTTACCATGCTGGTTTCTCCTAAGGCAGTCAGTAATTCAGAGGGAATATCATCAATTCCAGGTGCCTTGTTCCTATTTAGGTCACTCACAGCTCTGTCAAACTCTGACCTCAAAATTGGGTCTCCCATTTCATCAGCATCAACAGCCTCTTCATGTTCCAGAACGAAATTATTTACATCGTTACCTTGATACAACTGTTGGATATGCTCCTGCCATCTTTCTGCTTTGTCTTCTTTCCCTAGAAGTGGCTTTCCATCTGAGCTCTTAATATTCATGCACCTAGATTTCCTTTCTCCAAAGGTTTCCTTGATTTTCCTGTATGCAGCATCTACCTTTCCCAGGACCATACAGCCTTCGACATCCTTGCACTTCTCCTTCAGCCATTCTTCCTTAGCTACCTTGGACTTTCTATCCACTTCATTCTTTAATCGCCTGTATTCTTTTCTGCCCTCTTCATTTCTAGCATTCTTGTATTTTCGTCGTTCATCAACCAGGTCTAGTATCTCCTGAGTTATCCACTGATTCTTGGTTGATCTTTTCTTCCTTCCTAACATTTCTTCAGCAGCCCTACTGACTTCATTTTTCATGACTCTCCACTCTTCCTCTACTGTGTTTCCTTCGGCCTTTTCATTTAGTCCTTGTGCAACATGTTCCTTGAAACGATCCATCAGACTCTTTTCTTTCAACTTGTCTAGATCCCATCTTTTTGCATTCTTTCCTTTCTTCAATTTCTTCAACTTCAGATGGCATTTCATGACCAACAAGTTGTGGTCAGAGTCCACGTCTGCTCCTGGGAAAGTTTTGCAATCCAACACCTGGTTTCTGAATCTCTGCCTAATCATAATGAAGTCTATTTGATACCTTCCAGTGTCTCCAGGTCTCGTCCATGTATACAGCCGTCGTTTGTGGTGTTTGAACCAAGTATTGGCGAGGACTAAATTATGGTCAGTGCAGAATTCAACCAGCCGACTTCCTCTTTCGTTCCTTTGTCCCAATCCAAATTCTCCTACTGTGCTACCTTCTCTTCCTTGGCCTACCACTGCGTTCCAGTCTCCCATCACAATTAGATTCTCGTCACCTTTGACATATTGTATGAAATCTTCTATCTCCTCATATATTCTTTCAATTTCTTCATCATCCGCTGAACTAGTAGGCATATAGACCTGCACTATTGTGGTGGGCATTGGTTTGGTGTCTATCTTGGCGACAATAATTCTTTCACTATGCTGGTCGTAGTAGCTTATCCGCTGCCCTATTTTCTTATTCATTATTAAACCAACTCCTGCATTACCCCTGTTTGATTTCGTGTTGATAATTCGGTAGTCGCCTGACCAAAAATCCTGTTCTTCCTGCCAACGTACTTCACTTATACCAACTACATCTAACTTTAGCCTATCCATCTCCCTTTTCAGATTCTCTAACCTACCACAACGATTCAAACTTCTAACATTCCACGCTCCGACTCGCAGAATGTCAGTATCCATCTTCCTGATGATCGCCCCCTCTCGTGTAGTCCCCACCCGGAGATCCGAATGGGGGACTAGTTTACCTCCGGAATATTTTACCCGGGAGGAAGCCATCATCAGTACATCTTTCATACAGAGAGAGCTGCATGTCCTCGGGAGGTGGTTACGGCTGTAGTTTCCCGTTGCTTTCAGCCGTGTAGCAGTATCAACACAGCTAAGCCATGTTGAGTATTATTACAAGGCCGTATCAGTCAATCATCTAGACTGCCGCCCTTGCAACTACCGAAAGGCTGCTACCCCCCTTTCGATGAACCATTCGTTAGTCTGGTCTCTCAACAGATACCCATCCGATATGGTTGCACCTGCGGCTCGGCTATCTGCATCACTGGGACACGCAAGCCTCCCCACCGCGGCAAGGTCACATGGTTCGCAGAGGAGGAAGAGGAGATAACTTATCATATATTCTATTGTTGTAGACTATGTAAGACATCAGTGACTGTGTTGTGCCAATACAACATGATGCAACTAGCAGTAAAATTGCACCATAACTATAGGTCAGGCTTAAGAAGTGGCTTTCGTAATAAAATGAAAACAATTAAAATTAGGAGAGAATTGTATGCGAGTATGCAGTTCACTCAGTAATTGCAGCTAGCTTCCATTATTATAACTACCGACGCAGAGTCTATTAGAAAATCAACACCTTCTCTATAAATGTCTCTACTAGGCGTGTTAATATTGTTGATATTGTGGTTCTTCACCGGAAAATAATACCAGTTTGTTTTACGATCAATGCACACAACTGCAAAATGTGGACATGGAGAAGAAAACTAGGCCTATTTATGAATGATGTTACCAAAATTTAGGTTATACATATAATATTGGTCACTGGGAGGTAATTGGTATTATGTTTGGGAGCTAGAGGAACCATACCTTAGAAACTCTGGAATTCCTGACAAATTTTAAAATCTTTGAATTAACTTTGAAACATATAGTATGGTATGCAGTATAGCCCAGAATTACCCCATGGCAGAGGAGCCCTTAAAGGCCAAGGCCTACCAAGCGACTGCTGCTCAGCCCTAAGGCCTTCAGATTACGAGGTATTATGACAGATCCTCTCAGCCGTTTTTCTTGTGCCGGGCTGAGTGACTTAGGCGGACAAGGCACTGGCCTTCTGACCGTAACTTGGCAGGTTCGATCCTGACTCAGTCTGGTGGTATTTGAAGGCTTGATGGTAGATTTACTGGCACATAAAAGGACTCTTGCTGGACTAAATTCCGGCACCTTGGCGTCTCCAAAACCATAAAAATAGTTAGTGAGACTTTTTTTTTTGCTAGGGGCTTTACGTCGCACCGACACAGATAGGTCTTATGGCGACGATGGGATAGGCAAGGCCTAGGAGTTGGAAGGAAGCGGCCGTGGCCTTAATTAAGGTACAGCTCCAGCATTTGCCTGGTGTGAAAATGGGAAATCACGGAAAACCATCTTCAGGGCTGCCGATAGTGGGATTCGAACCTACTATCTCCCGGATGCAAGCTCACAGCCGCGCGCCTCTACGCGCTCGGCCAACTCACCCGGTAGAGAGACGTTAAGCCAATAACATTATTATTATTATTATTATTATTATTATTATTATTATTATTATTATTATTATTATTATTATTTGTTATTCTTGGCTTTCTATACCAGAACTGAAATCATGTAGGCCCTATTTGAGTTTACATAGCAGTTGTCAGTGAGAATACAGTACCGTACGCCACCACCACCACCACCACCACCACCACCACCACCACCACCACCACCACCACCAGCACCTCAAATTATCATCGCAAGGAATATCCTAGATAGGAACCAGCCATCTCAAGACAACTTTTATTCTTGTGCTGCAAGTTGGCAGACATTCCTGCTATTGAGTCTCTGGAAATGGAATAGAATGGATTGAATGTCTTATGTTGGTCTTCAGTTGTTCAGTATCACGAGGCACTGGATCTCTGTACTCTTGTTCTTTTAAAATACCTCACAAATATGCATCAGTGGTTTAAGTTTAAGGAAAGGATAATTGGTTCATGAGGAGATGATACGGTTTTGGAAATGTGGGTGTGCGTTTCCTACTGGAAGAACATTTTCGTTGGGGTAGAATGGATCTGGTACATCTGTTTTGTTTACACCAGTTGTAGCATTGTTCGCTTCATGGAAAGGGTTTTATTGAATTCTTCTTGAAAATGTTCCAGGATGATCCTTTCACTTAGGTGAGCAGTCGTATAGAAGAAACTATCATATGACTTGTAAAAACTATCTTTCGCTTGCTCTCTACTGTGCATGTATGGATGAAGATGGCTGCACCTGTGAATGTTAATTTGACGTCTTGGTTCAGAGAGGACAATTTTATGTTCATATTATGATCTTTCGTACTTTTAAAAGCTCCACTCAAGCTTATTCGTCTACTTGTCATTCCACGCCACAGTTTTGCTTGTAAGTGCATGATGATCATCAACATCTTGCATAGCTTCCAGCCACATAACCATGTCCATCATCTTCTGCTCTTCAACCATCTCTCCGTCATCAGTTTGAACCAGTCTTCCTCTACTTTCTTCACCCACTCCTTCTCTGCTTTCAACCACCTGTCGCTTGATCTTCCTCTTGGTCTCCTGCCTTTCATTTCCTTCTCTTGCATCTGTCCATACCAATCTAAAGCTTGTTCTCTATCCAGTTCTGCAGTTTTTTACTAGTTTTTTTACCCTTCACATTTCTTATCCCTGTTTGTTACTCCTATTCTGCCTCTTAAAAATGTCATCTCACTGGCTTGGGTCCTGCTTTTCTCTCTTTTCTGCATTGCTGAAGTATATAGTAGCCTATGTCTGATATATCCAAAGGTATCAGTCGGTCATGATCTGCATTTATGGCGGTTGCCCAGGTGGCAGATTACTTATCAGTTGTTTACCTCATATTTACATTTAATTTTTTTACCTAGCTTTTTCTTAAATATTTTCAGTGAACTTGGTAATTTATCAAACATTTCCCTTGATGATGTATTCCAATCCCTTACTCCTCGTCCTATAAATTAATATTCACCCCAATCCACGCCAGGTCACCACTGACAGCTTGAAACATACAACATGGATTCACAATTAAGTACTTATTTATTTTCCACCTAGTCGATACAATGATTGCTTAAGGCAATTTAATGGTTTTTCCATCAATAGTTACTGAAATATCACATACATTGCACCTCAGAACAGACCTATCACTTAGAATATCATCTGCAATCAATTGTTTAATATCATCACACATTTTCACAGTGTTCAGTTTCTGTTTCGTCATGCTGAATAATAAAGGTGAATGACAAGGACACTGCACACTACCCAAAGTGTACTCTGGACTGAAAAATTACAACAGTTTAAATTCATTCTGTACTCCAGCAGACAATTATACTGATTGACAGGATTGCTAACTGGTCAATATAATTTCACCTTCCTCCTCTTCTTCCTATTGTACGATGAAACGCAAACTGATATGTGGACCTTTTGCCAAATGGGAGTTCATTGAGCACAAACTAATCTGAAAGCTTTCACCTAACATGACTGTGCTGAAGCAAAGGTAATATGTTACCACTGTAAAGATTGTAAATTCTTAAAAAAAACATACAGAAAGTGGGAGATTTGTCCATTTATAAAAAAGTCAACAGGAGAAAAGTAGATTAAGTAGAAGACGTTTGGTTTCCTTTGTTTGGGGCCTAATTCTTATGGGAATATAGCGCGGCAAAGAAGCAAAAAGCATGAGTTGGTGGGAGATTGCTAAAAGGTGCTGACATTGAGTTAAGGCACAAAAACTGCTGGCACTCAGAAAAGGTCCAATCAAAACACAGTTAAGATTATTTCATGTTTTATTTGTAAGACAATTTGAAAATTTTATTTGCAAAAAATTATTAAGGTGCAGCACCTAAAATTCCTATCTCTAGTTATCAGTAATATATCCTAAATTACTTTGTTATAATAAAAATTCTCTTGGTACAAATTTCATTGACATGGTAAGAATGACTTTGTGATATCATTGATGGTATGCCAGATTGAACCAGGATGGTAGTGAAATTTTGGAAATCATTTTTATAGTTAGTGTCATCATCGGTTTGCCCTTCCAGCGAGCCGGGTAGGGTGTTTGAAAACGAGCGTCATCCAAAGTTGCCTATTCAAAAAGATTTTGTTGTCCATGACATTCCCAATTCCATCCTCTTCCCTCCATGTCTTCCCTCAGTTGGTCCATACGTCTTCTCCTTGGTCTTCCTGCTGGTCTTCTACCTGTTATTCTCTTTTCCAAATAAGCACATGGTAACCTTGTGCTATTCATTCATTTAACATGCCCAAACCGTGTAGATCCCTTCTTCCCTCCATCGATTCATTTAGACATAGGTTAGATCGGATCTGATCATTTTTCACGTGATCAAGTCGTGTCTTTTGTGGAGGGCAGTTCGAAGAAATTTCATTTCACAGGCTTGGATCCTACTACAATCCTTTGATGTTAGTGTGCAGGTTTCCAGAGAATATGTAAGGATGGGAATGAAATATGACTTCTACAGGGTCATTTTTGTTCTTTGTGGGACCGTCTGATCCCATAGTAGATGTCTAACGATACTGTAAAAGTTAGAGCCTTTGGTTACTCTGTTATTTCTGTCTCAGCTCTAAATTACTAGCCATTATGCTTCCTAAATATCTGAATTGGTGTACTACTTCAACTTGGTGGTCCTGTATTTTTATGTTGCATTCTGTATTATGTCTGCTGATTTTCAATGCTACTGTTTTTGATGGGTTCAATTTCAATCCATAATCATCAAACTTCTTACACCATGCATTCAGATTATTTTGCACTCCCTCCTCTGTTTTATCTCATATTGCCACATCGTCTGCAAACACCAGAGCCTGAAGATCTGTATTACATTTTTCCTTCATGTTTGTGGGTTACTGTAGTCACGTCTTAGTTCGTGAACCATGGGCAACGGCTGAGTGACCTAGTAAGTGGTCCTGAGAGTCGGGATACCAGTTGCTATGGAATGGGAGTGGGCATCTCGGACATATTCTGAGTCATGGCCCTCCCTGTGCTCAGGCGGCTAAGACTATACAATTCACCGGTGGTCCATAACCCGTTAGAGGAGAGATCCTCACTTGGACTATGTGCAAGTAGGGTAGCATCCTGCTTCATGAATTTACCGAGCTCAGAACATTTTAAGCAAGCCTCGGACCTATGGGAGTAATGGAGTCCCACTCCCATTTGACAGGCGAGGGACTCCTTGGAAACAACTTGGCGAACGAAATGGAATTCGATGGGAAGCTATCAATATTAATGGGACTTATGGAAGAAAGAAAGTATAACTGGCTGAGTCAGCGAAGAGGATGCATCTGGATGTGCTAGGAGTAAGTGATATTCGGGTAAGGGAAGATAATGAGGAAGAGATAGGATATTATAAAGTGTACTTGACGGGTGTTAGAAAGGGAAGGGCAGAGTCTGGGTTAGGGCTCCTTATCAGGAATACCATTGCACGCAACATAGTTTCTGTTAGGCACGTAAATGAGCGGATGATGTGGGTAGATTTGTCAGTTGGAGGAAATAGGACAAGAATTGTGTCCGTGTATTCACCATGTGAGGGTGCAGATGAGGATGAAGTTGACAAGTTTTATGAAGCATTAAGTGACATCGTAGTCAGGGTCAACAGCAAGGATAGAATAGTGCTAATGGGCAATTTCAATGCGAGAGTTGGGAATAGAACTGAAGGATACGAAAGGGTGATTGGTAAATGTGGGGAAGATATGGAAGCTAATGGGAATGGAAAGCGTTTGCTGGACTTCTGTGCTAGTATGGGTTTAGCTGTTACGAATACATTCTTCAAGCATAAGGCTATTCACCGCTACACATGGGAGGCTACGGGTACCAGATCCATTATAGACTATATCTTAACCGACTTCGAATTCAGGAAATCTGTTAGGAATGTACGAGTTTTTCGCGGATTTTTCGATGATACAGACCACTATCTGATCTGTAGTGAAATAAGTATCTCTAGGCCTAGGGTAGAGAAAGTGAAATTTGTCTGCAAACGAATAAGGGTAGAAAATCTCCAGGACGAGGAAATTAGACAGAAGTGCATGGATATGATTAGTGAGAAGTTTTGAACAGTAGACAGTAAGCAGGTTCAGGATATAGAAAGTGAATGGGTGGCATACAGGGATGCTGTAGTAGAAACAGCAAGGGAATGCGTAGGAACAACTGTGTGTAAAGATGGGAAAAGGCGAACATCTTGGTGGAATGATGAAGTGAGAGCAGCCTGTAAACGTAAAAAGAAGGCTTATCAGAAATGGCTCCAAACAAGGGCCGACACAGACAGGGATTTGTACATAGATGAAAGAAACAGAGCGAAACAAATAGTTGTTGAATCCAAAAAGAAGTCATGGGAAGATTTTGGTAATAACCTGGAAAGGCTAGGTCAAGCAGCAGGGAAACCTTTCTGGACTGTAATAAAGAATCTTAGGAAGGGAGGGAAAAAGGAAATAAACAGTTTTTTGAGTAATTCAGGTGAACTCATAATAAATCCCAGGGAATCACTGGAGAGGTGGAGGGAATATTTTGAACATCTTCTCAATGTAAAAGGAAATCATCCTGGTGGTGTTGCAAACAGCCAAGCTCATGGGGAGGAAGAAAATTATGTTGGTGAAATTATGCTTGGGGAAGTGGAAAGGATTTTGAATAAATTCCATTGTCATAAAGCAGCAGGGATAGATGAAATGAGACCTGAAATTGTGAAGTATAGTGGGAAGGCAGGGATGAAATGGCTTCATAGAGTAGTGAAATTAGCATCAAGTGTTGGTAAGGTACCTTCAGATTGGACAAAAGCAGGAATTGCACCTATCTATAAGCAAAGGAACAGGAAGGATTGCAACAACTATCGATGTATCTCATTGATTAGTATACCAGGCAAAGTATTCACTGGCATCTTGGAAGGGAGGGTGCGATCAGTCGTTGAGAGGAAGTTGGATGAAAACCAGTGTGGTTTCAGACAACAGAGAGGCTGTCAGGATCAGATTTTCAGTATGCGCCAGGTAATTGAAAAATGCTACGAGAGGAATAGGTATTTGTGTTTCTTTTTCTTAGATCTAGAGAAAGCATATGATAGGGTATCGAGGGAAAAGATGTTCACTATACTGGGGGACTATGGAATTAAAGGTAGATTATGAAAATCAATCAAAGGCATTTATGTTGACAATTTGGCTTCAGTGAGAATTGATGGTAAAATGAGTTCTTGGTTCAGGGTACTTACAGGGATTAGACAAGGCTGTAATCTTTCACCTTTGCTGTTCGTAGTTTACATGGATCATCTGCTGAAAGGTATAAAATGGCAGGGAGGGATTCGGTTAGGTGGAAATGTAGTAAGCAGTTTGGCCTATGCTGACAACTTGGTCTTAATGGCAGACTGTGCCGAAAGCCTGCAGTCTAATATCTTGGAACTTGAAAATAGGTGCAATGAGTATGGTATGAAAATTAGCCTCTCGAAGACTAAATTGATGTCAGTAGGTAAGAAATTCAACAGAATTGAATGTCAGATTGGTGATACAAAGCTAGAACAGGTCGATAATTTCAAGTATTTGGGCTGTGTGTTCTCCCAGGATGGTAATATAGTAAGTGAGATTGAATCAAGTTGTCGTAAAGCTAACGCAGTAAGCTCGCAGTTGCGATCAACAGTATTCTGTAAGAAGGAAGTCAGCTCCCAGACGAAACTATCTTTACACCGGTCTGTTTTCAGACCAACTTTGCTTTACGGGAGCGAAAGCTGGGTGGACTCAGGATATCTTATTCATAAGTTAGAAGCAACAGACATGAAAGTAGCAAGAATGATTGCTGGTACAAACACGTGGGAACAATGGCTGGAGGGTACTCGGAATGAGGAG
This sequence comes from Anabrus simplex, assembly GCF_040414725.1. Classification (NCBI taxonomy): domain Eukaryota; kingdom Metazoa; phylum Arthropoda; class Insecta; order Orthoptera; family Tettigoniidae; genus Anabrus; species Anabrus simplex. The sequence continues at coordinate 1,743,278,847 of NC_090265.1, forward strand.
ATAAAGGCTAATTTAGGAATGAACTTGATGAATGAAGCTGGACGCATAAACCGGCTTCGGTGGTGGGTCATGTGAGGCGAATGGAGGAGGATAGGTTACCTAGGAGAATAATGGACTCTGCTATGGAGGGTAAGAGAAGTAGAGGTGGACCAAGGCGACGATGGTTAGACTCGGTTTCTAACGATTTAAAGATAAGAGGTATAGAACTAAATGAAGCCACAACACTAGTTGCAAATCGAGGATTGTGGCGACGTTTAGTAAATTCACAGAGGCTTGCAGACTGAACGCTGAAAGGCATAACAGTCTGTAATGATTATGTATGTATGCATGTATGTATGTATGTATGTATGTAGTTCCTTTACAATGGTATCCATAACTGCTATGAATAGAAGAGGTGATGAAAGATCACAATATGAAGATAAAGTTGGAATTCAAGAGGACAAACTGGGGCAAATATTCATTTATAGGAAGGGGAGTTATGGATTGGAATAACTTACCAAGGGAGATGTTCAATAAATTTCCAATTTCTTTGAAATCATTTAGGAAAAGGCTAGGAAAGCAACAGATAGGGAATCTGCCACCTGGGCGACTGCCCTAAATGCAGATCAGTATTGATTGATTGATTGATTGATTCACTTCCCTGTTGTAACTTACTCCTTTGGTTGTATTGAACTATTCAGAGTGACCATCTCCAATACTGACAGCTTTTGCAATTGTTATATAGCATTTGGATCTTCCTAATAAGGTACTGCAGTACACAAAGCTTTCTAAGGCTTTCGCAAATAGTTGATCTAGGAACATTATCATACACCTTTTCAAGGTCCATAAACATAATAATTAGGTCTTTTTCCTCTTTCCCAGTGTTTCTCTGCCAACATCCTCCAGAAAGAAGGAAGAAATACTGGGCACTAAAAAAAGAACAACACACAGAGAAATGACTGATTCAATGTACCTCAAAGAGGGTGAAACGAAATAATAATAATAATAATAATAATAATAATAATAATAATAATAATAATAATAATAATAATAATAATAATAATAATCAGTACTTTTACTATAAGGCGAGAAAGCAGTGTTATACTATATGATCATTTGTCCCTAGCTCCTTAATGTAAATATTTTGTTTTTTTTTTCCCGTGATATCCTAATGATCGAAGGATTCGCTTGACACTAGTATTGGATCCTTTGAGCTTTAAGTCTTTCTCTAACTTTGCACGAATGTTTAAAACTGTAGGTAAACATTTTTCATCTAAAAAAAAAATTAACACTACGACGTACGACACCTTCGTCAAAGTCGTCCAGTCCAGTAATATCTTTCGTGCACATTCTGTTTTTGTTTGGTGTTTCAAACAGACTATCCATAGGTTTTCCTAATTCTATTGCTTTTCGTTTTTCACTCTTAATCGTGCCACAGAACTTTCTGACACTCTTAACAGCTGCTGCTACTCTTTCCTACACTTTCTAACGCCTTCCATTCACTGATAGGCCTAACGTACAGCACCACCACCACGAGAAATTAGAAAGCAGCGCGCGACAGCTAAGTGTAAACTTATGCACTGAACTGTCCTTGTAGCAGGAGCTCTGTTAGGAGGGGATGCGCTAAGCGAGATAGTCCAAAGTGCGCATGCGCTCCCAGACGTCTTCCTAGCTGGCCCGATCTCTAAAATTACAGCTGTTGCATTTTATCCTATATACTCCTGATTTTGAAAAGCAATCAGTCTTATTAATAGAAGTTGAGTTGTGTAAGATTATTGCGTTATTATTGATGGTTTTAAAGGCTATTTTAACATCATGTTCTTAAAAAACTTTAGTGACTTTATAAATATCTTCATTGAACGTGAATGTAGAAAATAAAGTAACTTTAGCTTTTTCTTTTTTCAGAGTGGTTAAAGGGCGATGTTTGTATTCATTGATAATACTTTCTATGAAAAAACTATTGTATCCATTAAGTTTAGCAATCATACGAATATTGTTCAATTCTTTTTTAAGATAACTGTCGGGCATTGGTACAGTAAAGGTTGTTTATATATTTGGGGATGTGAAGAATCTTGACGAATAGTAGAAGCTGTTTGGGTAGCTTTTCTGAAAATATTGTATTTTAAGGAATTTGGTTGTCTAATGATGGTCAAGTGTAAAAAATTGTATTTTTTTGTTCATTTTCAGATTCGAATGTAAATTTTTTGTGTGGGTCAGTATTGATGTGGTTGAAAAGAGTGGTAGCAGCGTCTGTTGTGCTCTCATGTAAGATTACTAAAGTATCATCCATATATGTAGCCCAGAAAGGAATATTGTTAAAGTATTGTTGAAGTTATTATTGTTATCAATCTTATTATGTTCCAAAAAAGCTAAATAAAATTTGGCTAAAGATACCTGAGGCCGGTGATCCCATGGCCAAACCTTCTTGCTGATAGACAATACCGTCGAAAGTGAAATAGTTATAGATAAGAAAGTATAGATAAGAAAAGTGTTTTTCCACCAATCAATACACAATTTATTTTAAATAGATTAAACTAGTACCGGTTTCGGCTCTTTAACTGCCATCATCAGCTAGTACATGATTTGTTTCCAGCCATTAGACAATTCACAAGTTGTTATTGTATTAGACATCCGGATGTCTAATGGGGGATGGAAATGTATACAGTAGCATATAATTAAAATATCAGTAGTCAAGGTAAAAAGTTACAATAAGTTAGAACATGAGTATGTAGGACATATTAAAACATATGGGTCATAATATAAAATATTATTTAAAACTAATTTTAGGATAGACATAAAATCTTGTATGTCTAAAGCACTTAGGTGGCTGTATTTACTTAAATTGTTTTCTATGATAGGATATAATTTAGAGGGTTGAATACTATGATACATATTTACAATGTCGAACGAGTGAAAGGAATGATTAGGTTGGATATAAAACTTATTTAGATTCTCAATCAATTCTGTAGTATTTTTAACATTTTTTTGGATAGAAAATGATAATATCTTCTTAGAAACTTTTGAATGAATTGATGTCTTATATAGAGGGTTTGGTCTATAATTGATGATCGGGCGGATGGGGACGCCGGGCTTGTGTATCTTAGGAAGGGCTTTAGCGGTGGGAAGGCTTGGATTCATACTAGTTAATTTTGTTTTTTCTTGATCAGTTAAAAGGAACGAAGTATTCTTTAAAGTTTGCCTAAGTAGGCGTTGGATTTTTTGAGTAGGGTCCTTTTTAACTGCAGTAAACGAACTGTCAGGAAATAATTCATTTTCATTTCTTTCCATTGTATTGACCTTGTCATCTTTTGTGACAATAAGATTATCACCAGAAATCTTCTTTTTAAGAACGCATATTTGTTTCTGTTCGATGACAGTTTCTTTATTGCTATTAGAGTTAGTGGGGTTGCTGTTATTATTTGAGTTAAGAATGTTATTAATTTTTTGTTTTACTTCGAACCTTACTTCATCCTGTTTTTCAGTTGGTAATTTACTGATGGCCCTTAGTGGGGTTGCTGTTATTATTTGAGTTAAGAATGTTATTAATTTTTTGTTTTACTTCGAACCTTACTTCATCCTGTTTTTCAGTTGGTAATTTACTGATGGCTAGTTCAGATTCTAATACCATAGTGGTAGTGGTATTAAGTATATTAAGATTAGGCCAATTGTGATGAGGACCTTTTGCTAGGATTGAATTTTCCTCATCATTCAAAGGAACATTGGATAGATTAATAACCGGTAGATGAAAATGATTCGTTGTGCTAGTGAAATTTATATTATCATTAACAAGATTGTTGCTAGGTTTGGAATTCTTTAGTGTACAAAGCTTCTTATCTAGGGTTTTTTGTTTCTTAGCTGGTAAGGTGAAAAATCTATAAATCAACTAGAGATTGAAATAAATTCCATTGAGCACTTGAAAGTAAATTTGCAGCTACGAGGTGAGTCTCATACAATCTATGATTTAAGAAAGATTTTTTCTTGTATAGGAATTTAATTTCCTCTCTTAGCCAAATCTTATTCATTCTAATTTGGGTCTTAGCGATGTGAGGAGAGAGTCTGTATCTTTTCAAGTTACTTTTGAGAAAATTAGGTGTCAAATTGTACGTAATACATTATTAAGAAACTCGATATCTTTGCCCAATTTGGCTATTTTAACTTTTAAACCTAGAGTATAAATAGGCTTTACGTTTTGCCTGGTTGGCTATGTAATTAAAAGATATAAATTTATTCTTCAATAAGCACTCAAAAGTACCCATTTGGTGTTATAGAATGTTATGTCTCTTTGCATCCTAGAGAATATTGGGGTGTATTTTGTTGATGTAGGAAGAGAATTGTTGTCACCTGTTCAATATTCATAGGCTGTGTACTTCACCATTTGTTATTGCTGCCTTGGTGAATCAGTGGTGGAGTATGCAGGTGGTGAGTTTGGTCCCAGCTAAGATGATCGATTTTTGAATAGCAGTTTAAAAAGATTAGTGCTTCATGTCATGGTTGATGACATGTTAAAGATCTCTGGTGGTGAACTTAGTGTCATTCAACAAATTAAATTAATTCAGCCATAAGAATCATACAGTAGAATTTTGCTTTCATTGCTAGATATCAGCATAATTGGAATGTCAAACTTGGCAGGTAGGCCATTTAGATGACACCACTTCAGAACCTCTGCAACTTGCTAGCTGAGACCATACGATTAATATATTATTTTCCTTTTTTCCCCTATGTATGGAGTTCAATATGAAGTAAATTCATATTGTTAACACCAACACTTAAGGTTGATAAACTAGTGAATTACTTTTCTCTGTTTTCCCAGGTTGTTGACTTCGGTTGTGCTGAGTTTGGTTTGTTTCCATATCTGAAAAACATTCCTGGGTTACAAGAAGTCCTTAGTGTGGATATTGACGAAGATGTCTTGAATCAGTATCGATGCCGAGCAGCTCCTTTAGCTTCGGACTACCTCAAGTCTCGCGCAGAGCCATTAGATGTACATGTGTTACGTGGCAGTATCTCTGAAACAGACGAGTGTTTGCTTGGTTGTGATGCAGTCATCTGCATAGAACTGTGAGTATATACTGACCAAGTGATTGTTGATTTAGATCAGTGTCTTTATTTTTTAGAGGAAAAATTATGTATATGGTGTTTCTGTTAGTTCTATGACTTGATTTATAAATGCTAGCATAGGAGTTCTGTGCCTTCAGATATTGATCGACAAATAGACCTAGTAAGTAATGTTAAGCATATTTCTGTGCAAGCTATGATGTGGTAGATAACAGGATTCAGGGAAACTATAAGAAAGTGAAGAGGATAGTAGGAGACGGGATACAATGGAAGATATGCTATGTGAAGATCTACCTTTGGGCCAGAACATTAAAATTGTCTTCCTGCATTCTGGGTGAATCAGTGGATTTTCTGAGCACAAACTGGTGAGTTTGAACCTTGCTCAGTCCAGTGTTGGATAAAATATAAATACAGCCTCATCTTGGTAGATTTATCAGAAGAGATGGCTCGATGACATAAAGCTGTAAGCTGGAACACGCTGGTTCCAAGTGGCTCAAGACCGAAGACGATGGAAGCATATGGAAGAGGCCTATATCCAGCAGTGGATTGAAATAGGCTAGAAAAGAAGTGAACTACTGCAGGACAAACTTCAGGCACTTTGGTATCTGCAAAAAATAAAATGTTGTTAGTGGTATGTAAAACAAATTACATTTTTCTTGCTCTTTTTTGATGTCTTCACTTAAGTAAAATGAAAACAATCTATATCAGCACACAGTAAAATAATTTAATCGATAACCAGTTTTCGGAATCTTAGTTCCATCATCAGTGGATCATTAAAATATAAAATTATAATTCTGTCGTCTTGATTTTAAAATGTAGAGGACACTTGTCCTGTACTAAAGATAGAAAAACAAATAAGACAAGCTAACATAAAAGAAACTTTTAAACCTAATGAATGGAGAGGTCTTCCTCGTGAACACTCGAAATTTTCTTCTAAAGACACAGAGCAAAGTTCCCTGTGAAACGTAAAGTATTTCACTTTATTTTCTTGACACGGCATTAGCCCAAAAAGCCATGTCTAATGAATGTAAATAAAAACGTACCTTATAATGACTGGAATGACCGAACATGCTGTCTCAGCTGTTAACAGTATGAAAAAGTACTGGACAGATCTCAAGAACCAAACAGTACAAACTTCAGAGAGAAAGTAAACATGGAATGACTCAAGTGGTCCAGTGTAACCAATAAAGTTATTAATAATAGTAATTGGATTGGCAAAATAAAAACCGATCTGAAACAGGCAGGAAATACCATAGCAGATGTTCTAAACTGGGTAATCTTCAGATCCAAAATTCACAAATGGCAAGTTTGTAACGGATCAAACACCCGATATAGATAATTAAAACCAATTGCAAGCTGGGCGCCAGGCTTCAAAATTAAATTGAATTTGAAACCGAATTTAGATATAAAAAGTAATAAACATAATTTAATGAGACTATCCCGGTCGTGAGGTATGAGGATACTGACCATTAAATACCATATGGAAAAACAAAGGGAACCTACTAAAAAGTCAAATTATCTAACGATGTAAAAAGCAAAACGTTTTATTCTAAAAAAATATGAAATTACGTAAAAACAAGTTTTTTTTATCAAAATTAAAAATTACTGACTGAGATTACAATTCAGTACTACACTCATGGACTTGCGATAACAGGGCTAACTCATGCTCAGCGGAGTTGATCTTGTCGTAGTCTGCTTCCGTGGTTGATCGTTGTCGTCCCTCGTCCAACAGCATCATCCTTGTCATCTGCTTCATAGAATGGATTCCACCCTGAATCTATCACTCCCTATTTTGCTGAGTACCAAAACCATAGTACCAGCCTTACAATGTGAAATTCCACATCGGAATTAATTGAATAGAAAGAACGGAAAACATCCAGTCCTTCTATATTATTTGAACTTGTCTTTCTAAATAATCTGAGTAAATCTCACAGAGCCGATAAGAAATGTTGAGTATAAGCACATCGTAAGCGATGCACCCAAATAGCAGAGTCAGATGCAGAATGCAGAATACAGAATGAAGAGGAATCCTTTCACCACGCCGTGTAGATCTATATAAATCCTCTTCAGATTCCCACTTCCTCTCTTGATGTCACATGACATCTCGTTCCAATGAGAGCCGATATACATCACTACCCTCTCGATATATAGATGAAGTGTCTGTCCGTGACAGAAAAAGCCCCCCTGATAGGAGCACATGATATGGGGTAATTTAGCGTCGCAACAACGAAATTACGGTAGGTAGCTTCCTCTTGCTGTTGCGTACGTTTCCAAGAACCATCCAAAATTAACCTTCCTGGACTATTGCGAAACACCAAGTAGCCTGTTAGCGCAAGACCTGTTTTGACATTACCACGGAATATTCTAATATATTACAATTAAAAATTATATCTCGTTCTTACGTACAATTACATAGATGATGATGATGGACGTTAATAATGAATAAAATTACATATGATACATGATACATATATATACAATTAATTCGGGTGGGCAATCAAATTATGTAAATGTCGTGGCGACCACGATTATTACATTTGCCCCCCTGATTCTGACATGTGGAACACATAATGTTGGAATCACTCACAGCCTATTTATATACAACATAGAAAATATACTGGTTTGTCATACATCGAATCATCATTCACAGTTTGTCAAAATTACACTCCTCTCGACTTTAACATGCCAACTATGTATACATATATTTCAGCCTCCACGCTCTCGAGTGTTCAACTGTCCTTCAACTTCCATCAAAAATTCACACAGTACACAATTACAAAAAAAAAATACCTAAAAAATACTATTATACACATCTCCTCTGATTTCTTCACACTGAAGCGTTCATCAGTTTTAAGACTGTCTTCACTAGATTAAAATGGCACAACAACATATAGCGCAACCACACGCTATTCCATATGTGAGATCATCATTTCACCTGGTGTCATCCAATAACAAGTGTATTCCCACACATGACCCTACAAGCACTGTTACACACGTTCACCCACACGCCGTTGGAACATGTAACCGTGCTACCGCAAGTCCTCTCATGGCACATATTCGCCTGCAATAACTCTATTTTACAAAAACAAACTTTTTTACGTAGGTATTCCTATTGGGCAAGTCTGAATTCTTTTACATTTACAAAAACAAAAAAAAACCATGGCATCACATATGCGCCGATTGACATGACTCACACGCGCAGCAGTATAGTGAGCTCACTCCAGACAACACACCGCGCCCCCCACATGTCTACAGACATAACCCGGAAAATCCACTTCTTACATACACACAGCTGATACACAAACACACCAACACCTCGAAACAGTAACCAGGCTGACTTCCCGTTATCTACATTCCATATGCTCGCCTTCGCTTGTCACATACCTCCGCAAACTACGAATGTTGTAGGACCCAAGTAAAACATTTTCCCCGTCAGCTAGATTATAGGCACAAGGTCCCAACCTCTTATGAATACTGTACGGCCCCTGATAGAAAAGAAAGAACTTCTTGATGACTTTTTCCTCACTGCACGACTGTATGGGTACTCTTAAAAGCACAAGGTCACCTACTTCAAACTCATCCAATACCCTGCGTTTCTGCTGTTTCTTACGCGCCTCGCCGGATTTGACTATATTTTCCCTGGCCAGTCTCACGTAAAATTTGGCGTCCCGCTGAGGTTCCTCAGTAATGCCTAATACCCTCACCAGTTCATTCTGGGGTTTCCTACCGAAGTGAACCTGTAGAGGTGTGAGTCTGGTACTATCGTGTTGGACAGCATTAATCCATGTCTCGATGAGCGATAGTTGCGCCACCCAGGCAGAATGCTTTTCATGTACCAGAGCTCTAAACATACGGCCTAATTCACGCATGACCCTTCACTCATGTTACCTTAAGGATTTCTAACAGATGACTGAACATGAGTAATTCCTAAATCTTTCATAACCGACTTCCATTTTCTGTGGTCCGCTATCAGAAAGTATGCGACAAGGAGTACCAAGTTCAGGTATGTACTTCTCCTGGATTATACGGCTACAAGCTTTTCCTGTTGCTTTCCTCATAGCGTACAATCTGACCAACTTCGAGAACGCATCAATCATGACAAAAACGTACTGAAAGCCGAAATGTCCTTTAACAAGGGGCCCTAATAAATCCACACATACCAAGTCTCCTGTTGTTTTAGAAACTACCGTTTGACGTGGCCCCTCCAGGTAGCGGTTCGGATTTTGCTCCGCTGACACAAGTCACAAGTGGCCAGAATTTTCCTGATTTCTCTGCCCATCTTGTCCCAGATAAAGTTCTGCTGGATCTCATATAGAACTTTACTTGCACCGTAATGCCCTAATTCACAGTGGATAAACCATACCATTAGAATAGAGCGATTTGGGTACACATATTGCACATTTGTCTTCGCTACACTGTCTAGCTAAAAACCCGTTGACTAATTTATACGTGTGTCGACCGCGTGTCACCGTAGCTTGCTCACTTTCTAGAAGTACAGACAATGGTTCCTGATATTCATCGTCTTTTGATTGCTCTACTAACAAGTTACGCAATCTTTTCAGAGCAGGTTTGTTGTCCTTGCAGAGGCACGCACAGACTAATATGCCTTCCTGTGGCTTAAGGATCTCTCCTTCTTTACACAAGTTCTGATCCCTGGATAGAAGATCGGCAAGGACATTGTTCTTTCCTTTAATATGAGACACTGTAAAGTCATATTCCTGTAAAGCCAGTATCCACCTACTAACTCTATTTGAAGGTAACTTACAAGTAGAAATAAAGGATAAAGCATGATGGTCCGTCCTTATTTCAAATTTAGTGCCTAGCACATACATCCTAAACTTGCTAAGCGAATACACAATACTCAGAAATTCCAGTTCAGTAATAGAATATCTCTTCTCACATGCACTCAACCCTCTAGACACTAAGGATATAATTCCTAAATTTCCATCTTCGTCTTCTTGACATAGGGCTCCTGCCACTCCACACAGCGATGAATCAGTTAGTAAAACATATTTCCCATTCTCCGTAGGGTACTTGAGTACAACAGCCTGCCTGAATCCTTCTTTTAGTTCCCTTAATGCAGTATCATGATTTTCAGTCCATTTCCATTTACTGCCGATTTTCAAGAGTTCCCTGAACGGCTCAAGTAAATAAGCGTATCTCAGTACGAACTGTCTAAAAAAATTGCATACCCCAATGTAAGACCTAAGTTCCTTGATATTTCTTGGGGTACTGGTATTCAAGATTTTCTCGATTCTCGTACTCTCATGATATAGGTGTTGATTCCCATAGGGAATCAGAAATATTTGTCCTGAATGAGTAAATTTATAATACCAATATAAATGGTCCATTATCGGATATTATAAATTTTCCAGCTAACTCATTCTTGGTTGCCAGCGTTTCGCCCTCGTGTGCTAGGGTGGGCTCATCAGTTGGTACCTAGCACACCTACCAATACGCTGGCTAGTGCATACCGTGGAGGCCATTGCGTAGGCTACCTGGAGCCACCGGCAGTGCCAATGCACTAAGAGACTTTGTCTCATCACTAAAAATTGATGCCTGCTTGGCCATCAGATGATATAGGTGTTGATTCCCATAGGGAATCAGAAATATTTGTCCTGAATGAGTAAATTTATAATACCAATATAAATGGTCCATTATCGGACATTATAAATTTTCCAGCTAACTCGTACTCTCAGGCGTTACTCCCGCTGCAGACACACGGTGTCCCAAAAATGTGACCACACGCCTCGCAAAGACACATTTTGAGAGTTTAAGAGTAAATCCAGCGCGTTCGAGCTTCACAAAAACCCTCTCCAAATGGTCTAAGTGCTCTTCAAATGTGCAGGAGCCTATTACAAGGTCATCGATATAAACCGTGGCAAACTCACCAGCGTCCCGACCTAAAGCAGTATTTAATGCTCTAATCAGCGCCGAGGAGGAGGTTTTTGTCCCATACGGTACTCGAGTGAACTGGTATAAATTATATCTATGACTGAAAGCAGTGAGATGCCTATCTTCCTTTCTCAATGGTATCTGCCAGAAACTACTCCTGAGATCAACCGTAGAGAACCAGCTTTTCCCATGAAAACTCTGAATGAGCTCCTCAATCGTCTGAGACTTTAATTGATCCCCCCGTATCCTCATATTCATCTCGCGCCCATCCATGCACAGCCTCACACAATCATCATTTTTAGGGACAATAATAAGAGGATTAGAGTTCTGACTACATGATGGCTCTATCACACCGTCTGATAGCATACTTTGTATTTGCTCGTCTACTGCTTTGGGAAACTTGTGTGGAATGCCATACCTCGGTCCACTAAAAGGACTACTATCCAGTACAGAAAAAGAATGCTCATACACATGAGTTAGGCTAGGTTTCACAGAAAATACATTAACGTGTTCAAGCAACACTGCCAACAACTCGTCTTGCCGTCCTTCCTCCAAGCAACTCTTGCTCACAGCTTCCCATAATGCGTCCTTTTGACCCTTATCAACCAACACATGACATAGAACGAAGCTCTCACTAACTTCTTCTTCCCTGAAGCTCTCTCTAGCTTCCTCGATAGCTTGTGAAACCCTGACAACACACTCCATGGCACGATCACCCTGTTTCCCCTGAATATCACCCTCAAAATTGACTTTAATATGAGTCTCGTTCCACGTTAAGTTAAGCACAACTTCTTTGTAATCTAACTCTGCTGAGTGTGACGTCAGCCAGTCACATCCCAAGATGATATTAAATACAAGATGCGGAATAACTAAACATATCTGAACCATAATAGAACCAGCAATACTTATAGGTAATGCCACCTGCTTACATACTTGTTTGGACTTCTTGCCAAATGCAGTGATGATATACGTACTCTTAACTGGCATTTCCTCCACATAAATACCTCGTTGTACAAAACTCATATACCACTCATAACTAACGCATGATCTCTGACTACCTGAGTCAATAAGTGCCTGAACACCCACCCCCCATACTTCTAACTTAACAATGGGATTAACCACTTGCTCCTGTTTATTAATATATTCCTGCTGTGGCTCAAACATTAAATCATCTCTTACATCTAGGTCATACAATAACTCCATAACACAACTTTGGGTTATCGGTGGATACGGCTGAAATACAGACCCTGAATTACAGCTCGTACTTAGTTTAAATGTCTTACTTGGCCCTGACCGTTCGTCTCGCTAGTGCTCACATTCCTCTCCGCCTGTCGGTTACCTGCTTGCTGATACGCTCGTTACGCTCGTTGTTGGTTCCCGTTACTCCTAGGGTTTCCTTGAGTTCTATTTTCTCAGTTCGGCTGCCTACGGTTTTCCCTGCGCTCATACTGCGGGGCATAATCTTGCGCGTTCCCGTTTCTACTCTCCATATTTCCCAACCCATCATATTTAGTGAGCAGCTGTTCCATCTCCTGAATAGTGCTAGTTTTCTGCATTACCGCTGCAGTTCTTACTCGTTCAGGAAAATGCCTGAGTAGTAGCCTTACTATGTCAGTATCCGTCGCTATCCCAGCTAAATTCTGGCATATCATGACGTGAGCCAAGAAGTACTCCGTCATGGATACCCCCTCATTCGCCCTAAACTTGCCAAAAACGACTCTTTCCCTCTCACGACTCTGAATTGTTTCGCTCCAGTGTTTTTCTTTAAATTTATTCTGGAACTCGTCGAGGTCTTTCATACTGTTACGGTACACCACGAACCAGGATCTCGTTTCTCCCACGAAAGCACTGCTAATAATTTCCAAAACCTGCTCCCATTCAATATACCCCTCATTTATGTTTCGCTCAAACCGCTTCTGAATCAGGTTAAGGAAGTCCAGTGGGTTGGTTTGTCTCCCGTTAAACTTCGGTAATTCCTCTTCTCTTACGTAATTTCCTCCGTGCTTCACCCCATTACAGCTACCTTGTTTCTCTCGTATCTCCCGTCTCAGCTTCGCTTCTACATTATTGACTCTCTCCTCAACTTTCATATCTCTACCTTCTATCTCACTTAACATGGTTGTCTGTTTCTTAACGCTTTAATTTCACTTTCCTGTGTTTCTACTCTCTCCCTAGTTTTATTATTTTCCTTCCCAATAATTTCTAAAAGTTTGCTTTTTTGCTCTACCAACTTCTTATCCACCTCTCTCTTATGTTGTTCAGTCTTCTCATTCTGTTCCTCTAACCGTTTATCGCAATTCTCACTCTTTTTTAACAGCTCGCTTATTTCCTTACTATGTTCCTTCATTTTCTTATCAGTTTCTACATTGTACTCTCTAAGTTCGTCACATAGCTCTTTCTTAGTTTTCTCTAGGTCTGCCTTAATTTCCTTCCCCTGCTGCTCTAATTATTCATTGATTTTCTTCCCCTGCTGCCCTAATTTTTCATTAATTTCCTTCCCCTGATGCTCTAATTTTTCATTAATTTCCTTCCCCTGATCCTTTAACTCTTTAAACATAGACTCTATAAAACCTCTTAACTCAGTGCTATTTTCTTCGTTGGTAGGGATAACCTCCGCTCCGCCCCCCAATTTATTACCCTGTGAGTCATCATGTTGAGTCTGGTTATCCGTCTTATCTACTCTCATCTCCTCCAGAGACTCATCTACCATGTCTTTATCGTTAGTTGACGAACCACCTCTAAGCACACCACCATCACGTAACATCATACCTTGCGTTTGATCTGCCATGATTCTCTAACATCAAACATATACTGAAATATTGAAATTTATTGATAGCACTTTCGCTCCTTAACAAAACAGACCCTATCTTCAGATTTGCCGTTCCCTATATCGTATTTAATGGTTTTCGCGCCCCACGTTGGGCGCCATAATGTAACGGATCAAACACCCGATATAGATAATTAAAACCAATTGCAAGCTGGGCGCCAGGCTTCGAAATTAAATTGAATTTGAAACCGACTTTAGATATAAAAAGTAATAAACATAATTTAATGAGACTATCCCGGTCGTGATGTATGAGGATACTGACCATTAAATACCATTTGAAAAAACAAAGGGAACCTACTAAAAAGTCAAATTATCTAACGATGTAAAAAGCAAAAAGTTTTATTCTTAAAAAAATATGAAATTACGTAAAAACAAGTTTTTTTAAAATCAAAATTAAAAATTACTGACTGAGATTACAATTCAATACTACACTCGTGGACTTGCGATAACAAGGCTAACTCATGCTCACCGGAGTTGATCTTCTTGTAGTCTGCTTCCGTGGTTGATCGTTGTCGTCCCTCTTCCAACAGCATCATCCTTGTCATCTGCTTCATGGAATGGATTCCACCCTGAATCTATCACTCCCTATTTTGCTGAGAACCAAAACCATAGTACCAGCCTTACAATGTGAAATTCCACATCGGAATTAATTGAATAGAGAGAACGGAAAACATCTAGTCCTTCTATATTATTTGAACTTGTCTTTCTAAATAATCTGAGTAAGTCTCACAGAGCCGATAAGAAATGTTGAGTATAAGCACATCGTAAGCGATGCACCCAAATAGCAGAGTCAGATGCAGAATGCAGAATACAGAATGAAGAGGAATCCTTTCACCACGCCGTGTAGATCTATATAAATCCTCTTCAGATTCCCACTTCCTCCCTTGGTGTCACATGACATCTCGTTCCAATGAGAGCCGATATACGTCGCTACCCTCTCGATATATAGATGAAGTGTCTGTCCTTGACAGAAAAAGCCCCCCTGATAGGAGCACGTGATATGGGGTAATTTAGCGTCGCAACAACAAAATTACGGTAGGTAGCTTTCTCTTGCTGTTGCGTACGTTTCCAAGAACCATCCAAAATTAACCTTCCTGGACTATTGCGAAACACCAAGTAGCCTGTTAGCGCAAGACCTGTTTTGACATTACCACGGAATATTCTAATATATTACAATTAAAAATTATATCTCGTTCTTACGTACAATTACATAAATGATGATGATGGACGTTAATAATGAATAAAATTACATATGATACATGATACATATATATATACAATTAATTCGGGTGGGCAATCAAATTATGTAAATGTCGTGGCGACCACGATTATTACATGTTGACCAAGAGGAAAGAACAACACCGAACAACCTGGTCTGAAGACAGAAAGGTAGCCCACAGTAAAAGAATGAAATACGGGCACAAATGAAATATATAATAATATATAATAATAATATATATATTATATATATTATTATTATTATATCGCACAAGTGGCGCACAATTTGGGTCACGTACCTGCCAGCTTGGATTCAGGAGATAGTGGGTTCAAACCTTACTGTCAACAGCTCTGAAGATGGTTTTCCATGGTTTCCCATTTTCACACCAGGCAAATTAAGGCTACGCTCGCTTCCTTCCCACTCCTAGCCCTTTCCTATCCCATCATTGCCATAGGACCTATCTGCGTCGGTGCGACGTAAAGCAACTTGTAAAAAAATAAAATCAATAATTTATAGGCACTAAAACAGTTAAATTAAGTAGGCATATAGGTACTAAAAATAGTCATGTAAATAGGCACCATGTAAACAGCCAAACAAGTAGGCATGGTATCCTGGGGTATACTAAATTCTCACTACTTGCGGCAAGGTATACATTGGCCAAACATGCCGGTCCATTGGTACTTGTATCAAGGAACATGAACGAAATATTGGTCTCATCCAGCCAGACAAGTCAGCAATAGCTGAGCATGCCCTATCGTTGGGTCATGATGTCGTATTCCAAGATGTTCGAGCTCTTATTCACACTAGGCACTACAGTTCCAGGACTATACGGGAAGCTGTAGAAATTCAACAATGATACAAAAGTTTATTGAGATCCACCTATTCAATACACATTGGGTTTTTTAAAATTAAGATTTTCATCTTTTCATTCAAATTTAACGGGACATGTTTCACCCATTGTATGGGTATCATCAGCTGTAATCTCATGCCTAAAAGATAAAGATCAGGATCCTGATTACTCTGGTCAAAGTGTTACATAGGGAAAATATGTGTTATAAAAATGGGGAAACTTGTTGTAAGTTCCTAAATGACAATTTACACAATCAAAACATGTTTAAAAATATGTATGAGAAACATGAGTAATGGTGGTGCAATCTTACATTGAAATCCTTAAAACATTTTTAAAATATCCAAACTGTCCTTATTTACGTGAACGATAAGAAAGTGTACGGCTAAAATTATGGCCGTGAGGTACAAGATCAAAATGAATGGAATCTGATTAAAGGCAACCCAATTTGAAGTCGTGGAATGGTTACAGTGATCCTTAAGTGGCTCAATCATTTAAAAAAGATATTAAATATTTTTGTAGAAAGTTTATAGTATTATCATAAGAGTATACAGCTGTGTGACTGGTGGAGTTATTGTTGTTTGTGAGGTGAGTCCACAGTCTTCTTCTTTTTGTTGAAAAAATTATAAAAGGTTCACAGCTGAGTGTTGCCGTGTGTGCCTTTACTAGCTGATGCGATTGTTTCTTCGTTGTGCTAATAGTCAAATGGGAACGCTCATGCTTGATGTTAGCGGTAGCTTGAACGTTGAGAACGACTATTGATGGATGTGCGGTGAAGAATCTGTAATGAGAGGAGGGTAGAAAGACTTTAAGTTTATAGAAAAGATGGCTATATTTGGCAGGAAACGCTGTGTGTAATTTACTTACCCTCTCAATTTTTGTGGTATGAACTAGTTGCCTTTGCAGTGTCAGAACGAGTGACACTTGCATTTCTTGTATTGTATCTGTGTGGAATTGAGGGAGGGAGGTGTGGTGCTTGAGAGGAGATGGGTGGGACGTTAACCTTTTAAGTGCTGAGTTACCTGTTGACCGTTTGGTAACTCATTCGTATGTAAAATTATTTTGTAGAAGCGTCAGTTTTTAACTTATCAGTGGGATGATTAGCTTAAAATGTTTGTAAATGTTGGTTCTTTATAAATCATAATGCAAATGGAAAATAGTACACTTATTTTCAATATTACACTGACTGACAGAGCAAATGCAACACCAAGGAGGAGTGGTTCGAAAGGGATGAAAGTTGGGGAAAAAACAGAGACGGCACGGACGAATAATTGATGTTTATTTCAAACCGATATGCAGGTTACACAATGCGCACGGCATCGACTCAGTAGGATGTAGGACCACCGCGAGCGGCGATGCACGCAGAAACACGTCGAGATACAGAGTCAATAAGAGTGCGGATGGTGTCCTGAGGGATGGTTCTCCATTCTCTGTCAACCATTTGCCACAGTTGGTCGTCCGTACGAGGCTGGGGCAGAGTTTGCAAACGGCGTCCAATGAGATCCCACACGTGTTCGATTGGTGAGAGATCCGGAGAGTACGCTGGCCACGGAAGCATCTGTACACCTCGTAGAGCCTGTTGGGAGATGCGAGCAGTGTGTGGGCGGGCATTATCCTGCTGAAACAGAGCATTGGGCAGCCCCTGAAGGTACGGGAGTGCCACCGGCCGCAGCACATGCTGCACGTAGCGGTGGGCATTTAACGTGCCTTGAATGCGCACTAGAGGTGATGTGGAATCATACGCAATAGCGCCCCAAACCATGATGTCGCGTTGTCTAGCGGTAGGGCGCTCCACAGTTACTGCCGGATTTGACCTTTCTCCACGCCGACGCCACACTCGTCTGCAGTGACTATCACTGACAGAACAGAAGCGTGACTCATCGGAGAACACGACGTTCCGCCATTCCCTCATCCAAGTCGCTGTAGCCCGGCACCATGCCAGGCGTGCACGTCTATGCTGTGGAGTCAATGGTAGTCTTCTGAGCGGACGCCGGGAGTGCAGGCCTCCTTCAACCAATCGACGGGAAATTGTTCTGGTCGATATTGGAACAGCCAGGGTGTCTTGCACATGCTGAAGAATGGCGGTTGACGTGGCGTGCGGGGCTGCCACCGCTTGGCGGCAGATGCGCCGATCCTCGCGTGCTGACGTCACTCGGGCTACGCCTGGACCCCTCGCACGTGCCACATGTCCCTGCGCCAACCATCTTCGCCACAGGCGCTGCACCGTGGACACATCCCTATGGGTATCGGCTGCGATTTGACGAAGCGACCAACCTGCCCTTCTCAGCCCGATCACCATACCCCTCGTAAAGTCGTCTGTCTGCTGGAAATGCCTCCGTTGACAGCGGCCTGGCATTCTTAGCTATACACGTGTCCTGTGGCACACGACAACACGTTCTACAATGACTGTCGGCTGAGAAATCACGGTACGAAGTGGGCCATTCGCCAACGCCGTGTCCCATTTATCGTTCGCTACGTGTGCAGCACAGTGGCGCATTTCACATCATGAGCATTACTCAGTGACGTCAGTCTACCCTGCAATTGGCATAAAGTTCTGACCACTCCTTCTTGGTGTTGCATTTGCTCTGTCAGTCAGTGTATTTTCAGAGAAATCAAAATTACACTTTTGTGCCCATGCGTACATTATCTTTATACAAAGTAAAGAGCCCTTAATAATAGTATTTCCTAAAATCTGTAGGCAATACATGTAACTTTTTTAAGTACATTCTGTAAGTTGATATTTTAAAATATTTTCTAAACCTGGAATGTGGTGATAGTTAAATTTTTCTACTGGTTGTTTGTGATACCGATTTGTTCAAAGATCTGCATCAACTCCTCTGGCACAAAAGTTTCTAAAAATCAATGATTTTCGGGTTGTCATAAAACACTACTTGGCCCGCAGCGTCTGTCACAGTTACTTGAAAGTCTGGTGGAGAAAAGCAGTCCGTCTGCCACTAAAGTAGTGATAAAATGGATTTTTAACTCGTCATGTTTTCTTCTTTCGTTTAGAAGGAGGCTCTGTTTCTCTCTCACATACAATATTTTTGGCACTCTCTGTATCACTCTCACTTTCAAAATCACTTAACAATTCATTAAAATTATCATCTCCATTATCACTTTCCGCTGTGGTTAATAACTGAAAGATTCTTTGATCCGAAATAACATTGCTGCAAGAGCAACTAGATTGTTGTTTCGCCATGTTTGTTTACATCACAGACGAACTCCACAGACGTCTACAAAAAACTCTTTAAGTTACTTCCTGAAGCTATAATCTGTGATAAATTACTTCTACATAATGAAGCAATCTGGTTTCAAGGTTCACGAGGAAGATCACTGCCTTGCTGCTGGAAGTGGAGTATATTGCCTAGATGGTAATTTCAGTTGACAGAAGAAAGGGATGTGGGTAGTATTTGTTCCATAATGAGGTTAAGGAGGATTTTGAACCACCACATACAGTGAATTTGCAGAACATCATTTAAGAACCCATGGTAGTTCCTTATCTCAGTGGAAAGTGAAGCATCCGTGGGAATGTTGAGGTTAGAGGATTAATGATGGGTGCTAAGGGAACAATTCCAAAATTCTTAGTAGTCATTTTCGAGATGAACAACTCACTCTAAATTGAATATTTGGCATTACCACTTTGAAAGGTTCAGTAGTTCTAAGCAAGCTTGTAGTTTTGTGCAACTGTTGATGTTTCAATATAGCCAGAGGACCTCCATTTTTACATGGAATCCAAACTGCAGGGACATGACTTTTCATTTCATAAATCACATATGCATTACCTGGGAATCAAGTCAACCACATTGGTGAGAAGCCAGTGATAATGCCACTCAACCATCAAGCTCCTCATTAGCTCTAATTAGGAATCATTTGTACTATTACAATAACGTCAAAATTATTTCAGAACTTAAAGCATACCTTTCAACAACATTTTGTTAAATGCTGCTACCTTATTTTGTTGTTTGGAAACCTCTTATGAGAGGAAATTGAATAAAGATTTCTTGCTCCTCTCTGATCAGTAGTGGAATATTTTTCTCCCTCGTTGCTCTTTTGATTGGACATTTTTTAATCCAGCATATTTTCACACATGGAGTATTTCTGGTCAGGAAGGTTTGTGTAATGATGTATGCCACCGGGTAGTGTGGTGGCCATATTGGTGTATTTTTCCATTTTTTAATTTAAATTTTTTTAATAGGAAAGGCTTAGGAGTGGGAAGGAAGTGGCCGTGGCCTTAGTTAAGGTACGGTCCCAGCATTTGCCTGGTGTGAAAATAACCACGAAAAACCATCTTCAGGGCTGCCGACAGTAGGGTTCAAACCCACTATCTCCCGGATGCAAGCTCACAGCTGCGCGCCCCTAACCGCATGGCCAACTTGTCCAGTGTGTGTTTCTAATTAACTGGGTCTAGGATTGGGTAAAGAGGTGGATGTGGCCTATATGTTAGGTAAGTCACTAATATTCTCCTGGAGTTGAAGTGGAGAAACTGCAGAAATGTTCTAGGATGATCAAGAGTGGAATTTTAACCTTCATCTCTACTCGGTTATGTTACCTGGGGTTAATCGAATCGTATACAGAAAGATAAGAACATGAATAGGAACATATAATTAGACAAATGCAATGATAGGACAGTGTCAGAAGAGGAATCAACACAAAAGGCGACAAAGGCATACATGAAAATGAGAAAGGATAAGGATAATCTTCACATCTGGAAACAGTAAACACTCTTCTCATCAATCGCAAATTGTTTTCGCTGCATTTCTTCTCAGCCTCCGATGAGTTCATTTCTGCTTCCTGGCTTCATAAGGTGCCATAAGGTGGGCTTCAACACTTAATCGAGGTGCCATCTCGACAGGTCTTCGATCTTGATGTGGGAAGTGTGGGATAAAAAGAAAGCTGGATAAACACAGGAAAAGAGAAGACATGTAAGATAGAGATGAATAGTGGTGGTAATAGACTAACACGAAAGGAGAAAAGGAACTCGGTAATTCATTATATGATAAGTAATGGATTTGATTTGACACTTGTTAATTCCTTTCCATTATTTACCTGAGATTGAATGTACCACATTCCACTCTTGAAGCTCATGGCAGAGCTGGAAATCAAGCCCTGACCAGCAAGTTGTGAGTTACTTCTGTTATTCTGGACCATGACAGTGGACACGTGGTCGTTTATTTGAATTCAGTTTTTTTCCAGAGATATTGCAACTCTAAAAAATCACAGCAGTAGAACCAGCTCTTGGGTTGTAGGATATGTGCATGAGCAGCGTTGCACCCAGAATGTGCTATTTGGGCTTGGGCTCATCAGTTGGACTTGCACATCTTTCCAATTGGTATTTGAACATCGTTTGCATTAGCCTCAAACTTGTCTGGGGTGTTCATATGCCATTGACCAAAGCTTATTGGAAATCATATTATGTCTGTGGTCGTAGTTTCCTTGGGTATCTTCATGAAATATTATATCCTAGTCTGCTACTTCACTCCTTTTTTTTTTTAAATGTAGCATTGTTAAAGTGAGCAAGGAGGCTGCACGGTTCGGGGTTTAATAATAACAATATTATTTTTATGGTTTATGGATGGTTTGAGGTTTTGTAGCTGTTAGCTAACATTTGGGAGATGGTGCTTTTGAACCCCATTGCTGGCAGCCCTGGAGATAGTTTTCCATGACTTTCCATTTTCACATGAGGCAAGTGCTGGCTGGGGCTGTTCCTTGATTAAGACCATAGTTGCTTCCTTCCCAGTCCTTGCCTGCTGTTGTCATAAAACCTGTCAGAGTTGGTGCAACGTAAAAGCAATAAAAAAAAGTTATAATTGAATAATCTTATATGTTGCATGTAGTAAATTTTATCTCAAAACCCTCATTCCTAAGAAAAAATTTATTGCTTTTTAATTTAGAAAAGAGTGCCATATTTACATATTCTTTAAAGTAACGAAATTGTCTTTTTGTTCCAGGATAGAACATCTTTTTCCTGATGTTCTTGAAGAGGTACCTTACACCATATTTGGTTATATTAAGCCCTTGTTGGCAATCTTCACAACTCCTAATTCAGAATTCAATGTCATCTTCCCAAACAATAAAGGATTCAGACACGCTGATCACAAGTTTGAATGGGATCGGAAACAGTTTGAATGCTGGTTAGTTCAATGCCTGCTCCTATTAGTTCTTGCATCTATGCTGAGCCCTGTTAAATCATACGTTTATTTGTATGGAATTGCATGATTTAGAGAATAACTCTGTTATTTTAATACTACTGTGGACGTCAAATCTTAAATGTTATGTCCGTGATACTCCTCCCTCATTACAAATTGTAAGTTTACTGCTTTGTCCAGTTAGAAGGAGAACTGTACCTTGCATTAAGCGTTAATTACAAATATTAAGTGTTCAGAATATGATCGCACTCGGCCATGCCAGAAACTACTTTTTTCGTCTGGTGTCTGTCATCTGGCTCTGTTGCCAGTTACAGTAGCACTCTGTATTTATGATCAGTTTGTCAGTCGGTCAGTCCTTGGTACAGTGGTTCCTATCACTCTAACATTGATAGCCCCAGAACAATTAAGACACATTCCATTCTGAATTTGCCCTACTGTTTTTACATTAATAACACTCACAAATTCTTCCTTAAAATTCATCTTGTCCTGTTGGTAATGTGAGACTTGTGTGCTAACTGTACTCACCATGCTGTCCACTACCAAATGCGATAAACACTGATGCCACCTTGCATAAGCCTAATCATGTTTTTATTAATATTATCCTATATTTTCATAAAACAGTCAGGTGATTGTCAAAACGTCAGATCTTCAGTAATGTAGTCATATAATATAGCATAGTTATCAGAAGTCTTACTTTAGATTTTAATAGTGTAGCAATAAACCATTCATGAAAAAAACATTAGAATTTATTAAGTTCACATTTTTACATACCTTTAAATTGGTTAATCATACCATAGTATATCGCCTTTGATATACGTATTATGTTAATGATCTAAACAGAATCAGAGAAGCTGCGTTCTATCTTTGCATTTGCATCCCACATAGCCCGAGAACTGGAATGACAGCAAGCACGCTATGTGACTAACTATTGGCTGTTGTTCAAAATGCTGAAGATTTGACACCTAGCATAGGTGAAGTAATACAATGAGAAAATTGCTTGGTGCTAGACTTTTTAGTTTGTGTACTTTAACCTTTAAAACTCCTTTGTCGACGTAACAGATTCTTTACAAGTCATTAATCTCATTTTTGGTCCGTATTGACAACAGTGATTACATACAATTCACAAAATATACATTTAATGTTAACCTAGTCAATACTTACAATACCACATTTTGTGGTTAAATATTTATAAATGATAGAAAGGTTGTGAACATGTTTCGTCCTTCTTAATGGGCATCATCAGCACAATGGATAACCTTAAAACAAATAATTACAACTAAGAACGTTTACAATTATTGGTCATATAAAATTGGAATGAGATGTTGTGATGTTAAAAGTTATTTTCGATATCATAATTAGAAAGTTTGACGTGAATATTACAAACACAAGTTAAAACTATTGTAGTGCATTTTTACAATATTGTCTAAAAATATATATATCGGCATTCGTCTGGAATTGAAATGGATCCTCTTCTTTTAATGTTATTGTCGTGTTCACCACCAAACAGATTTGAAGAAAAAGATATGTAAAAAACATACTTAACAGATTCTAGTAGCATCTCCATTGTTGACATATTATTGACATTATGTTCTACTGATGTTTTCTGCCATCTGTTGGATTGTTTATGAACACTGTGTTGATGTCCGGCTCCATGGGTAAATGGCTAGCATGTTGGCCTTTGGTCACGGGGGTCCCGGGTTCGATTCCCATTGGGGTGGGGGGAATTTTAATTATCATTGGTTAATTCCGCTGGCACGGTGCCCTGGGTGTATTGTCGTCTTCATCATCATTTCATCCTCATCACGACGTGCAGGTCGCCTGCGGGCGTCAAATCAAAAGACCTACACCTGACAAGCTGAACATATCCTCGGACACTACCGGCACTAAAAGTCATACGCCATTTCATTTTTTTGCAGTATGTTGGTTGGTTGTTCTCTACATTCTTCTCATTGGGTAGCAATGTCTTGCTTCCATTTTATTTTTTACTCTGTTACACTGTTTTTATGTTCAGTGGAACTCCCCATTTGCACCGATCATTGTGCTATTTTCTAGTGTTTGTTACCGAAGTGGGTGCACATCTTACAAATATGCTCTTGCAGTTTTAATTTCGATAAATATGGGTACAGAACTGAAGGAATAAGGTATAAGCAAGTTTTTCAAAGAATGGAATTAATCTGATGACTGTCCAGTGCTCTCAGTGATGAATTGCGCCATTTATGTAGAGGCATTGAAGACAAAATGTCTGAGATTGAGCAACAATTTACATGTGATCCCAAAAAAAAAGTATAATGCATTGCTCATCAGGGATGTTGCGCGTCCTTATAAACGTACTGTGAACAGGATTTCGGTGACCATTGATAACTCCAACCTTCCGTGTGTAGATAATAGCAGCAGTGAAGATAAAGGCTCAAATAGTGACAAAGGCGACAGTAACAGAGAAATGAACAATGTTCATTCTAATAGTGATTGGGATATCGTTTGTATAGGTGATGCTGCACCAACCGCAGGCATGTCATAGGGACACATATGACCGAAAGTACACATTGCATCATGGTGAATATTTCAAATTGTCGTCTTCCTCTCCTGTCGCTTTTCCCACACCCTGGTGGGGTAGTGGGTGCCCACACTTGTTGCGCATATGCACTTGGTCCTGTTGTATGACCAGATGCTCTTCCTGATGCTAACTCCGTGAAGAGGGTTGTATTAGCTATTGCCTGTTTCTGTGGTGCTTAATAGTGTGGTGTGTTTGTGTATATGAAGAGTTTGTTGGAACCCATTTCTTTTCAGTTTCAACTCAGTCAATTTATAACTGTTAGGTTCTTCAGACTGTCAAATCTAATTTATGAATACATAAAGTTAAGAAATTGCCTGAAAAAGAAAACTTGTAACAACAGATTACCGTATTATTTCGAACAGCACCCACATATTTTTTTTAACAGAAATATTGCTCCTTAAATTCGGGTGCGGGTCATATTTAAGTCTTTCGCATCGTGGTGTCATAATACATTGTTCCGAAGATGTGGCAACAGCGGTTTCATGTTACACAACTTGGCAACGCTGATATCTCGCTCCATCGCTCACTTCCGCTTTACCGGAACCACATGGTTTGGCAGTTGATTAATACTTTGTGTTCTGAGTGGAGAAGCATCAATGGTAACAACTGATGAAGTCAAAAAAGCGTTTGTGGTCATTTACTGTGAGTTGTAATGGAAGCTGAAACTATCAGAAATAGTGCCGCCGGTGGAAAATACGATATTGATTAATCATGTATACACGATTGGAGAAAGAAGAAGGAAATGTTATTAAGAAGTAATGGTGATTGTAGAGCTTTCCAAGGGCAGAGTGCACAGTTTCCTGCAATTGAAGAACAGCTTTATAAATACGTGACTGAAAGGTGTGGACTAGGTTATGGTGTATCTACTGAAATATGACAACTAAAATAATTTAGAGATTGCAAAGGAACTTAAAAAGGAGGGTTTTACTGCAAACTGTGGGTGGATAAGGAACTTTAATTGAAGAAATGGATTGTGTATGCGAAGACGTACATCTATTTCACATTTTCCTGTTGCCTATGAAGAAAAGTTGACGGCCTTTCATCGCCATGTTATTAATTTTGTGGAAGCAGAATTCCTATTCGCTTTCTCAAATTGGGAATGGTGATTAGACGGTAACGAAAAACAATGCTGCATGGTAATGTTATGCATGTTAGCTGACGGAACCGAACTTCTTCCTAATGTGGTTCTGAAAAAGAAAACACTTCTGAAAGGAAATTTGCCGTATGGTATTTTCGTTCGAACCCAAGAATTCGACTCGATGGACAGTGAGCTGATTGAGGACTGGGTGAAGTGTGTTTGGCAACGTCACTCAGGACCTTTATTGCAGAAGACCTGTTTGTGCTTGACAGTTAACTACTATCAATGGGTAGAGAAAGGTCCACCTATTCAATACGATTAGATCAATCTTGTATCTTATAATAATATTGGTACTAGTTTTGACCTTGCTATATTAGGTGATCTTCAGCCATGATCAAAACTGGAAATACATGCATATACATGAGCACCAATAAAATATAACAAATTTGTATTGAATTGGTGGACCTTTTTCTACCCTTTGACAGTAATCAGTTGTCAATACAAACCTTAATGAAATTCATGACTTATGACTCGACAGTTAACATGTGCATACTACATATGCTGCAAAGGAATTGATAAGTGAAAGAAAAACTTATCTGGCAATAATTCCCGGAGGGCTGACCTCCAAGCTACAGTCATTAGATGTTTGTGTGAACCGGCCTTTCAAAGCTATATCGAAACAGCTCTACGTCGAGTGGATGGTGCCTGCCAGTGATCACACACTGACACCAATTGGATGAGTAAAACAACCTGAAGTGTAACTTCTATGCAAATGCATAAAGACTGTATAGGATCACATCTTCAACAACTTGGTAATGAAAAGTTTCAGGAAATGTGGAATATCAAATTCTATGGATGGTAGCGAGGGCAACTATTTTTGTGAAGGTGACAGTGATCAAAGTTCCGATGGTGGTAGTTCTGATGACGTTGAATCGTGACTGAATTGTACATTGAACTAGTTTTATTTCTTATTGTGATGTTTTAATGATTTCATTACTAGTAACGTGTTTTAAATTAGCAATTTTGTGACACATTCACAGAAATTAGAATAATTGGAAATTAAACCTGTGATTTATTTCTTTCCAAATGTTGTCATTAGAAATTCAGGTGTGCGGGTCTTATTCGGTGGCAGGTGGTATTCGGGATTATATAGTATACCTGGAGGTGAAGTGATGGTAGAATCTGATGATGTTCTTTCAAGAACGAAACATGTCATTCTATTTTAATTAAGTTGTTTCTTTTTCAGGTATAGTCTGTTATTATTTGTTTTCTTTCTCAGGTATTTTCTAAATTTTATTTATTCATTAATTAGTTTAGAAAAACCGAAGAACTTAATAGTTATAAATTAAATATGAAAAAGAGAGTACAGTAGAACCCCGGTTGATGCGTTTTTCCGGATGACAAAGGTTTAATATTTTCGGAAGTTAAATGTCGAAATAAAAATGCATAAACTCTGTTAAGCAAACGTGCTACTATATATTAACATTAAAATGTTAAAATAATGTCTCTCATGTTAAGCAAAGGTGCTACTATATATTAACATTAAAATGTTTAAATAATGTCTCTCATTGCATAAAATCTGTGATTTTCTTCTGAATTTTGTTGGTGCAGCGCTGTCATGCAGTTATGTATTGCCACCGTTTAATCAACAATACATCAGCTGGTGTATCTTCATTGTTTTGTTCAACAAAGCGCAAAGTAATCTGAAGTAATGGAAAGATTACTTTTGTTACTGCTGAACTGAATACTGTATACAGTAATTTTATTACAGTGCTGTAATTAAAGCGTGTAGTACTGTATTTTAACAAAAAATTTGAAATTAATTTTACCTCCAGTGCATTAAATCCATAATCTGCAGTAACTCGATTCTCAGAACTGTTCATTTCAAGGTCGGAATCGTCTGCTTCAACCCTTGGCAGTAACACGGAATCCACTATTTCTTGGTCTGTTAGATCAAGTTCATCATCATCTGATTGTAACCACTCGTTCACCTCACACTGGTTAACATTTTTACATCCTGGAATTTGTTTCACCATTTCTTGCAGGTTGTCATAATTTTCATCATCTTACGAAAAAAATCCTTTCATACAGTTTGTTCCAGGAATTACAAAGTCACTGATGTAATCTTTTCCCAGTATTGGGCACAACAGTAAATCACATATTATGGTTTTCCGTGGTTTCCCATTTTCACACCAGGCAAATGCTGGGGCTGTACCTTAATTAAGGCCACGGCCGCTTCCTTCCAACTCCTAGGCCTTTCCTATCCCATCGTCGCCATAAGACCTATCTGTGTCGGTGCGACGTAAAGCCCCTAGCAAAAAAAAAAATCACATATTTCATGTTCATAGACTTCAACGAATCTGTAAGACTTTTTCCGGATAATTCACAATCGCTCAGAATAGATCATAGCAGAAACGCAAGATAACGGTGTTTGAATGCTTCCAGAACACCCCAGCCCATGGGTTGACCTAAGCTCGTCACATTAGGGGGCAGAAACCAAACAACAATATCACAACTTTCCAACTTTCCTGGGTGTGTTGGGGCATTGTCAATCAACAAAATTGCTTTTCTGGGCAATCCCTTCGTCTTCAAGACATATTCAACGCTTGATACAAGCTTTAGAAGGAACCATTCTTCGAAAAGTTGTGACGACATCCCGGCACTTTTTTGAGTTCTATAATAAACCGGTAAGGCAGTGGCGGCAATATTTTTAAGAGCTCTAGGGTTTTTCGATTTTCTTATGCACATTAGTGGCAACCTGTGAGTACCTGAAGCATTAGCTCATGCTAAAACCATAATCCTCTCCTTATCCTTTTTGTGACCTGTGCAGATTTTTCTTTTATTGATGCTAAGTTTTTTTGGCAACATTTTAAAATTTAACCCTGTTTCATCAGCATTATATACCTGATCTTTTGTCAATCCTTCACTGATCTCTTCAAATTCTGTCTTAAAATTATCAACAGCCAGTGGGTCCGCGGAAAGCTTCTTGCCACTTAGATGTAACTGACGCATCTATTTTTAAATCTATCTAGCCATCCTGAAGTAGCCTTGAAGTCCTTTCCATCATCCTCTAAATTTATAATAATAGATTTATTGCAGCCAATGGCCAATAAATACATATACAGATTAATTTTCTTCACTATATCTCATTATAGATTTAGTTCTTTTCAAGCAGTCCTGTAGGTGATATCTCCCACATTGTTTACACAAAGATCACAAAAACAGTGTTCATCCGGTGAATGAAAAGACTTTATTTTACATATCCATGCACACCAAACCAAGTCATTGTGTGCCTAAGAGTGTAGTTGGTTTGAGTCCATTCCTTATTTATCATTGTGTTGGTGCAGTAAAATTCCTCCCAGATATTTGCTCTTTTCTCCTTCCTATCATTTAGGTGTTTTTCTGAAGCTTTGGTTGTTGGTAGATGCAATCTTAATTTAAGATCCTCGATGAAGAAAGTTTCCTTTGTAAGTTCATAAACTAATCTTGTAGGAGTAAATTTTGAGACGGCTAGTGTCCTTTTAAAAAAAACTTGCTTTTACACGATCTGATGTTTCGAGGTCTCTGGATGTAAGGTGTGTCCATATTAAGTATATGCCATATGTTACGATCGGTGCTATTTTTGCGTGAAATTAGAATAACGCTGTTTTAATGTCCATTAACTCTGGTTTGGTGATATCTTGAATACTACGAATAGCTGCTATTGCTCTTTCCTTTATATGTATTCTAAATGACGTTCTGGTTGTTTGTAGATCTATTTCTAAATATTTGAAATGATTTACAATTTACAATTTCTCATTTCAGAAAAGTATGTTATCTGATTTGGCTAATGTTCCACCCTTTCTAAAGACAATCTGTACAGTCTTGTTAATGTTAATAGTAAAATCATTTTCCTTTGCCCATTCCTCCAGGTTGTATATTACTATCTGTAATTCTTCTTTATTACTGGATCCTAAGACCATGTCATTAGCATACATGTATAGTACTACTGGGGAGTTCCTAGGTATTATTTTAGTAACAATATCTGAAGTGATTACATTAAAGAGTAGTGGGCTTATTGGGTCTCCTTGTAAGACTCTATTTGTCTGAGTGATGCGTTTTGACCTAGTTGTCCCATCATCTATCATAATTCTGTTTGAGGTCAGAATATTATTTATAACAGTCCCCAATTTGTAATTTTTCCCTACCAACAGCTCTAGTTTATGTATTAGAATTTCCCTATTTATCAAGTGAAAAGCTTTGTTGTAGTCAACATATACAGCATAGAATTTCTGTTTAGGATGCTGTAGAGTTTCATCTATGTTATCCAACAAATTTGCTACAGAGTGGAGTGTTGATCTTCCTTTCTTGAAACCAAATTGTTGATCAGGAATCTTGTCATTGATTTCTTCCTCCAATCTCTTTTTTAGTAAGCTGGTAAATAGTTTTAACAGGTTATTCTCTAGAGCTATGCCTCTGTAGCAATCTGGAGATCCCGTATCTCCTTTACCTTTGTAAAGGATTTTAATGTTGGATTCTCTCCATTCATAGGGAATGTTTCCTTTTTCCTCTAAATTTTTAGCCAATAATTTAGCCTTCTCTTGAATTATAGGACCGGATAACGGTATTCCTTTTTCACGTTGTTGTGTAAACTAAAGAAATACCGCGTCATTTATCTTTTCATATCCACCATCTTTCATAGTTTTGTGGTTTGGTATTTTAGAAGAATGCTCAATTAATTTAGATTTAGTCTTTACCCAATACGCCACTTTTGACACACACCAACTCCATAATCTGCAGCAACATTTCACAATATCGCACTATTTGCCACCTGTCTCACTGCTTTTTTTTTTTTTTTTTTTTTTTTTTTTTTGTTGATGCCTACAACATCGCGTTTTCATTTAGTTGACATCATTCAATAAACATGCACTTGCCACTGTACTTTTAACACAACTGATTACAGTATACTGTCCCTTATTTATTTGGCGTATGATGAATAATGACAACCTATAAACTATTTACACAACCAGTGAAAGATGAGTACAAAGTAAATACAAATTATCATATCTATACAGTCAAAGAAAGCAATTTACAAAGTTTGAAAATACAAGAAGAAAACACAATATATTTACATCGCTATCCACCTATCAACTCTGACAGTTCATATATACACACTGAGTGCGAGTGATGAACATGTCACTAAATGTGAATGTCCAAACCCACCACCCACTTCACTGCTTCGGGTGTTGCTGTGTTGAGGTCTTCCATGGTGCCAGTGAAAGCACGGAGTGGACATTCCTGCACTACATGTTTCATTGTTTGTCGAACCTCCCCACAATCACAGTATGGAGAAACTGACCAGCCCCAGGTGTGTAAAGTAGATGCTGTTCTACCTACTCCACATCTCATGCGGTTTAGTCTACTCCAGGTGCAACGTGGCAGATCAAAGCCTGCCAGCTTTGTGGATGGGTTATCAATATCCACTATTGCCCGAGCTGGGGATAAAGACCACTCTGTTAACCATTTAGAGGTGGGGTTGAATTCACTAGATGTTATCTTCACGGCTGTCTTCCAAGCAGGCTGGCGAGACTTCAGGCGTGTGCATTTCTGTCTGATATCCTCATGAACAGGTAGACGTTCATTCTTTAGCATTCTGGTCCATAGCTGAAAAAGGGCCTTCTGTCTCCTGATATGTGGAGGTAGTATATTGCTGAGAACCGGTAACCATTGGGTCGGTGTAGCACGAAGTGTACCAGTTATGATTCGCATGGTTTGACGAAGTTGTGAATCTACTAGCTGTGTGTGAGCACTGTTAAGCCAGACACCAGAGCAGTATTCTGCTGCAGAATAGACTAAGGCCAGAGATGTTGTCCTTAATGTGTTTCCATCTGCTCCCCAGGAAGTTCCAGCCAATCGTTGGAGAATGTTATTACGACTTTTTAGTTTGTTGGCGGTTTTCTGCAGATGATTTTTGTACGTAAGAGACCTGTCCAATGTTACTCCTAAGTAACTGGGATTGGCACAATATTGTAGTTCATGGCCCTTGAAGAATACCCTTGGATGGTGGTTTGCTTCTGCGTTGTTCAGATGGAATGTAGATGTCACTGTTTTCTGTGGATTGGGATGAAGGTACCATCTTTGAAAGTAGTCATCCAACAGTTCAAGGTCTCGGTTAAGAACTATTTCAGCTTCTGCGAAGTTGGGTCGTTGAATTGTGAGGCAAATATCGTCCGCATATATGAACTTTCGGGACACTGTTTCAGGCAGGTCGTGGATGTATAAGTTGAAGAGAGTAGGAGATAGAACCGACCCTTGAGGCAGACCATTGTTGACTTTGTGGAATTTGCTTCTGTTGTGTTCTGAGTGAACTTGAAATAGTCGGTTGCTTAACATTCTGTCAATTAGTGTAGTAATTTTTAAGCAAGGAACAGCTTTAATCAGTTTAAGCATAAGACCTTCCCTCCAGACTGTGTCATATGCAGCTGTA
Source organism: Anabrus simplex (assembly GCF_040414725.1). Classification (NCBI taxonomy): domain Eukaryota; kingdom Metazoa; phylum Arthropoda; class Insecta; order Orthoptera; family Tettigoniidae; genus Anabrus; species Anabrus simplex. The sequence goes on from NC_090265.1 coordinate 1,743,310,913, forward strand.
AGATCTAAGAAGACAGAGACGCTTTTCAATTTCTTCTCAAAACCAACCTCCAGATATGTGGTCAAGTATACTGTCCCTTGCTACTGTATTTCAAAAGAACCCAGTCCAGATGCCTGGGCCAGCATTTGTAGGATAAGATAAGATACAGTACCCTTTTGAGCAGGTATTCATGTTGCAATGGGGTAAGAAAAGCATTGGAACTACAGTATAGAACTGCAAGGCCAGTGAAACGACCTTGGGTGAAAGAAAAATATGAATGGAGAAGGGTCTCTGGACTTCCCTGCTTTCTTAACAGAAGCTGCAGTATAGTCCGACCAGTAAACAAATGAAACTCCGGCAGCTGAAGCAACATAAACCACAGTCTACATAATCTTCATGGTGAATAATACAGTAATAATAATAATTCCTGCTTGTTCAAGAAAAAAATGTCTCTTGGAAAGAAACAGTTTTGTTCATACTACACTTGCATTCTGGCATAAGTCATAATATAAAAATAGGATTTGCCTAGTATCCCTCTGCACATATAGCAAGAGTGTGACTAATATAGACGGCTAAGAACGAGGGGTAAAAGCAAAATATTAAAATACAATTTTGCCAGAGTATTTCGGTTAAGCTGGGTTTCGGTTAAGCAAAGTTTGGTTAAGCAGGGTTCTACTGTATTAGGACACAAACAAAATCCCAGTCCCTGAGTCAATAGAATTAACTATTGGGGATTAAAATCCCCGATTTGGCCGGGAATCGAACCTGGGTCCCTCTGAACTGAAGGCTTTGATGCTGACCATTCAGCAAAGGAGCTGGACCATACCCTGGTGAAGTACAGGTCATAAATGACATGAAGAGTGTTCAAACACTCTTTTATTGACTAAATTACACATTCATTTCAACATATTAAGAGCATTTTGTGAATCATTTGGGACAAATCTCCAATGTGTTAAATATTGAGGAAATTTCTGATGAAAGTGCAGAAATAAATCAGAGTGGACTATTAACAATATTGATAGAAATAAAGTAAAATGAAATGGAGTGTTAAGTGTTAAACATAAATTACTGTTAGTCGTGGAAGAAATGAAGATGGAAATTGTAAAACATGCTTGTGTCATGACACAGAGCAAGTTTAATAGTTGGTTATAAATTAGTGTAAAGTAAAGTACGAGGGCAGTTGGGAAAGTAACGTACAATCATTTTTTTCTCCCCTGGTATTGCAGCTGGAATGTTGAAATTTCATGGCGATATAGTTTGAAGTTTTCTCTACCGAGGTTTTTTTTTGGTGTTTTTTCATGTGCATCTCTAATGCGAGAAGCCTGAACTACGAAACAAACATGGTGCACATGTTGCTGTCATCCACATGTGAGGAGCAGCGAAGTGTAGTTCGATATTTGTGGGCCAAAGGGCATACACCGAGTGAAATTCACAGGGACATGCATGGTGTGTATGGGGATGACTCTCTAGACCGTAGCAATGTCTCCAGGTGGTGTGCATTCTTCCAAGAGGGCCCTGTGAACCTTAATGATTCGCCACTCTCCGGGCGGCTGGTAACCGCTTCAACTCTGCAGAATGTCCGCGCCATTCAGGCAGCAATTTTGAACGACCGGTGTGTGCACCTGCGAACCTTATTGCAGACGTTCAACATTTCCTATGGTGTGGTGTACGACATTGTTCGTAACACGTTGAAATTCTGTAAAGTTAGTGCTTGCTGGGTGCCTAAGAACCTGACAGACAATCACAAGGTCCAGCAAATGATAAGCACACTTAACACGTTATGCCACAGAAGGGAATGACTTTCTGAAAGGAATAGTCACTGGTGATGAGTTGCGGGCATAGCACTACACGCCCGAAACCAAGCAGGCCTCTATGAAGTGAAAACATGCTGGTTCCCTAGTACGAAAAAATTCAAAGGGAATCATTCTGCTTAGAAAGTGCATGTGACAGTGTTCTGGAACATGTTTGGTGTGTTATTGGTGGACTTCGCTGAACACGCGACCACTGTGAATGCTGCAGCCTACATTAAAACTTTGTTTAAGTTGCGTCATGCCCTTCGTGACAAATGCCGCAACATTAATGCTGACTGTGTCAAACCTCATGATAATGCCCATTCCCATGTTGCTGCTCCTGTTCATAAGAAACTCGCAAAATTTGGGTGGGAGGTGCTCCAGCATCCACCATACAGTCCAGACCTGGCACAATCGAACTTTCATCTGTTTGGTCCCATAAAGAAATTCCTGGTCGGCTAACACTTTGTGACAGATGCAGAAGTGAAATCAGCAGTCCGCAGATGGCTATACTCCAACTAAACGGACTCTACGAACAGGGCATATTGAAACTGGTACCACGATGGGTGAAATTTATTGAAAAACTTGGTGACTGTGTAGAAAAGTAGGTCAAAGAAGTAAGTTCATTTTTGATTTGTTTGTTTTTGATACATATTAAACTTTTGGGGGAAAAAAATTATTATACATTACTTTCCGATCTGCCCTCGTATATATAGTTACATTATAAGGAGAGGCAGTTTGTGAGCTTGTATGTGGAGGCTAATCTTCACAACCAGTCAACCAATTTCAGTACGGTAATTCTTTTGCTGGTGGAAAGCTTATTTCTTCCAGATTACTATAGGCTGTAGTGTATTATGTAATTGTGCTAGCTTATGAGGATTCAGATGATGAAGAAAGTGGAGCAAGTCGTAAAAATTGTGCTTCCAGGACCTTTTAAAAGTGTTGGTCCTCCAGCTAAGAAACTGTTGGGGCCGATGACCTTCGATGGTAGGCCCCTTAAAACAACAAGCATCAACAAGCAGCAAGAAACTATTGTGTGAATAATGCATTCAGTTTTAGTACCGCATGCAGCTAGTAGGGTAATGTTTTCATCTGACGCATAGTTCGCTTCCTCTAGCTTGCTGGCCGGTCATGCTGAGCCTTTGCCCTTCTCTGCAGACTCTTTCTTGGTTAAGTTTAGTTGCCGCCTGCGTAGAACCTACTAATTATTAGCACTCACAGAATGGGTGATTTGGGCACTGACGGAGCCAGCCCCTGCTAATGGAAATACATGAAGGGATATTGTGCCAAGTCCATTTCAGATGTAAGTGTTGCAAATCTTTCGTCTAAGAAACATGTTATGGTGGCTAATGAAATTAGTCGGTATCCTATTACATAATATTTAGTGTGGTGTTGTGGAAATTAAATCTGTCGTGTACAGTGTGTGGATATAGCAGCTTCTTTAAAACGAGAGTAAGTGGGGCAATATAAAGGACACGGATATCGGCATAAATCCCAGCAAGGGGTGTATAGAGAACATAAATGCTTGTGTGACTGGGAGTCAAATAATTAGTTTTTCTGTTTTCCATGCATGTTATTCAAACTTGACTTGGATGAAAGCTGGAATAACAGATAAAAAAATTAAAAACACGAAAGTTCCTTCCAACTTATTAATACAGGGTGACTCAACTGAATTGTGCTTATTGCCAGCCAATTAACAAACATAACGATCAGTTTAAGAAAAACAGAGTATGCATTTGTTTATTTGTGTGTGTTTAGTAACAACGCAAATTTTTGAAATAGTAGTTGCTCTCCTCCAGTCCCGCTCAGCAGCCACTACTGATAGCAAGTAATGTACCCTGGCTTTGGGAATTGATACACTAATTGGCATACAGTAGAGGCTGAGGAGAGAGATGAAAAATGACAGATTGATCCAGAGTTAAATTTTTGGATTATTCACTATTGCTACCAACAGTGTTCAAATCTGATTTATAATTCTGGGCTCTGGGCTCAAGTACCATTTTTCAGTATAGCTATTATTCTTCCCATCATTATTAGTGCTCAGCTGGAAAGTTGTGGCCCTTACGCACAGGCTTAACTTCGGTCTACGTAATGGACTTGCCCATCACAGTCCCCCAAGGGGTGTCACTTCAGTCTGTAGCAAACTGTCCAGCTGGTAATTTCATTGTAGAATGCCAAGTTTGCTGTCTCACTCCCTCTGTCACGACATCCAGGCCTAATAAAGTATGAAGACTCTCTCGGCCAGAGTCAATATAATCAAAATCGTCCGGGCTATTCTGCCATGCTCTACTCTCATTTCTGCCAGATGTTTCGACTACTGCTGCGATAGTCATCTTCTATGGCGTCGTTTAAGTACTCTTTCCTGTGTTGCAAGTTATGAATCTCATTCCGTATTGACGGTTATCACTTTACAAAAGAAAATATTTATAAAATCCTCCTATCAATACAAGTCAAGTCATCATTTTAACTTGTTCTTCATCCACTCATATATTCATTTTTTTCTCATTACAGATATTACACACATTTTATTCGTAGTATTGACGGTCTCATTACACTCCTCAGCATAGTGTTTTTATTTAACAGTCAGCAAGATCTATTAGACGAGAGGACTTTGTACCTCAATGTGTTTTTAACTCACCAATCATGATCACTGTCACTTCACATCATTACGATTTTTAATTTGTTTGTATATTATGTAATCATTGTTTTACCACTGAAGATGGCCTTGAGATTAGGCTGAAACATGTATATACTTTGCTTCATCTAACAGATGACTTGACTTGTATTGATAGGAGGATTTTATAAATATTTTCTTTTGTAAAGTACTCTTTCCTGTGTCCTGCTGGTGACTGCAATGGTTGCTGGGTAGGCAGCTGTATTTATATCTGAGGGTACGGCCTCCACTTGGTTCGCACTTTGCAGGGTGTCATCTGATTGAATATCTAAGTGCACGGTCTCTGATTGGGTTGCGCCGAACAGTCTGTCAATTGATTGGATTGATTGGAGAGGACTGACTGCTCGGCGTGACCCAATCGGAGGTCATGCGCTTTGAGGTTCAATCAGACGACAGACTGCACAGCGCAAACCAATTGGAAACCGCACGCTCATCAGATATAAATACAGCTGCCTCCCCAACAACCATCACAGTCACCAGCGGGACACAGGAGAGAGTACTTAGCTGATGCCACAGAAGATGACTACTGTAGCAGCAGTCAAAATATCTAGCAGGAATGAGAGGAGGAGACCATGACAGAATAGCCCAGAAGATTTAGATTACATCCAGGCCTAGCTCTACATGGGGGTATTTGACTTGTTGCCAACAAACTACCGACATTGGGAAAGAGAACATTTCATGAAATAGACAGCCAGGAGAACTTCAGAATTAATTCATTAAATTCTATTTATAAGAAATCAAAAACCCACTGACTCTGACTGATCACGGTGTTAAATCCCGAAAACCAGAATATTCAACCATCTGAAACCATTTGCTGTACAGAGTTGGAATTTCATGTTTGCTATTTTATGTACTAGATGCTAAATAGGATGAGATTGAAATTTTTTATCCTTCCAGAGGTTAAATGGGGGTTGTCTCATAAAATTAAATCTTCTTTCCACCAGAACCAAATAACGTACAAAGACAAAATTTCGCCTGATGTTTGCTATTTTATATTCTAGATGTGAAATATTTACCACTCCTAAGAGGGTTTAAGCGAGGTTTGACTCTGAAAACAAAATATTCATTCCTCAAAATATGTTTGTTTCATTTAAGACACATTTATGTATTAACTAAGGTGGGCTAATTATATACTTTTCTTTTGATATACAAAGTTGAAATATCACACGATGGTTGCTTCTGTATCCTAGAAGATAAATAAGAAAGGATTTTAAAATATTCCAGTTCTATGGGGGTTCAAATGAGAGTTAAGTTCAAAAACCAAAATATTAATTAATACAAACTGATGATATATTCTACAGGTTCCACAGACAGTGAGATCTCCAGAATGCAAAACTTGGAAAGAGAACCTCCATCTTACAGCTGTAAAGTATCACAGGGATCTTTCTGGTAGTATTAGAATTATCTGAATTGTAGAGAATATCCAGTCCAGTAAATATTTGTAAGACTGTTGTGTGTGGTATAAATAACAAAATGAGTGCCTGTGAGGAACATAGGAAACCCTTACTTACTGGATTTCAGAGGATCTGTGAAGCACACTGCCAAAATATCCAGTGAACTCAGACAAAAAGCAATTCCCACTTGACAACAGCCTTAGATTGATAAAATCATAACGAATATGCAGTACATCAGTATGACAGTCTTGGAATCCTTCTTGCATGAAATAGCATCTTAAAGTTTACGTACATTTCCTTGCGAGTTATATGTTATACATGCAGGATTTGCTGCACTGTCCTTCATACGTATCATATCTGGTGCTATCAACACCACTATTGTTGTCATCCACTTTTGCCACAATTTTATCAACAATATCCATTATTTGTTTTGTTTTTCCCTCTTTCTTTATCAGTATCATATATAAACTTTACTGGGAACAATATTATGTATCAGAAAACTGGATTTCATTCATTAATACTGAGTCATCATTTTATCCAGGCCCGCTTGCAGCTGCACTGTGGCCTTGGACATGCATTGCTTGCCCACCGACACTCCATTTCCTTAGATGGGCCATTGTGCTCACATTCTCATGTACAATATCAGCACAAAGTGGATGAACGAACAAGGCTGCCATACAAATGTTACTTAGCAATTAAGTGTCTTGCCGAAGTGACTAGAGTATCAGCAGGCTAGCGGTGCATGCTTGAAGCCGTGGTGTAGCTGCAAGCAGGTCTGAATAAATTGATGACCCTCTACATTAAAAATATATTGAAGTCTCATAAATTATCTAAAATACTAATACCATCACATAACTTACACTTCCATATGTAAATTTATTTTTTCCATGCATCTCTTGAACCTTTGATTACATGTAGTAAGTACACGTGTGGTGTATTTTGTACACCAAGAGAATGAAGTCAAGAATTTACTTAAACATTTTATCTTTAATGAATGATATTTATTGAATCAAATGTTCTACAAGCAACTGTTCTACCATACTTATAATGGTTTAGGTCTATTGGATAATATTGTGAAAACATTGAAGAACCTTATTGGCAACATGAAGAAATAGTGAAATATCCAGAGGTGCCAACTATTATGGATTGTCCGTAATTATTACGGATTTCACCTCACGATTACTGAGTTACGGTCAAAGGGGAAATTATTACGGAAAAGCTGACATTATCACGAAAAAATAATTTTCGACGGAAACAAAAGAAAAGGAAAAATGTTCAGTCCTTTCGAGTCTTTCTCCTAAACCGTCTTTATTTCAATGCTTGTGAGTTGCAACGATACTTATTCGATCGTGACTTCCTTTTGCTACCCATAAGCGTTGTAAAATTCATTGTAAATGAAGGCGCTCAGGCGCTGCTCTTCTCCACTACAAATCCTTCAGTAATGTTGTATTTGCTGTGTTAAGTGTACCTGGCAGTTGACAGAAATGTTGAGAAAGAAGTGAGGCCTACATTAAGCACATCTGCACTGGTATCGCTTATGGTTCAGAAAACGAAAATGTCATCACAGTTGGAAGGATGCTTCAAGAAAAACTACACTGAAAAGTAGCTGCTGCGTGAGAAACCAGCTACAAGGAATGCTTTATCACAGAACCAACAGGTTGCGTGCAAATGTTATTGAGTATTATGATATACTTTTGGATAGATTGCTAGAGGGAAGGGCAAAAGGGGTGTCATTATCAAGAAGGAAGGAGCATGCTATGGACATGACTCAAAATTTTTCTCGGGGGCGGAGGACGATTACTGATAATCCACTTCAAAGTTGGCACCTCTGAATATCATTATACTGAATTCTAGAATGAAACTACTTGGAAATATTTTTCATAAACGTGGAAAATAGATTTCATTTATATCACTTTATCCACATTTCAGTCCAGTCTCTATGTCTCCACCATAATCTCCACTGTTGCATTCTGGACAAGTGAACACAGTAACCGCATGTTTTTCACACTCCAATCTCTTATACGCACTGTATGATATCATTGTCACCGTGTTGTTCTGTCTGCCACAAAAGAATCACCATTGCCGTATTTTTGATGGAGGGTCTTCCTCTTGCTGTGGCACTTGCCTTTTGTATTTTCTCAAAAAGAGCTGGGTGTCTGCAGGCAGGTTCCTAAGTTCAACTCTCTCTTCAAGATGTGGTTTCAGCAGAGATATTGACAAGACTTTGAGAAAATCTCATTGGTATTTATGGTCAATCACAATGTATGTTGAATTGTGTATAATTTGACTGTTCATTCCCGTTAAATTCACGAACTAAAAAAATAAAGTCACTGTCCTCACTGCTATTGGAACTATCCCTTTCTTGTCCCGAGTCACTCAAATCTTCTTGTGATTCTGTGTTGTGATCATTTTCCTCTATAAATTTTCTTCATAGTATCTGCCTTCAATTCTTCTTGCGCCATAACCTGATAGATTTCAGTAAGCCACTTCGGAATTTTAGCTCGTATGCAAGTCCTGCAATAACAAAACCATACAAGATACCGAGATAGTTCATAATTCTATTAAAATATCATGTAAAATCAGAAGACAGTGAGTTAAATAACTGAATCAATATTGCAATTACATAACTACACACGTGGTGTACTCTGTTCACCATACGCTACAATGCATTGTTTATTCCCATGAATCAGCACCAACGAATCCAACAACAATGGCACTGCTTGTAGTTGTGGCAAACTTCTTGGAGATATGTTAGGTGGCGCATAAGACCCCTTCTTTAGTACGGATGGTGTACTTTATACACCAGCACTTGTACTTAAAAGTTAATATCTGTATTTGTAACAGTCATACTGTTGGAAAGTCACAGATATCAAGTTCTGCAAATAGATAATATTGTACTTAATATATTTTTCATTCAGTTGTTTATCTGTCTTAAACACATTTTTGTATAATCATGTTGTAAATTGCAAGTATATTTTTTACCAGGGCTAATAATATAGCGAAGCGTTATCCAGAGTACCAAGTAAGCTTCCAAGATATAGGGCCTGGTCCTCCAGGCACTGAAGCAGTGGGCTCATGCTCACAGATGGCAATCTTTGTCAAGGAAACAATACTTCATCCTGAAGAGAGCTCAATGGACATTGAATTGACGAGCCATTTATATCGCGTGGAATCTCTGCAGGTAATGCTGATTTTTATGCTTTGTTTAGACTGCATGATTTAGCTGTTCATCAACAAGATTTATCCACCTGTATTTTTAAATTTATTTTTGCCTCTCTCTTTCCTTGTTTTTATCTGGTTTACTCCTCATCTTAAGCATTGTACATCAAGCCCCTCAAGGACTGTGGATACCATGTCCTTGGTGGAGCTGGAAAACAGAAATGAGCTCATCAGGAGATGAGGAGGAATAGTTCTGGAAGAATTGGTATTTGTTAGGGGAGAACCTATCTCTGAAAAAAGCCGAGAAAGAGAAAATGTGTAGATGAGGAGTTTGTTCTAGTCTTTTTTATTTTATTACATGCCTATGTCTCATCTTTCTGTTTCTCTTCCTGCCTATCCTAGCCTATTGTCATGTTTTGTCTCTTTAGTCTGAAGGATGTAAAGGAGAGGGCATGTAAGTCTCTGGTAAGACCCCAATTAAAGTATGGTTCCAGTCTATGTGACCCTCCCCCCTGTGGATGGGGGATGCAGACGAAGAATACACCCATGGTATCCCCTGCCTGTCATAAGAGGCGACCAAGGGATGAATGTATTAGAACCATGAAACTACTTGTGATTAGTACCGCCATGCGGGGAACACCATGGGTCGCTTTTACTTGCACGTAGTATCACTATGTTAGGTACCAAATAGGTTTGTGATTAATAGCAACAGAGTGCGTTGCTGATTTCTACAGTACCTGTGATTAGTACCACTATAGAGGCGACACCATGGTTCTGGCTTGCCTATGATTAGTACCCACTGTATGAGGAACACCACGGGATAGTGCGGGTCCATGTAGTTGGTACACATATGTGGTGAACACCATAGGTTTTTGTTGCCTGTAAATGGTGCCGCAATCTGGAAAACACCATAGGTCTGTATTCCATGTGCGAATTTCATTACCTGTGAGTTGTACCATACTGTGTGGAATGCCGAGAGTCTATGCTACTTTTGATTAGTACCGCAACATGACAAATACCATGGATCTACTTTCCTACAATAAGTACCATTATGAGGGGCCGATGACTTGGATTTTGGACTCCTTTAGACTGAAAGCATTATGCTATAGACGTAGTCCCTTGGTCAGTAATACTATTGTTTCACATCAGATTCTGTGAATGCAAGACATTGCGGGTCGGATCCACTGATTGTTTTAAATTCATATCCATCCATTCATTCTTCGTCCTCACATTTTGAATTCTGGTCAGTGGAGGATTTTGGACTTTTAATTTGTCATTCCATTTCCTCTTATTTCATACCATTAGGGGCCGATGACATAGATGTTAGGCCCTTTTAAACAACAATTATCATCATATAATGACCCTCACCAGGATTACTTGATTCAAGAACTGGAATAAATCCAAAGAAAAGCAGCTTAATTTGTTCTGGGTGATTTCCGACAAAAGGGTAGCGTTACAAAAGTGATACAAAATTTGGGCTGGGAAGACTTGGGAGGAACGAGACAAGCTGCTTGACCAAGTGGTATGTTCTGAGCTGTCAGTGGAGAGATTGCGTGGAATGACATTAGTAGACAAATAAGTTTGAGTGGTGTCTTTAAAAGTAGGAAAGATCACAATTTGAAGATAAAAGTTGGAATTCAAGAGGACAAGTTGGGTCAAATATTCATTTATAGGAAGGTGAGTTAGGGATTGGAATAACTTACCAAGGGAGATGCTCAATAAATTTTCAATTTCTTTGCAATCATTTAAGAAAAGGCTAGGAAAACAACAGATAGGGAATCTGCCACCTGGGCGACTGCCCTCAATGCAGATCAGTAATTGATTGATTGATTGATTGATTGATTGATTGATTGATTGATTGATTGATTGATTGATTCTCTTCTTGCCTCTGCCAGGCTTCTGTCTAGTTTATCCTTGTGTGTGTTCTTATCCTACTTTCTAGCTTCTTAACTATGACAGTTTTGCATTTAAACATTTAATGCTGTTATGCACTTTGGCATTCAGTCTGCAAGTTTTAGAGTAGAAAGTAAACCCCAACACAATCTCCTATCAAATACTAATTTTAAGATACCACTCCAAGCAAGATTTTTTTTGTAGAACTGTTTAAAATTCATGCTTGAGATATCTTTCTAACCAGTACATGAAGTCGTCAGTCCACAACCAAAACAGTAGATTTACCAGCTACGTTATAGACAAAACCAGACACTGTATCACTGAATGTTGAAACTCATTTACTGCATAATAACTATTTGCTGACTGTACAACACTATGAACATTTATCTGCTGCTTCAAAAGTCACCTTTTCTATTACAAGATTTTAAACAAATGAATTATGTTACATGAAAATTAAAATATGTGCATTACCGTTACCTTCATATTTACTTGGTATTTGATATATTATTCATTGTTAATCAGTATGCAAATATGATATCGTCAGTAAACTTGCAATACTGCAGCTTTTGCTGTCGTATGCTAATACCCCATAATGGATGAAATTCGGATTAATATCATGTTTATTCCTTTGAGCCCCTGTGGTTCAGGTGGCAGTGCGTCAGCCTTTCACCGCTGGGTTCCGTGGTTCAAATCCCGGTCACCCCATGTGAGATTTGTGCTGGACAAAGTGGAGGCGGGACAGGTTTTTCTCTGGGTACTCCGGTTTTTCTTGTCATAATTCATTCCAGCAACACTCTCCAATATCATTTCATTTCATCTGTCATTCTTTAACTCTTATATGCTCAGCGAGCCGATCTATCGGCTCGGGTGGTATTGCTTAAAACACTTAGGCCCGGTTGTATAAAGACATCTGACTGGAGATCAATTAAGAACTTAGTTCTGAAAATGAACTGAGATTACGACTTCATCGCGTTGTATAAAACTGAACTCGGTTTACACATGTGTAGTTCAAATGTAATCGGAGTTCAAAAAATTGGACATGGCAACGCCGCAAAACAAATGAAATACGAAATAGCTCGGCCCGTTGAATAATACTTAAATAGTGGGATTGACCTGGCCGTGACTGTCAACAAATGAAATACGAAATTGCCGTGACTGTCGAAGAAGGAGAAGAAGATAATATTGTAATCTCGCGAAGTAAACATGGAAGGAACTTCACACAGAAAGAAAAGGGCGATCTGGTGGATATTGTACTATCAAGGTACAAACATGTAATAGAAAATAAAAGAACCTATATGGTGACATCAAAGTTGAAAGAGAAAGCCGTTGACTTGTCAATGTTAAAGAGCTCTCCAACAACCATTTGAAAACTTACTGTAGCATAAAACCTAAGAGTTGTTAGGAACATACACATGGGTGACAGGGGATAATTTATTTGACTAGGTTTTTGTAATGTGTCCCTTAACTTTAGTTCCAGTCGTTCCACAACATTTTTCGATAAACGAAATCTTATTTTGAACATTTCACACAATTCAATAATCGGATTCCGTCTGTGCCGAAAGACGCGAGGAGCTCGTTGTAAAATCAACTCTTCTTCATCAGACGAAAAGTCGGAATAATCTGACATCCCTGCTAAAGAAAATATATATGCTTTGTTTTGTAAACTTGAAACATAATAGAAAACTAAGTAACAACATGTTGGTATAGATGTAGGCTATTGTTTATATGATATTCACATAACCTCACTTCTGAAAAAATCGAGCGATCTTTAGCAATATTATTTAACTACTAGCATTCAATATATTTATAACGCACCTCGATATTATTAAGGTACGGTATTCTTACGCATATACGATACAGGGAAACACTTCTCAAGTCTTCAGGTCTAGTTCAATGTTTAATATGAATGATAATGATCTAAGTTCAAGGAGATTAACCGACGAATATTCGGCAGTCAAATCTGAACTTAGATCAAGACGAGATGATCTTAGGTTAGCGTTTATACAACGGAAAATCGAAGTTCAACTTGACTGGCAGCCATTTTTCCTCTTTGAACTCAGATCAAAAGTTTTATACAACCGGGCCTTAGCGTGCCGATCTATCGGCTTTGTGTTCGGATGGCTGTATAAGTACCTTAATGGACCCCTAGATGTCAGGAAAAGACATCAATAGTAGCTTTTGGATTTAGTTTACACTTTTCTCGAGAGATAGAGACACTAAGCTCACCTGTTTGGAACAAATGAAGTTATCGAACCGCGTATGTTCACCGCATGGCGAGTTAAAGTGTGCTGCTTGCGAGTACTGCCTCATTTAGCTTCAAAATACAGTGGAACCTCGATTATCCGTTCCCGGAAAATACGTTTTCCCGGAATATGCGTTCAAATTACGTGGTCCCGCGAGCATCGTAATTAAATCACGTTGTAATAGTCCCGCATTATCCGTTCCTCGAAGAAACGATTTCCCGGATCAACCGTCCAGAAATTCCAGTCCCATCAACGCTAAATCCTCGATCAATCGTTTTTTAATAAACTGTATCTCACAAAAGGACGGCTATGGCATATTTATGGATCTTGGCGTTAACGCCCCATCACTGCGATAATTAAAGCAAGTACTGTACCGGTACTGGAAAAGCGATCGGCGGTGAACTTGCATAAGGGGACCATCTTAGCATCGCATTCGGATGGTATTGTTTAGAGAATCTCGGAAAATCATAAAGCAGAGAGTGGCGACAACAATTGCAAGGAGACACAGCGCATTTCGACAGCTCTGCTTGAAGACGGAACGAGTTTCGTCAGATGTTCGCACTTATAAAACGTCCATATTACGTCCAGGGTTAGATGTTTATATTTTTACTTTTTTCGATTGTACTGCCGAAGAGGTTTTTGGCACTTTGCTCAGGATACTGCAGAGTAACTGGGCTTTCAGGCAGGAATCGAAACTGCTTCTTAACACAAATTCAGTATTTTTGATATTATCGTACATGATTATGTTAGCGACACCAAAACACATGTTGCACCTAAATGTATTTTTTTTTTTTTTTAAGCCATGGGAGGTCTTGGAATTGCCCTATTACTGTTTAGGTCCTAATGTAAGACTGGGAATTTTACGTTTTCGTGTTAAAATACCAAAAACCGCAGTCGTTTTATTTGCGCCCGTTACATTTTAAATGGTTGGTATAATTTCAAACTCGCACTGACATGTGCAGCGAGCGCGCTCTCCAGATGACCTCAAGGTCACGAATAACCGTAATTTCTGAAGTTTTGATCTTTCCAATTTGATTGGATTTGTGACGCGCAGAATTGAATATAATGCATTCGAGAACTTTTAAGAATCGATACTTATATTCGAAACCATGTTTTCGAGTTCAACATAACCTTTAAAAGTCGACGTAGGCCTAATTTGCGCGGTACGAGATTTCCAGAAACTGACTACGAACAGTATACCGGAGACCAAATTACAATGAAAGATTAAGAAATGAACGGATTTCACATTCATTTTGGGTGCTTTCGTATCTAATGTGCTTTATTTTATTAGATGAGAGAATTAAAAACTATTTGTGGTCGATTGTCGTTTGGCTTGGCGTTCTTAGATTTTTCGAAGAGTTTGGCTAGCCTAATCAAAGTCGCTGAATTGAAAGAAGTTTTCACGGGAAACTGACGAAGATTCCCCTGTAAAACTGAATATAAAGTATCGAGATTTTGAACTCGCGTTCCGGTAATTAATGCGGTTCGTGGTCTAACATGCCCGCCTCTCATCCAGAGGCCCGGGTTCGATTGCGACCAGGTCAATTTTACCTGGATATAAGTCTGGTTCCAGGTCCACTCAGCCTACGTGATTACCTTTAATTGTGGAGCTATCTAATGGTGAGATGGCGACCCCGATCTACAGAGCCAGGAATATCGGCCGAGAGGATTCGTCGCACTGACCAAGCGCACCTCGTAATCTGGAGTCCTTCGGGCTGAGCAGCGGTCGCTTGGCAGGCAAAAGTCCCACTGGGGCTGTAGTTTGGTTTGGTTTAGGAGTTTTGTAAGATTATAATTATACATATTTCATTTTTGTGATGTTTAGCCAAATTGTTGATGGTTTTCATTCATTCCCGGATTTTCCGTTTTCCTGTATTGTACGTTTTATTTTCATGGTCCCTCGAAAAACGGAGAATCGAGGTTTCACTGTACGTGTTTTCCTTCATTTTATTGTTTCCATTTTAATCATAGATTATTGTTAATTATATTTTGTTTATATTCTACATTTATCGGTGTTCTCAAGTGAATTTTAGTTTAACATTTCGTGTTATTAGATTTTCGTGCCACGAGTAGGCCTAATGTTTTTACATGGCTGGGCCAAGTTCTAGGCTAAATAATTCCGATATTTTGGATTATATAGATGCTTTAGACGATGACGGTGACGTTATAGCCGATATTGATTCGTATTTCAGTCCGACTCATTGGCTGAATGATCAGCGTTGAAGTCTTCGGTTCAGAGGGCCCGGGTTTGATTCGCGGCCAGGTCGGGAATTTTAATCGCCATTGATTAATTCTTCTGACCCGGGGCCTGTGTGTTTGTGTTTGTCCCAACACTTTCTTCTTCATATTCAGACAACACACTACACTACAAACTACCTCGGTAACACGCGATAGTGATTACCTCCCCCCCATATAGGGTTGGCGTCAGCAAGGGCATCCGGCCATAAAACACGAGCCAAATCCACATGTGCGACACAGTTCGTACCCACGACCCCACAGGTGTGGGAAAAGCTGTAGATAAAGAAGAAGTGATTCGGATTTTACAGGTACTGATGATAGGAGAATGTTTTCCAAAACACAAATGCTGACTGCGGAAGGTACGTGTACCTGTACAGTTCTTTACGTCAGGTGCTATAACTCGTGACTAAATAAGAATACAAAAAACAAAATTATATCATGTTATACAGAATTAAATGCTCTTATTTTCAGAATGACTGAACAACAATATCACTAAAGAACATATTACTTTTTTAGTATTTAAAAACAGATTTTTATTTTTTGTAATATATTTTCAAATTTCAAAATTTATTTTATAGTAAAATATGCCATGAACAATTTTGGGATTTTTTTTCAATTTTGTAACTGGGAATTTCTTTATACGGCAATTTTTTACATTTTAACATGCATAATCATGAAAAATGGCCTGAGTGTTTTGGGCTTGACTGGTGAAAATAGCCTGAGAGCAAATGGTTAATCATTGCCCCAGAGGAGTGTGACAGGCTTCGGCAGCTGGCACAGTTCCTATCCTCGCTGGTTCCTGACCCGGTTGGATGACTAGATACAGTCTGTGGTTTTTCTTCTTTAATGAAGTAAAGAAAAACAAGGGAAAACAAATGTGTCTGCTGCCTAACAACATGAAATGCACACCAGATTAAAGCAGGGCAAAATACCCAAAACATTGAACACATTTATGGAAGCATACTTACCTGGTGTGGATATATGCATTAAGAGATTTGTCAACACATTTTTTTTTTTTTTTTTTTGGAAGATAAACTGCACTCGACTCGAAGCTAATAAATAAGAGGAGGAATGGAAGCAAATTTATGAATGCATGGGGTACCTTAACCAAAGTAAATATCTTTCCATTAAATCTTTCTGAAGAATATAATTAAATTGAAGTTGGAGTTCAAGTATCTGGAACTCAAATGAAAAAGCATCAATTGAAACCAGAACAACTAAATTGAAACAAACACAACAAATCACCTGGCCTACCTATAACAAGAAATCGTGACAAATGCGAAATAACATACGTATAAACTACAGAAGGTAGACAGGACAATCATCAGCAAAAGTATCAAATAGACAGACAATGGTACTTGTTGCCTAACAAAGTGTTATATTGGAAAAGTGAGTCAATAATGGACACAATGCAAAAAAAAAAAAAAAAGAGTTGTCCTTTCTACCACACTCTACCAAACCATGCTAGTGAAATAACTATTTGACTCATCATAATCATCAGCGTCTAAAGGCAATGCGTTGTCTATGCAACCAATGTTCTCTGTCCTCAGCCCCTCATTTTATATATCATAATAGGAACAGTAATGAAGATCCTGTGCCAAGTCTTGAAATTTTTTCCTTGGTTGCCCTTGGCCTTTCTTCCCCATGATTTTACCTTCCAGCAGATTGGTAAGAAAGGTATTATGTTGCAGGTTGTGGCCAGTGAATTTAGCTCTTCTCTGCATTGTTAGCATAATTTCTCTCTTCCCTTGAATTTCTTGCAGAACGCTTTTCTTTGTTCTCTTTTCAATCCATTTAATCCGTAGCATTCATCTCCAGATCCACATCTCAAACACTTCCAGTTGTTTCCAATTCTGATCTCTGATTGTCCAAGATTCTCAGCCATACAATAGCACACTCCATACTTGTTGAAAAATAAAACCAACAAGAATTGGTTCAAAGAGGTCCTGGATGTTTTAGAAGAATTAGGCATAACAATGAAACAAATTGAAGGCGGAGATGAGAAGAAGATCCTGAGGAGCTGGAGACCTGAGACTTAAACTAAAAATGTGTGAATGAAAACAATACAATATCAGTGATAAACAAAGGGCTACCAGGTCAGAAAGAATGAAAGTTTCTGGGAGCAGAAGAGGAAGCTAAAAGTTAAATCTCTTGCTAATACTACAAAGACTTAAATGTTTATGGACTGATTCAGGTGTTCTAATGTGGGCATAAAATATGTAAATAAATAAATAAACAAGCAAACAAACTAAAGTTTGTTAAACAAAATTCAAATGATGAGAATTAATTACAAATAATTAAACCATGCTTTTAACTTTTCTTATAATCTTGCATTGAATCAGACTAGTGATGAAGAACCCTTTCAAACTATTTTTCACTAAGTGCCACACAGTACAATTAAATTTCATAGAAAATCTGGAAGAGTTATAAATTATCAGCCAATAAACCAACATTTAACTCTCATAAATATCCCCAAAATACCAGGATGATATTCAAACAATAGCATAAAGACACTGAGTTACACCCTCCCAAGTGACCTGCACCCTGTTTGCACAGAATCCTGTTCACCATGCATAATATAACATCATAAGGTAAAAACCGAGGCCCGGATCGCGACTGGGAAAGGCCACAAGCTACAAGCCTTGAGCTGGAGATGAGCCTCTTGGCAGAAAAATACCAAGAGACTAATTTTCAAAACAAACATACAGTGAAATTCAACTAATAACAAGGAAACATTTGTTGAATTAACCAAAATTAGGAGAAAGTAAATGGATTTTTAAAAAAAGGGAAAGATAATCGATATGAAACTATACATACGTAATCGCCCTTTTGCAGAGCTGTAGCAACAATGTCACGACGACGGCATACCGTCGTTAAGAATTGCGTTATATTACAGTCAGTTGAACCACTTATCAGCGTGCGATTGCATTAGGATTATCCCCACCACAAACACGACGCAATCCACACAGTTCATTAGAAGGTGGTCTAACTTTCCAACAGCTATTAATTTCACCAACTCAATTTCTCTCCACTCCCGTATATCACACCTTTTCTTTTTTTTTTTCTTCTCTAGCTCCCAACAATCCGTCACCCAAAAAAACTATACTCCCACGCATCAAAGAGCGGACTAAAGAGAAAATTATTCGTAGAACTCCTAGAATAGATTAAAAAGGAGCACGAACACGAACCACAAAAAAAATCGTAAGGGCCAAAAGCATGCGCTTTGCATACATGAAAGAAAGATAAAACATATCGGCCCGAAACGATACAAGAGGCTGAGATAGGTGCAATGGCCGAAATGAAAATGCACCAACAACTAGGCAGAGAAATAAAATTAAAAACGAGAACAAAATAAAATTCAAACAAAGAAACAAAGATATTCCTTCTTGATATCCCACCCATTTACACTCACGCCCGTACACACATACAGTCAGGCAACAAAACAATAAGAGCGAAAGGCAGTCCTGAGTGTCCATCAAGGATTCAAATCCTTCAATAACACGACACCAAGGTCGGTAGAAAGGGGTACCCAATAATTTAGGTCACGTGTAACATAATCATAAATTTAGCAATGGGATCAGAAAGTCCCGTATTCACATCAAAACCCATCAAGATAGCAATTCGTATAGAGCGAGTGAAACCTCAGGGTGACACAAATAGCCATACTGTGTAGATGGGAGGTAGACGCAAAAGAATACACGCACGTAGTAATTTGAGGACCATAACATTGAGAATAAACATAACCACACCAAGCACAAAGAATCACATTTCATTCATACTGTGGGGTAAACAAGGGATATCAACAATCATGATAACATAAAGAAAAGGTGATTAAATGATAATCATTATCTGAACGTACTATCAACCTGCAATGAAAGGAGGCAAATGGTAATAGAAAATCCATTTGAAACGTTTAAAAATGTTTCAGTACATTAAAAATGCTGCATCTAGATGCATGGAGTCCATCTTTTATTAAGAACCGACACATGTTCCTCCAGTCAAAGAGATGAAAAGAATACATTCCGGTGGAAAGTTAGACCATCTCTAACAGAAAACACAAAGACTGCCATCTTTCGTACAATCACAGAAGTTACGGGATCGTCCCAAGTGAAGCAGTAACGAGCCATTTTGGGAAATACACCCAGCTCGGGACTAAACCGAACTGACACAAGAATCAAAAATGGCTCACAAGTCAGGAGATAACAACTGACATTCCATACCGGATACCAGGTACAAGATGACATCAGGAGACAAAGATAAGCAGATGATAATTTTACGTATAAGGGGCAGATACGCAATGACAATAATTTGAAACGTCTTGCTGTTTGTTTAAGGAAAATAATAATATTATTCATTAGAAAAAGCATATGAAATTATAATAATGACCAAACTCAGTTCATATAAATTTAAATAAAAGAAGATATTGTTACGAATAAAACTCCACCTGTTTCATTACTCTAATTTATTTCAGGATGACCTATTAAATGCACACACACATATTTAAATACAGACAATTCTAACCAGTTATGAATGGCCACACTAATTACCAATCTATATACAAATCTCTCTACCTTATGGTGCAGCAAGGATCCACACCGTTCCTTTACCTGGGACACGAATCTTTACTTTCACTTTCCCCCAAGTCCAGTCACCTCCTACGGCCACCATGTGTAGATAGCTGGATTTGAACACCGCACACGACGACTGTTCGTCAGTTCAACTCCAATGATAGTACAGTTCTTCAAACAGTCCCATGCAGTGAGCAACTAAACAGCAGTGTTCAACAGCAGGACAATACTCACAACAGCGAACATTAACAAAGGTCTATTTATCCTTGCATTCACAATAGCACACTTCTTCGCTGACTTACGGCAATCCTCAGTCCACAGAATTACACGAACACACAGTACAGTCTTTCATTCTGTCGTCTTCACCTACACACTAGTCTCTTCAACACCAAGACAACAGCTCCTCCTTCAGACCTCGTTGGGACACTGGCGACAGCCAACACCTCTGTTGCCCTCAGCCCAGCCACCGAACCCCAACTCACTGAGTGTCACACTGACTCCCCCATGGAGTCCAACACTTGACTGTCTGTCCGTGGCTACCCTCCCCTTTTATAGCTCGCGTGATTTGATCCAGAAAGTTCACGATGTCACTGCAAGCAGAACATTCCCGTTGAATCTCTGATGAACTCACAGGTAAGCCGGCTGCCGAGAACAATACACGGAAAGGCCAGCTCTACCCCACAGGCCGGCTGGGAGATTCCAGGTTGTCTGAGTCACCAGCTCCTTCCTGGTAGTGCCAAAAGGAGCTACCACGGGGCTGGCACGTAACACTATAACAAACGACATTACTGGATTAAAATCTGGTGATCACCAGCACTAGTGGTAGCTTTCACACTTCAACACCTGCTTTCTTGGGAATGGGTATAACAACATTCTGCCTAAAATAGGATGGCACTTCTCCTGTATCATACGTCTTTCTCACTAAATGGAATAACCTCGTCATGCAGTCTGTAATTCTGAGGGTATGTCATCAGTTCCCGGTGCCTTATTCCTATTTAGGTCCCTCAAAGCTCTGTTGAATTCTGACTTCAAAATTGGGTCTCCCATCAGCATCAACAGACTCTTCTAGTTCTAGAACCATATCGTCTACTTTTTTAACTTGATACAACTGTTGGATATGTTCCTGCCATCTTTCTACCTTGTCTTCTTTCCCTGGAAGTGGTTTACCTAGTTTTCCTTTCTCCAGTAGTTTCCTTGATTTTCCTGTGTCAAGCATCTATCCTTCCTATCTTTAATATGGGATGGAGAAAGACCACCAGAGAATTGACAAAAGGCAATTGTTCCTATTCATAAGAAGGGCGATATAAAAGATTGTGAGAACTATTGAGGCATAAGCATTTGAATACTCGGGATACAAAATGTATGCAAATACAATTTTTTTTAAACTACATAAATATTACAAAGACAAAATTGGAAACGAACAACAGGGATTTAGGAAAGGATGATCATGTGTGGATGCCTTTTTTCAGAAAATATTAATAGAAGAACGCAGAGAACTCAACATAGAAACCCACATATCATTTGTTGCTTTCAGAAAAGACTTCGACTAAGTTGACTGAAATAGAACACTTACAATTTTAGCCAAGGTCAATGTCCCTCAACAACTCATAGACAATAGCTCTGTGTACAGCATGTACAATTTCAACCTTATCTCAATAAAACTAGATATGCAACAGACAGAATGGAAACCAATCAACAGAGGCATGCGGCAGGGTTGTGAACTTTTTGCCTCTATTATTTATCATCTATGTGAATACCTTAATAGAAGAATGGAGACAGACTAGACCTTCTATACAAATTAACAGAAAACTCTAACAGCTAGATGCCATATTATTTGCCAATGATTTAGCAGTGCTGGCAACATCGGAAGTTGAATGTACAAAGATCTGTGTTCAATTTTCAATGTGTGTTTTCAAAATTCAACATTAATATCTCAGCTGAAAAACAAAATGATGGACTTCAAAGGAAAGAATCCTATATAATGCAAAAGAAAACAAAATTTTAGAGAGGGTTAATGAATTTTAAGTATCTGGAATATAATATGTAGACATGTCTACCAGAAACAAAACCTTGAAGTTGTTGATCACTTTGAATATTTGGGAAGTGAAATAATGCAAGATGCAAGGTTGGATAAGGAAATCAGCAGAAGAGTACAAATACAACGCTTTTGATGTTTGGCATTGATGATTTGGGATTTTCTGGAATTCTGACAAGTTTCTCTATTCTTGTGAATGTGTCTTCTATAATTCTGAAGACATTTATTTTCTGTATGACAGTTTACAAAAGAAATACATTTTTCACATATTTTTCAAGGTTCACTATTTGATTTTAGTTTAGCTGTATATGTATAGAAGTCACTAAGATGAATCAAGTGATACCTGACATGACATGCTACCACTCCAGAGTCACCTACACTAATTGTTAGCCACCTGGTAAATACATTTCAGTTCTTCGAGATTCTGTCACCATTGCGTCTCTGATTGACATTGTACCGAGGTCAGACTCTTGTTGACAGATACATTTGTCTTTCTTCTTTAAAATTGGAAATTAATACTGCCGTTGCACATGCTGTTAGAAATTATTTCGATTTTTAAACTTCAGTTTTTTTGTTATGCTCACTGGCCCAGGTAGGGTTCCAAAACTGTAGGCATATTCCACATCAAATAAGTTTTGATAAAGTACTAAATTATATTGTTTGCAACAGCACAAAATGTTAAGTTTACATAGCTATGTATGTTTCATTTATGCTTTTCTGTGGGTCTTTGACTATATTTTACCTGGGTAGTCTACAGTATATTGTGATTCCATATCAATTTTTTAATTTTCTTAGTTTAGCAAAAGAAGCAGGAGGTTTGTGTATTATAAGGATTACATGACCTAATATTCCCCAAAATGAAGTATTATAATGTCGTTTAGTGGTCGTGAAAGTCTACATTTTAAGCAGGAGGTTCTCATATAAATGTTATATTTTTTAATATTATATTAAGCATCGAAAGTCATATTATGAATTATAATCTAGCTTTCTGCCTGTGGCTATTTCTTGATGGATACAGTCTTTTCGTAGTAATGGCAGTTTAAGTATGACCTGTGTGCCTGGAGGTTATGAAAGGTGCTACTCATAGCGTCAGTCATGCTCCAATAGCACCTTCTGGACCAGAAGAGGAAAGCAATGGCACACTACTCCTCCTCACTACTACTCCTCATCATGCCTAGTATGCCTCAATTTGGTGCTGCCTGTTGATTTGTGGGGTTTCTTTATAACAACCGCATAACCTGTAGTGGTGGTGGTGGTGGTGGTGGTGTTGTTTGAGAATCCAATCAGCCTTTGGGCTGAAGCCTTAAAGGCTTGGTTTCTCAGAACTGACGCATGCGAGGTGCGAGGTGCGAGGCCGACGTTGCGTACTTTCGTCTCAATGACGCTGCGAGGCTCGTGGTTTCCCAGGCTGCGAACCGTTGCCGAACACATGTCTTATTCATTGGATCTTGCAGCCTGTGCGCTACTGTTGGAAGAGGAAGCGGATTATGTGTCAGTACTGGAGGGTTTTCTTCACCCCTATAGCAGTATCAATGAAAACTGTTGATGACCTTGTGATGTCAGCCTGTATCGTCCACAACCTTCTCCGAAATGAGCGAATTCCTTGCCCAAATGAACGCTTTATTGGCAATTTGGAATTAACAGAAGAAAACACGATTCCTCTGGCGGCTGACAACGGAGGTAATTCTACACATGATGCTTTCATGATAAGAGACAGCTTCAAGAAATATTTTTGTAGCAGGGAGAGAGAATCGGTATGACAAAGAGAATATGCTAACAGGTTGGAGTGAAAGTTTTTTTCTAACGGACAAACATGTATTTGTTTACCTATAGTTTACTTTTTCTCTGACCCAATTAGCATAATAACGGAATGAACACCGTTATTAAAATAAAACACTCGATTTTATTCAATGAACAATACTGAACTCAGATTTTGTAAAATTATATATATCGGCATATATGATATTAAAGTAATGGATTTATTGGTTGATATATCATTTCTAAATCTGTTAATTATTTAATCCTTTGAAACTGAATTCATTATATTTGTTATAAGTAACATCAGTAATAATAATAATAATAATAATAATAATAGACAACCTACCGCCGATCCACATCAATGAAAAAACAAAGAATCCCAAGAACAGAGGTTCCAAATGACAGTAAATTAACATTAATCGTCTGGTACCTCCGTTTTTTGGAGTTTCTATTTTTACGAACTCTTCCCTTCTCAAGACCATCGTATAATACATAAAACTAGCAACATTTATTAGCTGTTCTATCCAACTTCAGTGATATCATTTTCCATAAGTTGTCTTTCACAACGTTGTTTTTGTTGCTCTTGTGTTGTAAGTTATACAACACTGGGTGTATTCGAACTTCTTTAATCATTTCCTCGTCCACTTCGTCCGTAAAGCTCATCGTGTTGCTTAAAACAGTAAAAACAAGAACAGAACAATGTCGCCTCGCACTGCTATCGCCTCGCACAAATGTGGCCGGACGAATCAGTGCGCGGTGACGCTGCGAGGTCTCACTGCGAGGTTGCGCACACTGCGCACCGCGCAGCTTGAGAAACCACTTGCATAAGCTCGTGTAGTCTGGATTTGTGCGAGGCGGGCCTCGCACCTCGCACCTCGCATGCGTCGGTTCTGAGAAACCAAGCCTTAACAAACACAGACAATCTGGATTTATTAATATTGCTAGATGTTGGTAGTGGCTGGAGGGTATGCACCGGAGCGTGTGCGCACTCGGCACTTGAACTGCTCGTAGGTTTCATTTTCTTTCTTATTCAGATAAGATAAGCTTTTCTCCAGGTTTAAAAAAACTGAAATTCTCAGTTCCCAGTAAAGCTGACTGAAAGAGATGAACTCTTTTGGTGCCAGGAGGTAGTGCGAGCACCCGCCCTTTAAATTGCCAAAGCTGATCAGGTTGGCCTTTAAAAATCCAGTTGGAAGTTGCCAGAGCCGATTACATCGGCCGGCTTAAAATTCTGTGATGCACATAATTTTGAGACAACCTATAGTGACGTGCATACTTTTGTTATAAAGGGGCTACACGTTATTGTATGCCTGGCCTTGCTTTGGCAGTTCTAAGAGGGTGTCATAGCTTTCACAAGAGACATACCCGCGGAATCACTGCAGTTAAAGAAGAGACGTTTAATTGTTGCTAACGGCACTAAAACTACTCTGAATATGGTGGTAGATCAAATTAGTGATAACGAAGATGATGATGTTGATGTCTCTGGAGAACATTTTTTGAAAACTTGTCCTAATGAACCCGACAACATTTCTCAACCTCCTGTCTCCTTCAAGGAAGTTCTTGGACATAAACATGCCCCTAAACCTTATAGTTACATATAGTCTTCTTACCATTATGTAAATGCGGGTCCCCGCCAAGTGTAGCGTGCCTGCCTCTCACCTGGAGGTTATGGGTTCGATTCCTGCCCAGGTCAAGAATTTTTGGCTGGTCCTGAGGGTTGGTTCGAGGTACTCTAAGTGACCCGAAGTCATTGCAATTGAGGAGATATCTGAGGGTGAGAGGGTGACACCGTTCTAGAAAACCAAGAATAATGACCGAGAGGATTCGTCTCGCTGACCATGCCTCATTTCATAAACTGCAGGTCTCCAAACTGAGCGGCGGTCGCTTGGTAGGCTAAAGAAAATCAGGGCTTTAACGCCGTAGATTTCTTAATTACGTATATTCTGTTGTATTGTATAATTCTTTTTCAAATAAATACTAGAAGCAGAAACGAGAAAATGATTTTTCTGAAAACAAAAACTATAATATCAACTATTTTTATTTTTTTAATAATTCAGAATTATTTTTATTCTATTTTTTCCGCACATAGAAAATTTCTTGTCAGTATCTGCCATACATCAATACTTATACTATATATTACCAATCGTAATAATTACGAATAACCCACCATAATTACGCCTTTACCAATCACACTCCACAAATTACGATTTTTGGTTGATTTTTAAATCTAAGTGTATGAAGTGTTCAAAAGGATACACAAGGAATGCCATCACAGCTTGAATTCTCAGAATATTCTTTTCGGATTTCTCAGTAATCATTTTAAACCCCTTTCGTGTCCCTCGTTTAAGAATATTTTGAGTTTTCACGCGCCGAGCGCTGTGTGTGCTTCTAGTACCGAAAAAATAGACACTTGTGAAGTGGTATATCTTGCGGAGTTGTTGTCTATGTTCGTCACATGATCAGACTTCCGTCCAAGTATGCAAGTTCTTTTGTCTTTGTTTTGGCGGCAAAGTGGTGACATTTCAGTTTCATTGTGAATACTGTGTGTGTGACTGTTGAAGTATTTATTGCGATTTTGCTTGCCAAATTTACATATATTGCTCTTCTAGGATATATGCTAATCGTATGTTACAAAATGCAAAAGGTTTGAAATAATGAACCGATTTCTTGTGCAGGAAAATATAGTCCGCGCATTTTTTAGCGATATTACTTTGTACGGGGGGGGAGTAAGAAAGGAGCTCTCCCAGTTCCGGTTATACTGCCAACTGAATGGAAATGACATCTGAATTGAATCGATAATATGATTGATCAGTATGAATTTTCTATGTGTCACATATACATTATTAAACATTTCTCGATGCAAATCTTGTTCCTAGCATGAATTCTATAGTTTGGCTTTAATGCAATGACATTAAAGATATAGACTGCTAAACATACTTGTTACAGCGCCCCTGACTGAAGCTCAGTGAACTACAGTCACCATGACAGTTGCAGGCAGGAGAACTTGACACTTCGTGACTGGCCTAGCCGCATGTCACTATAGCCTTAATCGTGTTATCATTTCATGAGTAGATGTGGTTATTTTTGTTGCAAAAATAATCTTATTTACAAATAGCAAGTTCATTCATTTTGAAGACACTGTTGACATTAATAATTAAGACTTTTAATGAAATAAGCCCACAAAGTCTGGCGGCCATTTTGTTGGAAGGAAAATGAACAGTATTATGCTGTAATAATACGCGTCTTTCTTTATCAAGATGCCCACATCATGCGCAGCATTTAACTGCACCAATCGCCATCAGAAAGGGATTAATGTTACATTTCACAAGTATGTATAAACAATTACATGTTTGCGAATTATTTTAGTATAGGCCTAAACACAATTTCATATCCCATAGGCCATTCTAATTATGACACATTTTTTCCTCAAGGTTTCCTTTGAACAATGCACCTTTGTTGAAGAAATGGTTGATTGCAGTAAGGAAAGGTCATTGGGAGCCAACCAATGCAAGCAGATTATGTTCAGATAACAGTTACATTTTTCCCAGTCCTCGTAAGATGGCAAAAAGTGTTGAACATTTGTAACCCAAGTGTCATTTACTGCAAAGGAAACTAAAATTAGTCAAACAAAAATTGAAATGACAGCAGTCAAAAATAATATCATATTAGCAAACTATGAGAGGGTTGTCCAAGAGAGTGTGCACTGTAGGAGAGCCCATAATTAGAGACATTTATGGGGACTTCACTGCGAATCTCTTGCAGGGAAAGAAGAAAAAATTATATGCAGATGATGTTAAGAAATTCTTTCCCACTTTACAGTTTTACTCATCAAAAGCATACAATTATATTAGAAATTATATTCCTCTTCCTAACCCAAGTACTATCAGAAAATGGGCATGTAATGTAAATGGAGATCCTGCTTTTACTGAGCAAGCATTTGACAAGATTAAAGAGAAGGCTGCTAACAAGGATAATTTATATTTATTTCTAATGTTTCATAAAATGGCAATCAAGCAACAAATTGATTTTGATGGAGCTCAAGCTGTGGGCTATTGTGATTTAGGCCATGGGTCACTTGAAGATGATGATGTTCCAATAGCAACACAAACACTGGTTTTTATGGTCACTGCCATCAATGATTCATGGAAGATACCAATTGGTTACTGTTTAGTTAACAGTTTAACTAGCCAGCTTAAAGTAAATTTAGTATTACAGTATTTGAGGAAACTTCATGATACAGATGCAAAATGTATTGGCTTAACATGCGATGGCATAACCTCAAATGTTAGTATGTTAAAAGAATTAGGCATAAAATTTGATGAAAGCAATGCACCCATCAAAAGCTTTTTCCCACACCCATGCAATTCATCTAGTATCTACTGCTTTTTAGATGCAGCCCACATGTTGAAGTTAATTTGAAATTTACTTGCTGAAAAGAGGACATTATTTCATGAGGAGACACCCATAGACTGGACTTACTTTGAACAGCTCCACAAAATTCAAGATAAGGAAGGACTGCATGTTGCAAACAAAATATCAAAGCAGCACATCCAATGGGAGCGACAGAAAATGAAAGTGAAACTGGTTGCACAAACCTTGAGTCAGTCAGTTATAGATGCTTTCAGGTTTGTGTATAACTTGGGCGTCGAAGAATTTGCGGATGTAGAATCAACAGCAATATTTGTGGAAAGAATAAATGATATATTTGATGTTTTAAACTCATGTCATTCTATGGGCAAGTACAAAAAGAGCCCAGTAAGAAAACAGAATGAATTACCACTTCAGTGTTTTTATAAATGATTGAATTGACTACTTGAAATCATTATATGATGTTAATAGAACACTACTTTTGAAATCTCGAAGGTATGTGGGTATTTTGGGCTTCATTTTGGAGTTAATGAACACCAAAGGTATTTCAAATGAACTTATTTGGACAGAAACCCCTCAATTAGATTTTCTTTTAATTTAATTAATTTAATTTAATTAATAATTTAGAAATATTCTTTGCAACCATTAGGAACTGTGGAGGTAATTCTAACAATCCTATTGCTTTACAGTTCAGGTCTGCAGACAGGAAATGTCTCTTAACACAAATAACACCATCTTCGTCTGGAAACTATATTCCAGATGAGATACCTGTTTTAAATATAGCTCCAGATCATGATCCCAACAGCTTTCATATAACTTTTGGTGCAATTAATGACCATGCATACTACTCTATTGCCTCGTCAGAATTGACAGAATATTCTGAAAATGTTGTGGAATATATTGCTTGTTGGACTATATAAAAAGCCAGTAAAACTGTCAGATGTGAAGAGTGTCTCTCCATAATAAATGGTTCTCCAGGAAGCTGTCTGATGGTGAATGTTAAATATAGGGGTGGTCTACTTTGCGCTTCTGAGGACGAAGTGAAATTGTGTAAAACTGCTGAACGAGTGCTGCGATGCAATGTTGGTATAAATTTAAAACTTGAAAATAACTTAATAGTGAAAAAACATTTAGTTGAAGTTTCAACATTATCTGATACACAACATTTCAAGGCTTATGACCATTTATTCACATCTTGTGAATATGGTGAAGAATCACATTATTCCATTTTACTGTTACTGAAATTACTCCTGAAGATCTGTTTTGAGGCTCGCTTGCACCACATAGCAAAGAAGCAATCCTACAACTTGCATCAAAAATCTGTATGCCAGTTGTTCACAAAGCTCATCTTGTTTAAAGGACAATAACTATTTTCACCAAGGTACTTGCAAATTCCTAGGATGTAGTCTACAGTATTAAATATCATGATGTAGCCTAAGTGTTTATTGATAAGATGTTTATCATATTTAAAATTGTACTACTTTTAATCTCATGTTATTTAGTTTCTCAGTTTTGTATGTTTTTGTAAAAATAGAGACCAAAATCATGGTGATGATGTTTGTTGTTTAAAGGGGCCTAACAGCTAGGTCATCGGCCCCCTAATGGTATGAGGTGAAGGTGAAATTAAAATTTCAAAATGTATCCACTGACTAGTCTAAATGTTCGTGAAACAAAAACAGTCAGTGGATCCTATACCTAATGCCTTAAGTACTGGGATGATACCTAAAAGGGGTCTAAAATCCAGGTCACTGGCCCCTCATAATGATACTAATCACAGGTAAAGCAGGACCATGGTATTCCTCCTATAGTGGTATTAATCACAGGTAACGTAGGCTCATGGTGTTTCTTGCATGGTGGGTACTATCATAGGTAATAAATTTCTGAAGAGAGTGGGGGAAGTGAGGAACATGCTGACCGTAATCCAGAATAGGAAGAAAAATTGGATAGGGTATAATCTAAGACACAACACTTTACTACAAGTAGCAATTGAAGGGATGATGAAGAAGGGGAAGGAGACGATACCAGTTATTAGACAGCATTAGAAAAAGAAAGGAAGATCATGCTGAAGTGAAGAAAAGGGCACAAGATCGAAAGATATGGAGGTCACAGCCATGACTGGACCTGCCAGATGGCAGAACAACCTATGATGATGAACCACAAGTAATGTAGACCCATAGTATGTCACACATAATGGTTCCACTCACAGGTAACACAAACCTGTGGTGTTTTGCACATAAGGGTTCTACTCACAAGCAACGCAGAACCATGGTGTTGCTCACATAGTGCTACTAATCATAGTCAATTTAGATCCACGATCTATCACATTATATGGTAATGCCCATAGGCAACACAAACCCATGGTGTTCCTCACATAATGGAATTACTCTGAGGCAACGCAGACCAATGGTTTTCATCACAGGGGTACTTATCATGGATGCCAGTCAAACCTGTGGTTTTTCTCACAAAGTGGTGCCAACCACAGGCAACATAGACCCATGGTGTTCCTTATAACGTGGTACTACTTGTAGGTAACACAGACCCATTCTGAACACAGTGGAACCGACCAGTGGAATGCACATGATGACACTTATCACAAACAACGCCCAGACCTGTAGTGTTTCTCAGTTAATGGTAGTGCTTCTATGTAACGTAGAACTATGGTTTTCCTTGCAAGGTGGTACTAGTCGCAAGTAATTTCGACACATGGTGTTCTGCACATAATGGTACTAATCACAAGTGATCGCATGGGTCTAATATCATCCCTTGGTTGCCCCTTTTAGTGGGCTCTTATGGCAGGCAGGGGATACCATGAGTATTTTTCATCTGTGTCCCCCAACTACAGGGGGAAATCTAAATTATGGTTCATTTGAGTTATTGTATTAGTTTTAATTATCTGATTTGTACTTAACTGAACTAGCCGTTGATAATCTGATGTTAAGTTCAACCCCTTACATTTGTATAGGCCTATTTGTGTATATATAGAGACCAAAGTGTAAAATGTGGTGTAGATTTGTACAGTTATTTTAGTTTTAGTTTTTTTAAATTTTTTTATTATGATCAGGAACTGTCTTATCTGTACTTGGATATTCTACAGTAGGTAGGCACTTACAATATAGTACAGCATTATGTCAATTATAAAGTGATATTTTTAACATAAATTGCGCTTATATTATGGTTTGAGGTATATTACTTTTGTATATTTGTGTTCAAAATCTACAAAAGGATTAGACATTTCATTCTACTATACTAGTATGTTTGTTTACATTTTTAAATAGGCTACAGCTGACATACGGTATCATTGCATATTTTTTCTTAAGTATTATGGAGATGGCACTTATAATCTACTTTTGAATAGGCCTGCTTGTGTATATATAGAGACCAAAGTGTAAAATATGGTGTATATTTGTACAATTATTTTAGTTAGGTTTTTTATTATGAGCACAAACTCTTCCATCTGTACTTCAAGGTTATAGGTAGTACAATATAGTACCGTACATAATTAGGTATGTCAATTATGAAGTGATATTTTTAATATAAGTTGTGTTTATAATATGGTTTATGGTGTATTAATTTTGTATATTTGCATTCAATACCTACAAGATGATCAGACATTTCATCCTATGGTATTAGTTTGAGGTTTTGTTTGTTTACATTTTTATATAGGCTAACAGCTGACATATCCTAGCAAACCGTTCCCTAATGAACTTATCTAATAGCATTTCACGGCACCTACCAGTGAACTGGCGATGGTCAGCTTATGTACCCTAACTCCCTACTTACTTTGAGCATTCAACATTATTTCATTAAATATTGTTAATTACAGGAATCTGGAGCTATCTTACAACCAACAGTCTATTGCCACATAACCACAAATGAATTATCCACATTCGTTACACACTGTCATCGCACAACTTTTACTGTACATTTAATACATGTATTTTAAAAAGATTTTTATCATAACTAAGGCCGGTTTTATTGCATGAAACATAAACAATAACGAATTTAACGTGTACGTCTATACAAGTACAGTCACTCTGCCTGCACTCTGCTATGACACTTGTCCTTTGTTTTGCCTGTAAGTGTCATGGTTGCCAGAAGTTCAAGTAGATTCAAAGATAGTCAGCAGATCAGTCTACATCTTAATGTCATTGCTTTGCTGTGTAAACAACAACAGTACTAGTATGTAAAGTGTACGCCAGATGTTGCACAGCGATTCATAGTTTGTGTTTCAAAGGTTGCCAGTACAAATCTTGAAGATTCAACCGATTCAACACTACGGTGTGCATGTATCACTAAAAAGTGCGCATACTGTACACGTAATGACTGGAGCCCTGCATGGAAATCCGTTAAGTTAGTGTCTCGGCGGATACAAACTGTATGGCAGTGCAGATAATTTTGCTGATAGTTTCTAAATAATGACATTTATTGATTTTCACTTAGGTACACTGTTATTTTTGATTGTGATTAGGCGACCCTTGATAGTGGTATGGGAGAATGGTAATATATAGAGAGCCTTGAGACCATAAAGCCGTAAATCTGACCTGAGCCTACCTGACTCCTGCCTGCAGTTAATGGAAGGAAGGAACAAAGGTCAGTACGTCGGTAGTTGTCACCAGAGAAAATCTCTCATAAACCTGTGACTGTATGGGTTCTGGTGCCAGGTGTCAGGCCTATTGTATTATGTTGACAGATCTACCTTGGGTGTAATATCACTATCACTATCAGCCATATTCAATCGTTTTTACGACTGGGCCTCTTCAAGTCCGAAGCAAGGTAGGTTTTCATGAGGTCTCTCTATCTGGGACAGTCTTGAACGATGTTCTGCCAATTGATCCCAGTAATCTTCCGGATGTCTTTATCCCATCTGTCCGGTGGTCTTCCCTTAGGTCTCAGATGATCTTTTGGACTCCACTCAAGCACAAGCTTTGTCCACCTACCATCAGTTCTTCAAGCAACCTGGCCTGTCCACTGCCATTTTAGGGTAAACACCCTTTCTAAAATGTCACCGACCTTTGTGACGACCTCATGTAATCTGCTTTCTTCCTGTCTTTCTTCATGAAGCCTAGCATAAACCATTCCATAGTTCTTTGGGTTGTTCTGAGTTTTTGCTTAACAAACTTGCTCATTGTCCAGGTTTCACAACCATAAGTCAGTACAGGGAGAACAGTCTGGTCAAAGACTATCTCCTTTAGGTGGATTTGAAGATTGATAACAAGATGGATAACAATTCGTGGATGGGGGTGCGGATAAAGGAAGTGCGGATGCGGAGCGGATGCAGATATTATTTTATATATCCGTACAGGACTCTAGTAATGATGTTACCGTGACTAGTGACACTACTAAAGTAATAAACCAAAAATCGTTCAAAAATTTAGGGAGGAATACTCGAATGTATGGACCTGTTAAGTGCGTTTTTCAAAATCTCATTCACACGTGTTTTGTAGTGTGTGTAGCCGCAATTTTTTCAGATGCCCGTGATGAGGAAGAACAAGTCTGAATTCCGTGCTAGTATGAACTCTGAACTGTTAATTGCTCTGTTAGTGCAGAGGATGCACATGATATCAAAAGAAAAAGCATGTCACCAATGTACGTTTACCAAACAGGAAGTACAAGCTGCTAAGAGAGCAAGTACAGTACTCAACAGAAGAAATGATCCTTCAACCTCCACTCAGATATTTACTGCAGATCACCTGTTACTTTAGCAAGAATCATACACTCTTTATATGCCAATCTTTAAATTGTTTCATCTGGTGGAATTGTATGTTGTTCATTGAATTTTCAATGATATGTAAGTTAGTAAGGTCTCAGGGAAAAAAATTCTACGCCGCCGCCCCCTGTCCCCTGGTGCCTTGATGGGTGCATTACGAATTGCTTTTCTTGAAAGTTGGCATCTCTGCATACACACAAATTTTATCAGTGAGTAACATTGTCTTGGTTTTATTAGTGACATATGTTTGAATTTTTACTTTTTTTGTGTTTTTATTTTTCTTGTTCAAATGAGTTATTCTATAGAATTGTATTTAGAAATACATTATACATAATAATGTAGAGAGAAAGTGCGAAAATGTTTTTCCTCTTCCTAAAAATAAATGTTATCAACAACTATAAATCAACAATAAAAGGTTTTTGACTCTTTATAGCACTCTAAACCAGTTGTTTATTCTATGTAGTCGATATGTAGAAAATTTCATGCTGGTATTTGCTATAAACTGGTAGATATATGCAAATTTTAAAATATATTTATATCCACTGAAAATGGCCTGGCACTTTACAGTAGTAGAGTGGAGGAGGAGCTCTGGCCTCTTCCAGCTGATGGTGAGCGGCCGACCAGATCGGCTCCTGGCTCCAAGAGGGTTAAAGTTATTCAAGTATGTGTGTTGACAGATATCGCTAAGAATGTGAATTATTGGTTTTGGTTTTCCAGACTATTTAAGGCTGCTGAACTTCAGTTATTTTGGTGAGGTCATAAGACATAAAGCATCACCCCTCATTAGGTGGAAAGTAAGCCAAATTATGCCCTTAAACAGAAAATATCCAGTCTTCCTGGTAGATAAGTCAACAATATTTAGACCATCTTCTACATTCTAGACACGCTGTGATGCAAGGGCAGGTTCTGTATACGGCACAGTAATTCCTTCTCTCCCAGTCCATTTGTTTTGGGGATTAACTGCTGGGTAAATTGATAAACCATCTAGACAGTCCAGTTTCTGTATGGTACTCAGCAAATTGGCTTTGGAATTCACCACCTGTGGTTCAGTAGTTGTCACTGTGGGATGAATAAGGAGAGGAGGAGGAGGATGAGAAAGTTGAAGACATTGTGTTCAAAGAAGAAGCAATCAAGTGCAGATTGAAGACTTAACAAGATACCGACAGAAGTTTAAAGGAGCTAGAGGAATTTGCCCTATGATGGTATGATTCTGATATGTTTGGTATAATTTCTAATAGAGCTGTTGATTTAATTGATTAATTGAACTGATTAATCAAAAAATCTGATTAACTGATTAATCGAACCAATTAAAATTAGTTTGGTGAAGGAAAAGTAACTGTTTTGCGTGGCACAAAAGCTGTGTAGAGTATTGTTATTTTTCATTTGGTGTGTAAACCTCAGCTATTATATTGATAAGTCATTAAAGTAAGCTAATGCTCAAGTCTTTCTTTCAGCAAAGTAAGAGCAATATTACTTCATTAATTGCTTTCTTCTAAAACGAGGGTTATGACCTTTGCTTTTACAGACTGTTGGAAAGGAAATACCAGAGAAGCTATTGTAGCATATTTGCGAACCTTTATAAAACACAATCAGGCGGCATAATGGGTGGGGTACTTGAAAGGACTGTCATTATGAAATTTGCAGAAAATGTGCAACTGGACAGATAACAATTGGACAATTGGTAGAAAGAAACGAACAGTAGAAAAAGTGACAACTCAATGCTCTTTTTTTTTTGCTTTACGTTGCACCGACACAGATAGGTCTTATGGCAACGATGGGATAGGGAAGGGCTAGGAGTGGGAAGGAAGCGGCCGTGGCCTTAATTAAGGCACAGCCCCAGCATTTGCCTGGTGTGAAAATGGGAAACCACGGAAAACCATTTTCAGGGCTGCCGACAGTGGGGTTCGAACCTCCGGAATACTGGATAGTGGCCGCACTTAAGCGACTGCAGCTATCGAACTCGGTCACAACTCAATGCTTAGTTCAAGTGTGATTGTCATTCAGAAGACATTTTATATTCACATTCAGTGTTTGTGAACAAATATGTCTCATGAACCGATGCAAGGAAAACTTGGTGAAAGTTTCGGATTTAAACTAAACGATTGTGGAAAGATGACAGACAGAAAGAGAATGTTTTGGAAGGAATGCAGAAAATCTTTCTGTTATACTGGAAGTACAAGTAGTCTTGAATATCATCTCAAACATATTCATCCTTTCCAAAGTGTATCTGCATCTATCAATGTCACTACTAGTTCATCTTCTCAGTCAATGTTGGAGCACCTTATATTGAAGCCTGTGTCCCCTAATAAGGAATCTGAAATTACGAATAACTAGTGAAGTGGATTGTGTAGGATACTAGGCTGATCAACATTGTCTCTGATCATGGTCTAGAAGAGGTTTTACAGGAAGCTCTCAAATCTCACACCATCTTCCCTCTAGAAAGGTAAACATTATTAGATGAACTGAAACGCACAGAATTTGTTGGTCTCACGGGGGGATTATTGGTCTTCCACATCTAACCATAACTACTTGGGGGTTACAGCTCACTGAATTGATTCAAATTGGGAATATCAGAATTCAACATTACAAGTTAAACAGAAAACCGCAATGTCGCTAACTGCACTGAAGAGTTTGAAGATGTAGGTTGTGAATGGGGTTTGGAAGATACAGTAGTCGCTGTTTGCACTGACAATGCAAGATATATTGTTCTAGGAGTTGAAAGAGCGATGTTTGACAATTTTCGGTGTGCTGCCCACACTCTACAATTAAGTTTAAATAAAGCTATCAGCCTATCAATAATGCTGCTATCAGAACATTACTTTCAAAGTGCAGGAAAATAGTGGGACATTTTAAACATAGCCCTTATCTAGAAAATCAGCTTGATAAAAAAAAACTTAGAGAACAAAGCCTTTATGTTTGCAAATTGAAACAGGACATAGTTACTCGATGGAATAGCACATATTTCATGTTCGAGAGCCTTATGAAAACTAAAAGGGGTATTATTGATGAACTATCGACCCACTCTTCTAATATCAAACCTCTAACTACAATTGAATGGGTGATGATAGAAAAAATTATTGTGTGTCTTAAGCCATACTTGGAAATATCTCCTTGGTGGTAACAAGTATGTGATGGGTAATGCTGTATTGCTTGCGATAACACATGTGAAATTATCTTTACGTTGCTCCAATCCTGTGTACATAGCTAGATTTAAAAGGACTCTTCTAGAAGATTTAATGGCTACGATAAATGATTGATGTAATTTGAAGACATACCAGGAAGCTGCTGCTCTTGATCCTAAATATAAATATCTTAGATGTATTGAGAAAAAAGGACCAGAAATCCATGTGGAAAAGAATTTCAGAGAGGGCATAGATGGGGTACAAGTTCCAGTAAAACCATGCAGCAAGAAGAGGAAACTGAATTTTGAAGCACGTGAAGAAAAACAGGATTCTGGTCATGCCATTACGGTTTTAAGTTCGACGCCATTTATGATAGAGATTGCAGTCTACAAGTCATTGGTGGAACTGGAAGATAACTTCGCAGACCATCTGCGATGGTGGAAAATATATTCAGTTCAACTTCCACATCTCATATACATAGCGAAAATCTTGCTTTGCATTCCTTTTACTTCAGTTCCCTGTGAGAGTGTTCAGTGATGCTGGAAAAATTGGTACTAAGAAAAGAGCAGCTTTTAGTTCTGAACAAGTCAACGTACTGACATGTCTGAAGTCCTGGAGCAAAGAGTAATTGTCAACTTCACAGTTTCAAACTCTTGTACAGTTAAATTACCAATATTGAAATATATTTAAAATATTAACTTCACTGCTTTTAAATTTTTTATTACTTGTATGCCACCAATATAATTACAATTTAAAATGAAAAGTATGTCCTCTTTATAGCATATCGAATTATAAACATGTTTATGCCAGGTATTTTTCTTGAATTTATAGTGTGTGATTATTTAGTTTATTTTCTGGGTTGAACCATGTTGTTGTTTTCCGTACATTACGTACAGTATGCCGACGTTTCGAATACATTGCTGCATTCTTTGTCAAGGCGACTGGAAATACCCCTACTTGATCCGCGGTAATCAGTCTCCCAGGCAGCAATCACATTTACAAGAGTGGTTCCAGACCTTGGTCTATATATCGTAGCCTTTCTGGCTGACGTAAGCCCCCTGGCTGTCTTGTGAGAATTCTGGAAGCTATGTGTCACAGCCGGGTAGTGGGGCTTGCCCGCGCCGTTATGTAATTGGAGGTTCGACCTGCATGTTTATGTTGTGGTCTGTATGTCTTAATCTATGTATGATAGGCATCCAAGAATTACTGATTTTATATCCTTCTAAATTCATATTGTTCGGATGTTTCTTGATTTCAATAGCCTCGCGGATTTTTCTTTCCAGATTCCAAGGGACAGCAGCTAGGATCTTGGTCTTGTCAAATGATATTCCGTGTCTTGTGTCGTAGGAATGCTTGGCTACTGCTGAAAGATCTGTGTTTTGATTCTTGGTGTGATGGGTATGTTTTTTTAGGTGGGTGGAGATCAGACATTTTGTTTCACCAACATAGCATGTTCTGCAGTTACATTCATTGTCGTATACTCCCGGAGCCTGCAGTTCTATTGTCTTTTACTGGTAGTAGAGAACGAGCTAGCTACCAGTGTGGTTTTTATGTCGTATTTGTCCAGTATCGTGCCGATCCTGTCTGTAGGGTTTTTAATGTATGGAAGTATTGCTGTTTTTGGGCGGGTCAGTTCTTGTTTATTAAAATTCTTTTATTTATAACCACCTATTCAGTACATTACAGTATACTCATTGAATTATAATCATGAAGTGTCTAATATTGGGACATGTTTTGTTCGACATAGCGAACATCATCGGCCATTAATGCAACAAAAATTAGGTCAGGGCCCCCAGCTTGAAATATACAGAATGTTATCACCATATTAAAAATTAACAATGTCGTAATAAAAAGTGATAATCAACAATCAATATAATAAAAACATTAAACTTGAGGTTGTAACAATATATGCAAGTTAAAAGCAAAATTTGTCCTGGGGTACATTAACGGTGGCAATCT
Source organism: Anabrus simplex (assembly GCF_040414725.1). Taxonomy (NCBI): domain Eukaryota; kingdom Metazoa; phylum Arthropoda; class Insecta; order Orthoptera; family Tettigoniidae; genus Anabrus; species Anabrus simplex. The sequence continues at coordinate 1,743,349,800 of NC_090265.1, forward strand.
GTGGAATTAAAAACAATTATGAGGCCGTTAAGGCCGGCCGCAAAATGAGACGCAGATCCGTGAGATGACGCAGGGTGACTCATGGTGAGTTTCTGCGAACCACAGAACTGACTGGACCTGCGCATGTTACGGCGCAAGGTGACCCTGCGGACCGCAGTCTGTCTTCCGCAGTTTCCTGCAAGACTCGCGGTGATTTTGGTTGTTCATATTGTGTTTTGAAGCTCCGTGGTAAACTGCGTACTGAAATTGCGATCCAACTTGCGACGATTGTCGGCGTGACTCACTCTTTCTTGGAATAAATTTACTGTGTCCTAGTTAGGGACGTATTTCGCCCTAGTTTGGGCATCTTTAGCCTAATACTAATCTTAAGGTCAAGTCTTAAATCTATTAACATTGGAATTTAATATTAAACTTAAATTAATACTAAATACTAATACAATGGTCTTATGCTTCTTACAAAGTTGTGTTTTAGTTGATATTTACATAGCTTACAATATGTACATTAACCAAAAGCCAGAATTTGTAAACAAGGAAGCAAATAAATTATTTTATTTTACAATGACTAGAAAACGTCCAAAGTGTAGATCGGATTTATCCTATTGTATGGATGAAAGTTTATGCAAATGTGTTTATAATTCATGTGAAATTTAATCACTACAAAATATAATTGTATTGAATAGGTGGACACAGTAATTTTATTCAAGAAAGAATTTTACTTATTGTATCTTCAATACGGAACAGAATGAGATTAATTACTTGTAAATTGACTCACCCTGCCGCAAAGAATTCGACGCGAGTCACCCTGCGTCACCCCATGAACCTGCGTCTCATTTTGCGGCCGGCCTGAAACATGCCAATGGATAATGTGACATAAATATTCGTCAATGTGTGAAGCGTGGATTAATATTGTGAGGATGGAGTTCCTTTGAATTAATAAATAAGTGTTAAAATAGAGTTCATTGTCATGTCTGCCTGTCTTGATATTTGAATGACATTTCTTTACCCATTTTTGCATGACTTTCTCCAGGGCACAGTTAAACAATAATGGCGAGAGTCCATCTCCCTGTCAAAGGCCAGTGTGGATTTCAAATGGCTCAGACAATTCACCTCTGAAGTTGACCTTCGATATAGTATTCTTTAAGAGTGATTCCACTAAGATTGATGAGTTCTGTTGTAAAGCAAGTTCTGTAAGGGCTTTCAGTAATGACTCATGATGAATGCTGTCATAAGTTTTTTGAAATCAAAAAACATACATACATACATTATCATTATAGACTGTTATGCCTTTCAGCATTCAGTCTGCAAGCCTCTGTGAATTTACTAATTGTCGCCACAATCCTCAATTTGCAAATAGTGTTGTGACCTCATTTAGTTCCTCTTACCTTTAAATCATTAGAAACCAAGTCTAACCATCATCGTCTTGGTCTACCTCTACTTTTCTTACCCTCCATAGCAGAGTCCATTATTCTTCTAGATAACCTATCCTCCTCCATTCGCCTCACATGACCCCACCACTGAAGCCGGTTTATGCGTACAGCTTCATCCATCAAGTTCATTCCTAAATTAGCCTTTATATCCTCATTCCGAGTACCCTCCTGCCATTGTTCCCACCTGTTTGTACCAGCAATCATTCTCGCTACTTTCATGTCTGTTACTTCTAACTTATGAATAAGATATCCTGAGTCCACCCAGCTTTCGCTCCCGTGAAGCAAAGTTGGTCTGAAAACAGATAGTTTTGTCTGGGAGCTGATTTCCTTCTTACAGAATACTGTTGATCACAACTGCGAGCTCACTGCATTAGCTTTATGACACCTTGATTCAGTCTCACTATATTGCCATCCTACAAGAATACACAACCTAAAAACTTGAAATTATGGACCTGTTCTAGCTTTGTATCACCAATCTCACATTCAGTTCTATTGAATTTCTTACCTACTGACATCAATTTAGTCTTCGAGAGGCTAATTTTCATATCATACTCATTGCACCTATTTTCAAGTTCCAAGATATTAGACTGCAGGCTTTCGACACAATCTGCCATTAAGACCAAGTCGTCAGCATAGGCAGGCCAGACTGCTTACTACATTTCCACCTAACTGAATCCCTCCCTGCTATTTTATACTGTACCATACTCAGGGGTCATAACCTACTAGGACGATGCCTCCATTCCTCTATAAACATCCGACTAACTCAGGGTTGGGCAGAGAAGTGGGTTGGTTGTCGATGGGCCAGGCTAAAAGTCGAAGTTTCTCACTTAAATATAAGTAAATGACAGGAAAATGGAGGTATAACTCGAATGAGAAACAATAATATGGGGTAGAATGAATTTATTCACAAAATAGCCCCGAATCATACTAATAAAAGTCAAGAAAATCAAAAATAAAGATGACATTAACATAATCTCAAAATTTGAGGAAAGAACTGGACATTATAACGTTCATTGATAAAGGAAAATGAAATGTGAAATGAAATTTCAAGCACAACCTTGAATACTTCTGATCTTTTAGAAATATTCTTCATCTGATTGTCCAGTGTTCATTTTATGTGATAGTATACGTACGCGTATACTGATATGTAATCGATTCGCATGGAGCCACCTAATTTAAAGTATCACATTGATGCAGGTTTTTAAATTACTAGAGTCGTCGCAAGATTAAACGTAAAAAGGAAAAATTAAGAAAAAATAAAACATTTGAATAAAAAGGAAAATTAAGACGCAATGGGACACGATATGAATTATGAAAAATATTAGTGGCATTTCCCTACGCTGTATTTACAATAAACACAAAATAAGCAAGGTATCTCACATATCTACATCGGATAAAGAAAAGAGGACTTGCATACTACACTGATTCAACATGAAACGCGGTTCACCGAAGGATCTAGTGAGAAGTAGATTGACAATCAATATTACTCAGCACTCGGGCTGTTCCCTATGAAACAACCAGACAACACTTCCAAACAACATAAATATCACAAAACACCATCCTGTAAGAGAAACATATTATTATCCTTCATTAATCATGTGGAAAGCAATGGGCAACATTGCCCTCTTCTGCTGCAGTTGCGCACCCAAAAGCGCGTTCATCCGACGCATACTTCCTGTTGTGCTGTGGGCTGAAAGGAAATGTTATAATTCAATAATGTACTAAGGCTTGGATTCTGTTCGCCAAGATTGTATCACGGAAATACCATCTCATTCACGCTGTCTATGTAAACACGGCTAACAAGTAAGCTTGTGAGGCAATATCATCTTTCTTTGACTACACGGAAGCTCACGTACAATCATACTTCTTACTGGCATGCTTCGATAATTCATTACACACATCAGACTCCTTGGTCTGGAATCAATTTCCGTCAATTCTTATAATTAATATTCTCTCAGAAGACAATAGCAGGGACACATTCACTGCACATCATTCTTTTCACTTCATCAGGCTTGCAATCGGCCTGCATAATCTACTTCATAAATTAGCATGCATTAAAACCTCTTATATTTCTTACAATTCTCATCAGCATTTTCCATTATGAATCTAGGTTCGATTCCCGTACAAATCATTGGGCGAAACATTTTCCAACCTACATTTGAAGATCCTATTCCTTCAACGTTATTAAGCAGCTTCACACATGTCAGCTTCTGAAATACCATGCGCCATGCAATCTGTTACTAACACTCTAAATGACCAAAATTAAGTTGAATTTACTCTCAACGTGGCAAAGGTTTAACTTGGAAATTGGATGATCTTGTCAATCTAATCCTCCTATCACTAATATACAAGGAAAAATCGGAATAATACTAAGCTAATTTCATGCATAATATAACAACAAAATAATCCTAACAACTCCCTCTTTATCCCATTTAACTAATCGTAAATAAAAATAAAAATATAGAGATCATGCATTCCTCTCTTATCTGTATTTACAACATTACAAAGGTGAAATAAACACATGTCGTCAGGCTTAATTTATATTAAAGAAAATCCCTACACTAAACTGCACTAGTATTTTAACATAACCCATATAACATTCCATAGTTAAAACATGCGTCTTATCTTGGACGACTCTCAGGACACTGGCCACGGCTCACATCCCTGCTGTAGTATGTGGTTACTCCATGTTGATCACTGCTTTAACACATAGAAACAATCTTCCTTCTTCCATGGGTGGTGCCATCTTCTTGCTGAAAGTTACTGAACACTGCAACACAGAAGGCTTTGGATGAATGTCTCTTCACCGCTCAATTCTGCATGTGCCGAACAAACCCTTGTTAGCTATAAACTCAGCCAACACACTGACACACAAATACGCTTGAAATTTAACAAATTAGGGATTCTGTATACAGTTATTGAGAGCGGCTCGCGGTACGGATCAAGAGTTCCTCGCGAAACGCGACCGACACGAAAATGTGAAATAACTGAGCGTCTCTTCTTCACTTTCCAGTCTGCGGCTAATTATTACCATCTATTTATCTGTAGTGAACTTTGCGCCATCATATAATCTGCAATTTAACACTGCGCCAGTTAATTTATTCAACTGCACGACTGAAAACACTGTTTATCAGTCTTAAAAACCATACACTGTCATTGATGTAATCACGTGGCAACATTCACGTACAAGTATCGGAGCACTATCGAACAGCATTCACATCACATCGGCTACCACGATCAGAGTGACACTCTCCAGAGCTTGTGACACTAAGGAAGCATGGCTAACGCCGTTATGGCTATGGGATTCCCGCATGTTTAGACGAACCACCAATCGGCGTGCTTGCCATTCATCATGACTTAATATTAATTATAACATACCATAAAACACACTGCAAATAACATCAAATTTCTTCAGATTATTTCTATCGTGTACTCCTGATTATATTTCACTTGTAGACCTGTGGGAATTCATCAAAAAACAGAATTTATATCAAGCAACTGTTCATGTTGGTTAACCTGGGACTATGACTTCGCGCCTTAGAGCATTAATACTATAGAGTGCGCTTAGCGCCACCTCATCCATGGAGCGGCTTGAAGCCAACATCTCGGATCAGCTGACTGGGGGGTATTTCGAAGCAGAGTCTGAGAGGATATAAGGAAATTGTCAAACAGTGACATTCTAAAAGGCGGCAAAATCGGAATATGATATGTACCCTGCTTAGCTGTTGTGGTTAAGTGTAAATTACAATAAAAACCGTGGACATAAATGCATAATTACGACGGAAATGTTTAAAACCAAACGAGACCTACGATAAGATACACCCTCATTATAACTTTTTTTTTTTTTTTTCAAGTATTACATCCCCGTGAGTAACACTAATTGTTTAATGTTAATTATTTATTATAATGTAAGAGACAAGTAATTTTTTCCAATTACCGCATCATATTGGGATTAATAGCTGAAAGGTAACCTCTGAAAGTTGTCTGTAAGGAAGTGTAGCCTAATTTGAAATATTAATGCGACTGACATCTACAATAAACACTTCATAACTTCCAAAAACAACTTTAAAATACTGTATTTACCGTGCTTGGTGTGCTTTTGACTGAAATAGGCCTACTTCAAACCAATGCCCAACAACACAAGTTGCAAAGAGTGACACATAGCGTACAGGACCATTATGGAAAGAAAATAACACAAGTATCATACTTAAGTGAACCATACACCACCAACAGATGGCAACAAAAATGAACTCTCCAGGGTAAACGATAAACAGTTACCATAACAAGAAATATTCACTTATCATAAGTTATAAAAATTCACAATACAGTAGGGTCAACTGCATATCAATTGGCACTGGTTGAAGTACCTATTTATGCCTGTGAGGCAGGGATGTGTTATAATATGGTGCTTCAACAACAAAATAATAATAATAATAAAAGGGATACATAAAATGCTACACAGGTAAAATTTCACTCCATTGCCACCTACTAAATTAAGCTTAGTTTAAAGCCCAACATAAACTAATGCACATGCCACATTTGAAGTAGGCCTATAAATAGAAGATCACATCTGAAGAAAAGAAAACATCCTGCAGCATTCAGTAATGTTCCCAAAATACAGAAACAAGACATGCCAATATAAAAGTAATTTAAGAATGAATTTCTATAAAAATCAACCTGACTCATAGACAGAATGATTAGAGGGAATATGCCTAAAAGTAGAACACTAATACAAATCAGTGAAACTAGCATACCACACCAGCATCCTCTTACATAAGCAACTTGAGTCTATATAAATATTCCAGTCATAGGAAGCATAGAAATCCTCATATAGGCCTACACACTCTAACACGTTTATATAGCAAATGAAATAATTATTATAAAGCAGCCTACCTTATATTACTGGTTCTTGAATAGAACAGTCTTTGTGTGAAAGCTTCTTACCCTCACACTGTGACGTTTTTCTGTTTCAAGCCGTGCTTTATGGTGGAACCTCACTTTAAAGTATTCCATCAAAACTGCTTGCTTCAGCTGATGAATGTGGTTGTCAAGGGGCGGAGAAGCAAATGTATGCTCCTGAAGTTCATCAAACACTTCTCTTAGCATGATTCAGTACTGCCATTACAAATACATTTAAAGGGTCCTTCATCCTTGTCATTTTGTGCTGGAATTGTCGCATCATCTTTTCACCTTCCCTGTAGAGGTATATCACATCTAATGATGGGATTGAAAGGCCACCTCTGTTTTTCCTCTTCAGGAGTGCTGAATGTGAAACTGCTGTTTGGAGAACCGCCTTACAAACATCGCATTTAACTGCTTTGTGTAATTTTTTCACAACAAAACCTGCTGTATATTCCACTACATCCTCAACATAGTGTCAGGTTGGCTGGATGTGGAATGTAGTCATGATCATGACTAACAAAAAGTACATTAGTACTGTTGGCAGGCAGATGAATAGGATCACCAGTTATTTGACTGCGGTCTCTACGATTCATAATTACAGTAGGGTCAACTGCAGAGCAATTGGCACTGGTTGTAGTACCTATCTGTATATGGAGCAAAAGTCTTTTATATGCTGCTTCAAACTGCCTAGCTGTGGGGTTGTTGTTATGATCACCATGACTCCTAATGGCACTAAAAAAACTTCCAGGTGATCCTTTGTAGGTGAGCAGAAAATGCATCTTCAGCTGTAGCATGTTCAAAATTGAGTCATACACTCCTAAGACAGACTTTAGACACACAATCAAACCTATGAAACCAGTTTTCCTAGAGCACTTCACTAGACAAACACCACCATCCATCTCTTGCAGTGATTGTATATATTCAATAGCCTCCTGAATGTAGGCCCTCGTACTGTGGAAATTCTCTACTTTCAGTGGTTTCTGCCATCCCTTTGAACAAAGATTACGGCTGTTCAAGATATCAAATATATTGTTCATGAGCCTAACAAATTTTACAGTCTCCTCACACCCTTGAAACTGAGGAAGATTTAAGTCTCTGTCACAATATGTCATTGCACTTCCAACACTTTCACTGAATGTTTGTGTGGCGAGCTTTACTTTCATGGGTTCCTTCTCCCAGTGAATGTGCCTTTTGGTAAGTTTTGTTCCTAGATGAAGGCCCTCGATACTCTGAAGTTTCTCTAACTCTTCTAAGTACCTCCAATCTATGACATTATCACCCCTGGCAAAAGTTCTCTTAGCTCCTAAAGTATTCCTCACTAATTTTATAGCATGGCAAGCATCTAGAAGAATAAACACTTTGGAATCATTTGAGGAATTTTCAAACCAGTTCACCATATTATTTTCATCAAAAGAAGCTCCCAAACAACGGGCCATGGATAAATTAGAAGCAGCACCATCAAAAGTAAGTGACACTACAATTACATTTAAGTCATTTAAAAATTTAAGGCACTCAATCACTAGGTTTGCTCTCTCCGAGCCACTTAAGCTGTTAATCAAAAAATAACCCACTGGAATTTTCCACATTTAGTGAGACTACCATAAACACTAAAGCCTCCTTGGCTTCTGGTAAATCCTGATCCTCGATTTCAGTACCAAAATTCACATAACCAAGAAATTGTTTTCCATCAAATTCAATGTGCTTCCAGGTGCACATTTCATCCATCATCAGTGCACACACTAGGGGCTTTCCATTGATAACCATCTCCTTCCCTTTCGAAATGAGAGCAGTTGCGGCCTCTGAACTGAATCCTGGCTTACCATCCACCGACTGATACCACTTCCGCAGTGTACTTGGATGGGGCAAACCATGAGGAAATACATCCCTCAAGTAGCTGTATGCACGACTTGAATAGAAATTCAATGTAAGTGCAAAGCAGCATAGTTCAGGAGGATACTCTGCTCTTGTATCACCATCCTTTGTTCGCATCAGAAGTTGGGCAGCAGCAGGAGAAGGACATTTCTGGAACAATGGAAGCTAAAAGGTGCATTATGCTTTTTCACAAGTTAATTTATGGTATTACATTATTTTTGAAATATTTGTTTAACAGAGATTGTGATACAATAAAAACAAATTACAGACTTCTAAAGGCTCCAAATTTTATGTATGTATGTCCGTCTGTTAGGTCATCAACCCAGAGACTGGTTGGATCCTCAAATAGCACCACCAAAGGCTAGCGGATATAGGGAAACCAAAAAAAAAAAAATAATAAAAAAATTAAGCTGTTGTTTTCTTACCTCAAGCGTGCAAGCAGCATCTTCAGTTATCATTTTCTCCTTCAGATGGTTTACTAAGGCTTTCCCATTCTGCAACTGATTAATAGCTCGCCGATACTTCTGCCTTTCCAATTTTTGCTTCTTATGGAATTTACGAATAACTTCCCTGGCAACCTGCATGAAGGTCTGGGCTTTCCTTGGTGACTTTACCATTTCCTCAGTGTAATCACCAGTATAAGATTTTCTGAACACTTTTGTTTTAGGAAGAGACTCATTCTCCTCTTCCTGAGGAACACTAAAAAATATGAAAATTATAAGGGTCAACAGCAAAAATGTCTTACCTATGTGTAATGTAGCAACCTAATATGCTGCAATAGATGTTGCAGTTGAACAGTATGTTAAATGTCTTAAACACAAATATTTCACATAAGGATGACAGGCCACATTCCTGCATAAATCTATGGAAAACAATTTTAAAAAATAAGAAAATCTGCTCACACACAACTTGTGGTACAACAGGATCCACTTGAAGTTTCCTCTTCACAGGAGGTTTTCTCCTCTTCTCAGCTGGTAAAAGGTGGGGTGGAAAATTAAAAATTGTTGGTACTGCATTTGGCTTCAGTTTAACTCCAACACCAAATGCTTCATTATCAAAACATTCCGGTGAAAAATGCTTAGAGCATAATCTTGAATGCTTTCCAGGCAAGAAATTCTCTCTTCTTAATGCAACTACCCATTGCTTTTTACTTGTCTCATCAGCAGGAAAACTGAAATCAATAAAAGCACAGTATTCAAAATTGCTGTAACCGGGAAACTGGAACTGTAACTAATACAATAAACATACGTATTCTACAGACACATGACAACAACTGTATGAAACCCCTTACATCATCATCATCATCATCATATTTACGTAAATATTTACTTATTACAAGTCATTAACCTCATTTTTGGTCCGTATTGACGACAGTTATTACATACAATTTACAAAATATTTGTTTAATGTTAACCTAGTCAATACTTACAATACCACATTTTGTGGTTAAATAATTATAAAAAATAGAAAGACCGTGAACATGTTTCGTCCTTCTTAATGGGCATCATCAGCACAATGGATAACCTTAAAACAAATAATTACAATTAAGACTGTTTACAATTATTGGTCATATAAAATTGGAATGAGACGTTGTGATGTTAAAAGTTATTGTCAATATCATGATTAAAAAGTATGACGTGAATGTTACAAACACAAGTTAAAACTATTGTAGTACAATTTTACAATATTGAATTCCGCTATGAATACACGCATGAAGGAAACGGGCCACCATTTTACCTCAATAGAAAAAGATCTGACAATAATAAGGAATACCAAAAGGGAAAACTACTCAATGAATATTTACATTTATCTGGATGAAACATTTAATAAAGACCGCAACCTTAATGACGACACGGAGATTAAGAGTTCTTTATACACATTAATACCTAAGTTATTTAAAACAGTTATCCCAAATCAAAAGAAAATTCTGCATATATTAAAAGTTGCCAATTCAACAACTCCATCTACCCCCCTGAATACTAAACCTACAATTCCCCCTCCGAATAATCCCCCTCCCGTACCGATACCAATACGTATTACTCCGCCCAATTCTTTCCTCCTTCAACCTGTCCCCCTCCCTCCGCCACACCCATACAATACGCGTAGCAGGAACGCCAGACAGACTAACGCTAATAACAGAACAAGATAGACACTCTACGGCATTCGAGTAAGTATCCATTTTTACATAACCCATAACACTATACAATCACATTCATTATTTATACATACACATTAAATGCGTTTTTATATTTCTTTGCAGTTTATCAACATTCTAATCATTGAGATTTACACAACAAATGGGAAGACTACTATTATAGTGATAAATATTCCAACTAGTACGTCGAAAAATTTTCAATGTATATTCCATTTTAACGTATTCTCACCTGAATGTGTTTTAACCAATTTAACTCAAGAAGAAACACCAAATGTTCATTCCTGATCTAATTTTCTACAATAGGAACATATGTTTTATATTTTATTCTTCAAATCTACTTGGTGGCCCGACAATAATATTGACTTTCACCAAAAAGTTAAAAGAAGAGGATCCATTTCAATTCCAGACGAATGCCGGTTAAAAAACTTCTCACCAATATAAATATATATTTTTTAGACAATATTGTAAAATTGTACTACAATATTTTTAACTTGTGTTTGTAATATTCACGTCATACTTTTTAATCATGTTATTGAAAATAACTTTTAACATCACAACGTCTCATTCCAGTTTTATATGACCAATAATTGTAAACAGTCTTAATTGTGATTATTTGTTTTAAGGTTATCCATTGTGCTGATGATGCCCATTAAGAAGGGCGAAACATGTTCACGATCTTTCTATTTTTTATAAATATTTAACCACAAAATGTGGTATTGTAAGTATTGACTAGGTTAACATTAAACGAATATTTTGTAAATTGTATGTACCGTAATATTTACTTACCCGTGAAAGGAAATGCCAGATCCTTTTTTTGAAGGTCTCCTTGCATCCATACGCAACGCAATAGTGCACCATCGCTTCATTAACAGTAGCTAAAAGTCACTTTTAAGTACGCTGATCACTATTCTCACCTATAACACAATGTTCAAAACTCTCGCACTACCCACCAGTCAGCTGATTGAGATCCTTGCTTCAAGAATGTGACGTCATCAGCCATCTATTGGATATATGATCGAACCTTCACGCGATTCAGACTCCATATTTGCCACACCCACACGTTCTCATTGGCTGAATATTACTCTTGGCCAATATCATGTACACGTGCCGAGATGTGCTAACTTCTGGTGACGCTAAGTCTTTCTCACGGTCCTGAGGAAGTATCGGGCAATATCCAGCGACTTGATGTCTCCATGGGCTTCCGGTCTCCACTATCCTGCGATTCATTACTCTCACATGACTGAAATTTATTTCAATAAAATTATATATTATGCCAAATAATAATCTGAGTATCTCTTATGGGCCGTCAGGATACGGCTCAATACCTTTCAGAAGATGATCCATGTAAACTACGAACAGCAAAGGTGAAAGATTACAGCCTTGTCTAACCCCTGTAAGTACCCTGAACCAAGAACTCATTCTACCATCAATTCTCACTGAAGCCCATTGTCAACATAAATGCCTTTGATTCCTTTTAATAATCTACCTTTAATTCCATAGTCCCCCGGTATGGCGAACATCTTTTCCCTCGGTACCCTGTCGTATGCTTTCTCTAGATCTACGAAACAAACACAACTGCCTATTCCTCTCTTAGCATTTTTCAATTACCTGGTGCATAGTGAAAATCTGATCCTGACAAGCCCCTCTGTGGTCTGAAACCACACTGGTTTTCATCCAACTTCCTCTCAACGACTGATCGCACCCTCCCTTCCAAGATGCCAGTGAATACTTTGCCTGGTATACTAATCAGTGAGATACCTCGATAGTTGTTGCAATCCTTCCTGTTTCCTTGCCTATAGATAGGTGCAGTTACTGCTTTTGCCCAATCTGAAGGTACCTTACCAATACTCCATGCTAATTTTACTACTCTATGAAGCCATTTCATCCCTGCCTTCCCACTATACTTCACCATTTCAGGTCTAATTTCATCTATTCCTGCTGCCCCATGACAACGGAGTTTATTTCCCATCCTTTCCACTTCCTGAAGCATAATTTCACCTACATCATTTTCCTCCTCCCCATGAGCTTGGCTGTTCACAACAGCACCAGGATGTTCCTTTTACATTGAGAAGATGTTCAAAATATTCCCTCCACCTCTCCAGTGATTGCCTGGGATCTATTATGAGTTCACCTGAATTACTCAAAACACTGTTCATTTCCTTTTTCCCCTCCCTTCCTTTCTTTATTACTGTCCAGAAACGTTTCCCTGCTGCTTGACCTAGCCTTTCTAGGTTGTTACCAAAATCTTCCCATGACTTCTTTTTGGATTCAACAACTATTTGTTTCGCTCTGTTCCTTTCATCTACATACAAATCCCTGTCTGCCTCGGTCCTTGTTTGGAGCCATTTCTGATAAGCCTTCTTTTTACGTTTACAGGCTGCTCTCACTTCATCATTCCACCAAGATGTTCGCCTTTTCCCATCTTTACACACAGTTGTTCCTACGCATTCTCTTGCTGTTTCTACTGCGGCATCCCTGTATGCCACCCATTCACTTTCTATATCCTGAACCTGCTTACTATCTACTGTTCGAAACTTCTCACTAATCATATCCACGTACTTCTGTCTAATTTCCTCGTCCTGGAGATTTTCTACCCTTATTCGTTTGCAGACAGATTTCACTTTCTCTACTCTAGGCCTAGAGATACTTATTTCACTACATATCAGATAGTGGTCTGTATCGTCAAAAAATCGCTGGAAAACTCGTACATTCCTAGCAGATTTCCTGAATTCGAAGTCTGTTAAGATATAGTCTATTATAGATCTGGTACCCCTAGCCTCCTACGTGTAGCGGTGAATAGCATTATGCTTGAAGAATGTATTCGTAATAGCTAAATCCATGCTAGTACAGAAGTCCAGCAAACTCTTCCCATTCCCATTAGCTTCCATATCTTCCCCACATTTGCCAATCACTCTTTCGTAACCTTCAGTTCTATTCCTAACTCTCGCATTGAAATCGCCCATTAGCACTATTCTATCCTTGCTGTTGACCCTGTCCACGATGTCACTCAATGCTTCATAAAACTTGTCAACTTCATCCTCATCTGCACCCTCACATGGTGAATACTCGGACACAATTCTCGTCCTAATTCCTCCAACTGACAAATCTACCGACATCATTCGCTCATTTATGCACCTAACAGAAATTATGTTGCGTGCAATGGTATTCCTGATAAAGAGCCCTACCCCAGACTCTGCCCTTCCCTTACTAACACCCGTCAAGTACACTTTATAATCTCCTATCTCTTCCTCGTTATCTCCCCTTACCTGAATATCACTTACTCCTAGCACGTCCAGCATGTCCAGATACATCCTCTTTGTTGACTCAACCAGTTCTACTTTCTTTCTTCCATAAGCCCCATTAATATTGATAGCTCCCCATCGAATTCCATTTCGTTCGGCAAGTTGTTTCCAAGGAGTCCCTCGCCTGTCAAATGGGAGTGGGTCTCCATTACTCCCATAGGTCCGAGGCTTGCTTAAAATGTTCTGAGCTCGGTAAATTCATAAAGCAGGATGCTACCCTACTTGCACATAGTCCAAGTGAGGATCTCTCCTCTGACGGGTTATGGACCACCGGTGGATTGTATAGTCCTAGCCGACTGAGCACAAGGAGGGCCACGACTCAGAATATGTCCGAGATGCCCACTCCCATTCCATAGCAACTGGTATCCCGACTCTCAGGACCACTTACTAGGCCACTCAGCCGTTGCCCATGGTTCACGAACTAGGACGTGACTACAATAACCCACAAACATGAACCATAAATAAAAGTAATGATAAATCTCTTGTTCCAAACTCTATGGTGTTTCATTATCCTATAAGACTGATGATTTGATCGGGACAGCTTCGTCCTGGTCGAAATGCTCCCTGATATTCTCCCAGTTCCTGGCATCAAGCAGAGATATGCCCCGATAATTACTGGGATCCGATCTATCACCTTTTTTGTGCAGTGCTGGATTATTGCTGTAGTCCATTCGTCGGGCATTTCTTCAGTATTCCAGATGTGTATGATATGTTTGTTAACTCATGCTGCAGTTTTCTGTTTTATCATTTTTTATGAACTACTTCATGGATGTCATGTTAATTGATTGTTAATTAGATGTTGTACTTACAGGAAAATGGTGTCTATCAGAAATACAAATTGGTCCAACATTATACATATCAATATTGTATGGATAATAGAACAGACAAGATGAAGACCCTAGATCAAGCAAGTTATCATATCCGTATGTTGTCTACTTGTGAGAGGTATATGAAAGATGATCATGTGGAAATCCCTCTGGCAGTCATCCTCCCTACTGTGGAGGCCTGGACTCAATCGATAGCTGTGCTCAGGTATATTTGTTTTACATATTTCACTAAATTGATTTATTTGATTGACTTACTTCCTCAAGTAAACCCTACAAGTTGGAAGCTGCGTAGAATGATGATTGGTGATATAAATGAAGGTATTAGGTGATAAAAACTTACCCATACTAAACAATAAATAATTTATTTTCAAATCATTATCAAGTTATAAATTATTTATTTCTAATGATTTATCCTTCTATTAGAATTCTCTCTCAATCATTATCGTCGTCATCATCATTTACCCTTGTTCATTTCTTTCTAGGTTGAGGCTAACTTGGTTCTTCTCCACTTTCTCTGTCATTCCACTGCTCCTCTTCATTACACTGGTCCAATCCATGTTGGATTTCCTAAAGTTGTTCTTCACTAAATCAATCCATTTTGTTCTTGGTTTTCCTCGATCTCTCTCCCCTTCAACTGCAGGTCCAAGCTCTGTTTTGTCATTTTTTTCAGTCTCATTAGTTTGGTGTATCCAAACCATCCCAACATGTTTCTCTCTATTTTACCATTCAGCTTCTCTATTTTTCTTTCCTGATATCCTGTCATGAACTCTGTTCCTTCTTGTCTTCTGAACCATGCTCCTCAGAAACTTCATTTCAGCAGCATGGGTAGGCACCCTTTGCTTTTTGTTATAGGCCAAGTCCGTGACCCATCTTTTGTTATAGGGAAGAAATATATTCATCTGCATTATATACGGTATTTTATTGAACAATTAATGCCTCTGCATAATTTACGTACCCCAATTTTTTGGGTTCAAACTGGGGAAAAATAAATGTTTGCATATTTGATGCACCCACTTTCTCGATGATTCATTACACAGTTCCAGATGCATTTTAAAATTAAGATGTCAAGTATCAGCCTTCCTCTTGCAAAACCTGGCAATCAAATACTGCGCATCTTCCCATTAGGAAGCACCTCACTAATTCAGTGAATGAATCAGCACAGATGTGTCTGGTGACACTCTATTCTTGTCTGGTACGAACATATTTTATGGGTATTCGGGTATGCATGTACTGTGATCTCAAACTTGATTGTTAATCCGCAATGAGCAAGTATTTGATAAGGTACTGCATCATATAAACTTGCAGTGATCAGTTATGATGAAACACATGGGAATAGGGCAATGGGTTGTGTGCTTATTCAGTGTCTTAAGTGCAACACGCAAGGCCAGCAGAAACAGAAAATTGCACTTCAAGCGACCAACAAGTTGTGCAAAGCACTTCGTGTCCCAAATGTGGCATGTTTCTGCAAGTGGAGGAGAATCTGCAGAAATATGTGATTTGTTATGGAATGATGGATATGCTATTTCTCACAAAATGCTGTATTTTAAACAATGAGAAATAGCTGCAGTGCATGGGATCATTGTGCAGATTTTAAGGTGAGCTGAGGCTGGATAATTCATTTTGTTAAGAGAAATGGACTTTCTCTATGAACAAGAACATCATTATGGCAAAGAATGCTGAATGGTTTCAACCAAAAAGTTGTTGATTTTCATTACTTTGTGATTGGGAAGTGGAAAGTGAAGAATTATTTGCTTTCCCAAATAGGAAACTCGGATCAGACACCAGTCAGTTTTGATATGCACAAAGTCAAATGGTTGATCAGAAAGAGACATCAGGTGTTATCGTACACACTACTGGAAGAGAAAAACAACAATGTACTGCAATGCTTACTGTAGAGATGGTCTACAATAATTGTGCAATCGTGTTGCATCAGAGGCCACCGCTACGACTGATCTCAAAAACATCATTTAAGATTTCAGCAAGCTGGTACTGACGCAAGTGTAATAGTCCAAGTAACTTCAAAACAATATTCCTTAACCCATAAGTACAGTAAATAATGCAAACATTATTATTATTATTATTATTATTATTATTATCGCAGTTTTGTATGAACCTTATTTTGTATAATCACGATAGTATTATTTGTGAGGTTATGTCATGAAACATCTGCTGTATATATATTAATATGAGTTTATTTAATGTAAGAACATGAAATTAATAGTATATAATTTATTATTACCTGTATATATAATGTATAATCCAATGTAACATTGTGCAACACACTGTAATAAGTCCAGAACAATGCTTTGTGTGACTAGAATTATGTAGAAAGTTCCTTACATTGTAACTAGGCTATTGGAGGCTCAAGCTTACTAGAAAACATGTCATATTCTTGTAGATGCCTGGCCAGGCAACGTATATAAAGAGGCAGTCTTGAGGATAGAACTGGGTTGTTTTGATAAGACCTATGTGGAAGTCATGTTAACAGTGTGTTTGAAGTCAACTATGTGTATTGGTTGTGTTGGGTTGGTAGTTGACATGCATCTGTTGCGGTCTCCCGATTCTTCATGGTAGTGTTTTGTTTACGATGGCAGTTTATTAGTTTGTGTGTATGGAATTTGTGTAAATGACCTGTAAATAAAATAGTGTACACAGCTGACAGCATTTTGTGTGTGTGTCCTTGTGGATACAACAGTACACGTTGGTGCTCACAGCCGGCCGCTGTTTGGCTTCGCATAGTCTCTCCACATGTTCCATTCCCCATTGTACTCCATCACATACGGGTGCCTATGTTGTAGTTGAGTTATACTAGAAGGTGAGTTAGATTGTCGGACGTAATTTAGAATATTTTAATAACTAAAATTATATTGTGAACAAATTAATAAACAACAAATAATGGTTGTAACAAAATACTACTTAATACACACAAATTAAAACTTACTCAAAATGTCATCGCCATTAATTCAGACTGGTCAAGAACTTGCTATATCCTAACACAATTTGGCATTAGTTTATTGTTCAATGACATGGTAGAAAAATCTAGCACAAAATGTGAATAACAAAACTCAATAAAAAAATTGTATGGAACTTAATTGAAACTTTTCAAGTTTATACACAAACTTAAAAATATTAAGTCTGCCAGTTTTACAGTTAAACAGTCAGCCTCCTTGTTTTCAGCATCAATGCCTACACGCTTAATTTTACTGACAAAGTAAACCCTCCCACTGCTTCTGAAATACTTGCTAGATTCTACTGCATTGGTTCTTTCTCCATGAACTTTCTCACATTATAAATTATCTCCCTCGCTTGTGCATACAGCGTTTTATTGTTTAGTTTTGAATTCACAGGTGGCCTTGATTTAAATATAACTAATATTGCTTGATTTAAATATAATTATTAACACAGTTATTATACCTATTTACTGAACCTATACTAAATTACTTTATCTTATCACACTATCACTTATTGTAACATAATAAGAGAACAACTTCATAGTTTGCCCAGGTTGGCTATAAAATAGGTGTATTTAACATTGTTGTAAATACTAAATATAGCCTACCTATTTTTCCTTTGGCTCCAAATTAACCATTTATTAATATTATCATGGTTCAAGTTTGTGGGTTACTGTAGTCACGTCCTAGTTCGTGAACCATGGGCAACAGCTGAGTGGCCTAGTAGGTGGTCCTGAGAGTCGGGATACCAGTTGCTCTGGAATGGGAGTGGGCATCTCGGACATATTCTGAGTCGTGGCCCTCCTTGTGCTCAGGCGGCTAGGACTATACAATTCACCGGTGGTCCATAACCCGTTAGAGGAGAGATCCTCACTTGGACTATGTGCAAGTAGGGCAGCATCCTGCTTCATGAATTTACCGAGCTCAGAACACTTTAAGCAAGCCTCGGACCTATGGGAGTAATGGAGTCCCACTCCCATTTGACAGGCGAGGGACTCCTTGGAAACAACTTGGCGAATGAAATGGAATTCGATGGGGAGCTATCAATATTAATGGGGCTTATGGAAGAAAGAAGGTAGAACTGGCTCAGTCAGCAAAGAGGATGCATCTGGATGTGCTAGGAGTAAGTTATATTCGGGTTAGGGGAGATAATGAGGAAGAGATAGGAGATTATAAAGTGTACTTGACGGGTGTTAGAAACGGAAGGGCAGAGTCTGGGGTAGGGCTCTTTATCAGGAATACCATCGCACGCAACATAGTTTCTGTTAGGCACGTAAATGAGCGAATGATGTGGGTAGATTTGTCAGTGGGAGGAATTAGGACAAGAATTGTGTCCGTGTATTCACCATGTGAGGGTGCAGATGAGGATGAAGTTGACAAGTTTTATGAAGCATTGAGTGACATCGTGGTCAGGGTCAACAGCAAGGATAGAATAGTGCTAATGGGCGATTTCAATGCGAGAGTTGGGAATAGAACTGAAGGATACGAAAGGGTGATTGGTAAATGTGGGGAAGATATGGAAGCTAATGGGAATGGGAAGCGTTTGCTGGACTTCTGTGCTAGTATGGATTTAGCTGTTACGAATACATTCTTCAAGCATAAGGCTATTCACCGCTACACATGGGAGGCTAGGGGTACCAGATCCATAATAGACTATATCTTAACAGACTTTGAATTCAGGAAATCTGTTAGGAATGTACGAGTTTTTCGCGGATTTTTCGATGATACAGACTACTATCTGATCTGTAGTGAAATGAGTATCTCTAGGCCTAGGTTAGAGAAAGTGAAATCTGTGTGCAAACAAATAAGTGTAGAAAATCTCCAGGACGAGGAAATTAGACAGAAGTACGTGGATATGATTAGTGAGAAGTTTCGAACAGTAGACAGTAAGCAGGTTCAGGATATAGAAAGTGAATGGGTGGCATACAGGGATGCTGTAGTAGAAACAGCAAGGGAATGCGTAGGAAAAACTGTGTGTAAAGATGGGAAAAGGCGAACATCTTGGTGGAATGATGAAGTGAGAGCAGCCTGTAAACGTAAAAAGAAGGCTTATCAGAAATGGCTCCAAACAAGGGCCGAGGCAGACAGGGATTCGTACGTAGATGAAAGAAACAGAGCGAAACAAATAGTTGTTGAATCCAAAAAGAAGTCATGGGAAGATTTTGGTAATAACCTGGAAAGGCTAGGTCAAGCGGCAGGGAAACCTTTCTGGACAGTAATAAAGAATCTTAGGAAGGGAGGGAAAAAGGAAATGAACAGTGTTTTGAGTAATTCAGGTGAACTCATAATAGATCCCAGGGAATCACTGGAGAGGTGGAGGGAATATTTTGAACATCTTCTCAATGTAAAAGGAAATCATCATGGTGGTGTTCCCAACAGCCAAGCTCATGGGGAGGAGGAAAATGATGTAGGTGAAATTATGCTTGAGGAAGTTGAAAGGATAGTAAATAAACTCCATTGTCATAAGGCAGCAGGAATAGATGAAATTAGACCTGAAATGGTGAAGTATAGTGGGAAGGCAGGGATGAAATGGCTTCATAGAGTAGTAAAATTAGCGTGGAGTGTTGGTAAGGTACCTTCAGATTGGACAAAAGCAGTAATTGCACCTATCTATAAGCAAGGGAACAGGAAGGATTGCAACAACTATTGAGGTATCTCATTGATTAGTATACCAGGCAAAGTGTTCACTGGCATCTTGGAAGGAAGGGTGCGATCAGTCGTTGAGAGGAAGTTGGATGAAAACCAGTGTGGTTTCAGACCACAGAGAGGCTGTCAGGATCAGATTTTCAGTATGCGCCAGGTAATTGAAAAATGCTACGAGAGGAATAGGCAGTTGTGTTTATGTTTCGTAGATCTGGAGAAAGCATATGACAGGGTACCGAGGGGAAAGATGTTCGACATACTGGGGGACTATGGAATTAAAGGTAGATTATTAAAATCAATCAAAGGCATTTATGTTGACAATTGGGCTTCAGTGAGAATTGATGGTAGAATGAGTTCTTGGTTCAGGGTACTTACAGGAGTTAGACAAGGCTGTAACCTTTCACCTTTGCTATTTGTAGTTTACATGGATCATCTGCTGAAAGGTATAAAATGGCAGGGAGGGATTCGGTTAGGTGGAAATGTAGTAAGCAGTTTGGCCTATGCTGACGACTTGGTCTTAATGGCAGACTGTGCCGAAAGCCTGCAGTCTAATATCTTGGAACTTGAAAATAGGTGCAATGAGTATGGTATGAAAATTAGCCTCTCGAAGACTAAATTGATGTCAGTAGGTAAGAAATTCAACAGAATTGAATGTCAGATTGGTGATACAAAGCTAGAACAGGTCCATAATTTCAAGTATTTAGGTTGTGTGTTCTCCCAGGATGGTAATATAGTAAGTGAGATTGAATCAAGGTGTAGTAAAGCTAATGCAGTGAGCTCGCAGTTGCGATCAGCAGTATTCTGTAAGAAGGAAGTAAGCTCCCAGACAAAACTATCTTTACATCGGTCTGTTTTCAGACCAGCTTTGCTTTACGGGAGCGAAAGCTGGGTGGACTCAGGATATCTTATTCACAAGTTAGAAGTAACAGACATGAAAGTAGCAAGAATGATTGTTGGTACAAACAGGTGGGAACAATGGCAGGATGGTACTCGGAATGAGAAGATAAAGGCTCATTTAGGAATGAACTCGATGGATGAAGCTGTACGCATAAACCGGCTTCGGTGGTGGGGTCATGTGAGGCGAATGGAGGAGGATAGGTTACCTAGGAGAATAATGGACTCTGTTATGGAGGGTAAGAGAAGTAGAGGGAGACCAAGACGACGATGGTTAGACTCGGTTTCTAACGATTTAAAGATAAGAGGTATAGAACTAAATGAGGCCACAACACTAGTTGCAAATCGAGGATTGTGGCGACGTTTAGTAAATTCTCAGAGGCTTGCAGACTGAACGCTGAAAGGCATAACAGTCTATAATGATAATATATGTAATGTATGTATGTATGTTAATATTATCAGTAAATCTGGATGAACAAATTTCACATCCTCATCTCCTTGGAAAACAAGTTGCTTCAATAAAGGTACAATTACTATGCATGGTGAAGTCGTTTGCTTGTCAACAAATGCTGGTTCATTCTGCTCCGAGATGAGAATGATGACAGAGGCCGGCAGAATGATCAGTAATCAGAATTTCTATCTCACTGGATGAGTTGGCCGTGCGATTAGGGGGGCACAGCTGTGAGCTTGCATCCGGGAGATAATGGGTATAAATCCCACTGTCCGCAGCTCTGAAGATGGTTTTCTGTGGTTTCCCATTTTCACACCAGGCAAATGCTGGGGCTGTACCTTAATTAAGGCCATGGCCGCTTCTTTCCCACTCCTAGGCCTTTCCTATCCCATCATCGCCATAAGACCTATCTGTGTTGGTGTGCGACATAAAGCAAATTGTTTCTCTGTCTCTTTCTTCTGTCAGTTGTCTCCCTCGCACAATAACCATCCACATGTTGCTCAGTTACTTTGGTCCATTTCTAACAGCTGTTGCTAGAAAGCTTGTACCTTTCTTTCGTTATTCTGAAACAAGAAACAATGCTGAAAGTAAAATTTCTGCAAGGGATCCACATTTATATCCAAGAAAAGGGGTGGATGGACACATCACTCACCCACTGTGGGGGGGGATGCAGACGAAGAATACACTCACGGTACCCCCTGCCTGTCGTAAGAGGCGACTAAAAGGTCTGACCAAGGGATGATTGTATTAGAACCAAAAAACTACTTGTGATTAGTACCATCACGCGGAGAACACCATGGGTCACCTTTACTTGCGGGTAGTACCACTATGTTAGGTACACAATAGGTTTGTGGTTAGTAGCAACAGAAGGCGAGTCTGTATGGGTTTTTCCAGTACCCATGATTAGTATCATTGTGAGAAACACCACGGGTCTGGGCATTGCCTGTGATTATTACCATTATATCAGACACGGTGGGTCTGTGTTGCCAGTGATAAGTACCCACTATATGCGGAACACCACGGGAATACCGGCGCCTGTGATTAGTACACCTAGGTGAGAGACACCTTGGGTTTGCGCTGCCTATGAGTGGTATCATTATGTGAGAAACACCTGTGTGAAGTACAATACTTGTGAGTAGTACCATAATATGTGGAACACCGTACGTTTACGGTACTTTTGATTAATTCCGCAACATGACAGTATCATGGTTCTACTTTACTAGCAATAAGTACCATTATGAGGGGCCGTTGACGTGGTTTTTGGGCCTCTTTAGACAACAAGCATCCTTGATTCAGGATTGTGCTTTAGAAGCAGTCACTTGGTCAGTAATACTATTGTTTATGATAGTTTCTGGGTCAGATCCACTGATTGTTTTAAATTCATATCCATCCATTCATTCTTCATCATGTTTTTTTTATTCTGGTCAGTGGATGATGTAAAACTTTTAAATTGTAATTACATTTCGTCTCATTTCGTACCGTTAGGGGCCGATGGCCTAGATGTTAGGCCCCCTTTAAACAAGAAGCATCATCATCGACACATCACTCATAAAGATTACATTCAAAAGATTTGGGGAAATTGAGCAGGTCTGTTCTTCGATGCATAACCTCCTTAATGTTGGACATTTTTTATGGAAACCATGAAAACTGATTTGGCAGCAATTCCTAACATTGGTACTTCAAACCTTGGACATTTTGATAAATAAAGCATTCAAGGACAATGTGCAAAAACTCTTATCAGTGTTGCGGAAAATGTGCGAAAACTTACTCCAACAGGCAAGATTCGGAAACCACTTTGTGAGTAAATGTTGCATGCTTGGAACATTATTACTTCAAAGGTGATTGAAAAGGAGCTTCAGAAATACAGGAATCTTGAATATGTTAGATGGGAGAGATCTGAGCAGTCATAGCAGCAACAATTCTTCCTGTATAGCCAATAGCGATGTTGAAGATGGGAGCCTATAAAAGGTAAGATTTTTTCTTTCTTTGCCAGTATGTAATTATTACTTTTGTAATTGGTACTTTAGTTAATTCATACTTATTTTGCTTCAGGTGTTATCAGCTCGTAATGTGAAGATTATTTTCCAGTGTCCGTTGATCAAACCAGCATGTCCTACTTGTCTGATGTATCCTATTCGACTGTTCGGAAGAAAATATTTGCCATAATTATATGCCAAATGACAATAACTGCAAATGAGTTGAACCATTTTTTTGTGTAATATATTTGATGCTTTTAAATATAAATAGACTGTAGGTTAAAAAAAGGTATTTCCAAATGCCTCAAATAATCTACGCACCCAAGTGTTTTGTCTGTGTTATTCATCCAAAAAGTGTGTTAATTATGCCAGAAAATAAAGTATGCAATTTTTTCAAATTTTTGTAACAAATATCTATGGTGTCTTTTATGCCAGGAAAAACATGTGATGAAAAATGAGACAAATGAGCAAAAATGAGCAAACCAGCAGCGACTGCAAATGATGTATTGATCGTCTTACTATGTGACATGCTATGTGAATAAATGCTTTCCTTTGTGGAAAGTATATTGTGTGATCAACACAACTGAGTCTGCAGCCATTGATCTCTGTTTACTGAAGCTCGGAGCAACTGGGATGGCAGGTGTAAGTTGTATGTACTGTACTGCACAGAGAAACCCGTGGTAGTAACTTCCAGCACATGCTGAAATAACAGTGGAGGCAAAACTATTGATAGGCTTAACACCAGTATTCATAAAAAGATAAGAATTTCATATTGTTCCGTATTGAAGCGAGTTCACTAATAAATTAAAAGAAAGTATAAAATGGTTGAACCTTTCAATACTATTAAAATAAGAAGTGTAAGTTTACATTCTTATTTAATTAAAATTGGTGCCAGTTTTGACCAGTATTTCAGGTCATCATCAGCCGATCACAAATAAGTGTAAAACAATACACAGATAAATAAATTGTGATGTATGAAGAATTCTGTAGGTTTCTGATATTGAAACACTAAAATCTTTAGGGATCTGATCATGACATTACAGAAACAATCTTCAACCATCGTGTGCATTTGAACCTGAAACTTGTACAGTTGAATTAGTACAATGATATTTATATCACACAGTATCTCAATATTAACCCAGAACACTCGCCTTATTTCTTATAGTGAATGTCAGGTATTATTATTATTATTACTACCATTTCCTTCAATATTTCTCTCTCAATGACTTCCAAGTCTCACAATTTCAACTAGCTCTTTCTTAGAATGTGTCTACCAGTTCTTTTCTCGACCTTCATCTTAATTTTTATAATATCATTGTTCATAAAACAAAATCCTATAATAACTATTACAATAATATTGGTTTGCATTTCTTAATCTATGTCAAGATCATTGGTTTGTAATTTCCTTTACATATGTTTCTGATTCAAGTTTAAAAACTTCATGTTTATGTTTCTGACATTCGAGGAATGTACTCTATGATAATGTCACTCTTCTAATTAGGAAGTTATGCAAAGGAACACTCCTCCCCATTCACTCATATCTTCTTGACATATACAATCGATTGTCTCATCAACGCCTTCTTGTTCACTGAACTTGCATTGTTCAAACCATGGCCTCCGCCGGAGGTTATTGCTGGACCTGAATGTCACATATTAGAATTGTTTATTTCTACCGCTGACATGTAAACTTCATTCACTGGTTTCCTCTTATACATTAAATACTATTTTCTGAATATGATTATCCGATGACCACGGGGTTCTGAGCTTATGAATTTACTTCGTTATTCTATTTCCATCCAATTTCTTATTCAAATGAACGAGTTATCTCGGCTGACAGATACAGTTGTACGTACAACAACTGGACATTTAATGGCTGGACGTATCTTTCCATGTAACTTTCGTTGACCTCTTCTTAAAGATAACCTTCAGTGGCTCTATAACTAATCTGAAGGCCATTGGAAGGTTATAGTATGTATGCTGTGGTTACTGAACCTGCATGACAGGCAATAAGCTGAGCTCCCTTACCAACCAGAACTTTTAAGCCCACCAGCCCTATCGCTCATCACCCAACATGCCTTTCTCATGTGATTCTGGTTCACGAAGGTCGTGTCTAAATAAAATAATTGATTTGCCCTCTTGCCATATGTCATGCATGGTCCTTTAGAAACATAACTCTAGCTGCAACAGTATCGTTATGTTCCATTAGGAGCTTTTGGCAGTCATTATATTTTTTTACTTAAAGCCCATACTGCTTAATATTTAAAGGAGAGACCATTTGCTACCAGTGAAACCCACTTTCTCATAATTTTTCTTGACAGTCTTCAGTGCCATTGGAAATTCTCCATTAGTGTACATATAAAAAGATAATTCACTGCAACATGTTTTCATTGAAGTTATCAAGATCTGTTATTGGTTTCTGGCAGAAATATTTTTTTCCTGGTGCACCATTCAAACACTGACACTACATGCAGTGCCTGTGATATGGCAACATCATCTCGTGTCTCCACTAGCCCATCTTTCACATGCTGCTTCACATTTTTAAAATATTTATGTTCCTTGAGCGTGCCTATTCAAAACCAGACAATCACTTTGATGTTCTCTTTAAAACTTGCAAAATAATTGGTCTTCATTTATCACAACACTCTGTTTCAGCTTCTAAGGAGGGTTGCCCCAGTTAAGTTCCGACGACTTTGACGTACCTTTTGTCTTAGGCGATTCGTTTTCTCCACACCCAGTTGTGCTCGATGCGATAGCCGCAGGCACAGACTATTGCCAGACATTTCAATTTCCACTGCACTGGGCGAGTTGGCCATGTGGTTAGGGACGAGCGGCTGTGAGCTTGCATCCGGGAGATAGTGGGTTTGAACCCAACTGTGGGCAGCCCTGAAGATGGTTTCTCATTTTTGCACCAGGCAAATGCTGGGGCTGTACCTTAATTAAGGCCACGACCACTTCCTTCCAATTCCTAGGTCTTTCCTATCCCATCGTCGCCGTAAGACCTATCTGTGTCGATACGACATAAAGCCACTAGCAAAAGAAAAGAAAAGAGAGAGAAAATTCCACTGCAGAAGACTTTTTTTTTTTTTTTTTTTGCTAGGGGCTTTACGTCACACCGACACAGATAGGTCTTATGGCGACGATGGGATAGGAAAGGCCTAGGAGTTGGAAGGAAGCGGCCGTGGCCTTAATTAAGGTACAGCCCCAGCATTTGCCTGGTGTGAAAATGGGAAACCACGGAAAACCATCTTCAGGGCTGCCGATAGTGGGATTCGAACCTACTATCTCCCGGATGCAAGCTCACAGCCGCGCTGCCTCTACGCGCACGGCCAACTCGCCCGGTCTGCAGAAGACTTTGACGGAGTACAGGAAGAGGAATAGTGTCCCATACCTCCTTGCACACTTTCCAGACACTCGATAATGGTGGGAAGTCTCGAAGAAAGCCCTCTTTTCAGGAGACAAAAGTCACAGAAATACATTGGCAAGGCATCCGAGGATTTGACAGGGATGTCAGTATGTGGTATGGCACGGACACCCCTCTGTGCTTCTTTTCTCTCATAGTAGGTGACTGATGATCTGGCAGAATGACTGGATGCTTTATCCATGTGGATTCCAACATTTGAAGCATCCTCACCATACAGCCGAGGGATATCTTTGTCAAAATAGGGGTCCATGGCATTCTTCTGGAAGTAGGTAGCATTGATCTTCACATTTTTTGGCACTCGGAGGATTCTGAGTTTACCCCGGGCACTTTACCCTGCCACTATCAGGAACCCCCTAGCAAACTTTTCTTTGTTTTCCTTGATGAAGTTTGAATGCCCCTTTTGGGTGACAGCAAATTTTCCGGGGATTGTTGGAAATAAACCAAAGCTTCATCCAGGGTAGCAACTGATTGCCATTTATTCACTGCTAGGTAGTTCTCTTATAATTTTCTGGCATTAGTGAACTTTTCTTTAATGTGCCTTTCTTTCAAGGCTTGTCCTCGTGCTTTATACCGCTTTACCAGTTTAAGATCGTCTTTAATTATACAGTGGACTGTACCTTTAGATGTGCTTGTGTAGCTGGCAAGGTGTCTTCTGAGTTGGTGGATTTTCCTTCAGGAAAGCAGCCTTTACCTTCTTTATGATGTCCGGAGTCCTGGAGGGGTGAAATCTCCTCTGCAGTAGTTTTTTCAAAGTTGTTTCTGGCGGGAAACCATTCTGATGTAATTTTATCGCATTACTTATTGAGACCTTTCATTTTACGCTGTTGTACAAGCCTTGATAATGAGAAATTAACATCGGAAAGGCCAAAAATGTAGCCTTGCCAAACGTTTGTAATTCAACAGACCATAAGGCAACAATGTTATAATATGACTCTACACGGCACTTATCTAAATCACACTTACCAGACAAAAAAAAAAACAAAAAAAACATGCAACTGCTTCCAGGAGGGCACGTGCGCTCAAGGTCACATCCTCCTTTAACTGGGACAACCCTCCGTATAAGCCTAACTGATTCTGTTTGGACCGAGCTCGATAGCTGCAGTCGCTTAAATGCGGCCAGTATCCAGTATTCGGGAGACAGTAGGTTCGAACCCCACTGTCGGCAGCCCTGAAGATGGTTTTCCGTGGTTTCCCATTTTCACACCAGGCAAATGCTGGGGCTGTACCTTAATTAAGGCCATGGCCGCTTCCTTCCCACTCCTAGCCCTTCCCTGTCCCATCGTTGCCAAAAGACCTATCTGTGTCGGTGCGACGTAAAGCAAATAGAAAAAAAAAGATTCTGTTTGGTGGGATAGGAGAACAGTATGATGTAAATAAACTTGTTTCCTCATCCTGAGGTGGTGCAGCTCTTTCAGGCATGAGCTGCATGTACCAATTTAAGCACACACCAGCCCTCCTGCCATTCTTAATTTTCTGGCAGTACCAGGAATCAAACCCAGACCACCGAGGATGACTTGTTGAAGCTCTTGTTTTGTCTGTATTTCTATATGGGTCTGAAACATGGGTCCTAATGGTGTCATTGCACTCAGTAATGAGTAAAACGACTTGAATGACGACACTCGTGTAAGTAGACTAATGTGATAGATAAATTTCCTGAACGATAATACGTACTCGTGTATTTGTGTACAAAATTTACACATATCAGAAAGAGTTTTGCATCACCCCTGTGTCTTGTTTAATTGTGGTGCTATCTTGGCCTGTCCTACGCAGAGCAGAAAGATAACCCGTAAGGTGTTTGTAAACACCCTCACAACTGCACGTACCCCAACCCACTGGCAGAACGACACGCTCAAATACCAGTAGTATTTCAGTTGAAGTTGTGGTTCTACTGAGGAAGCAGAGGTGTGTTCTGAGCATTGTAGTGAGCTTCTTACTAATGTTCATACTGGGCAAGTTGGCCGTGTGGTTAAGGGCGTGCGGCTGTGAGCTTGCATCCGGGAGATAGTGGGTTCAAATCCCACTGTCGGCAGCCCTGAAGATGGTTTTCCTTTTTCACACCAGGCAAATGCTGGGGCTGTACCTTAATTAAGGCCACGGCCACTTCCTTCCAATTCCCAGGCCTTTCCTATCCCATCGTCGTCAAAAGTCCTATCTGTGCCGGTGCGACGTAAAGCCACTAGCACAAAAAAAAAAAAAAACAACACATTAAACATTGTGCTCACATTTTTCACTCTTGCTAGTAAGTCAGCAAGTTTGTCTTCACTGCTGGCATGGAGAGTAGTGTCGTCAACAAATCTTAAATTATTAATACCACATAAGTACTGTATATTGCTGGATAAAATCCCCACACACTAATGAACTTTTAACACTTAAACCGCAAACCCCATGGCACAACAACCCCAAAGGGCCATGGCCTACCAAGTGACCACTGCTCAGCTCGAAGGCCTGCAGATTACAAGGTGTCGTGTGGTCAGCATGACAAATCCTCTTGGCCGATATTCTTGGCTTTCTAGACTGATAACACACACTTATCTCAAAAATAAATATATATTACAACATTCATTATTGTTATTTATATATTTTGTAACCTGTCTTCATAAAACTTGTATGTCTCTTGTAATGTTAGAATAAGTAACTCGTGAGATCACGATCAAACTATCAATATGGATTAATTGAGCAGTTATCTGAGAGTCACAACGATGCGATGGGAGACTTGCAATTTTAGGCTAACAAACTTAATTTCATTTCTCCATTGATTTACTGCAAAAATTACACTACGGTGGGGAAAATAGAACTAAGTTATAGAACTAAAAATCTGTAACAGTTCCTGTTTTCTGTTTTTGACTCGCTTCTTATAAGTTCATGCAGATCATGTTTCAAATATATTGAGTCTGAAAAAAAATAAAAAGGAAACCAGAGGCATTTTCCATAGTCTATAGTAACAAATTCGAACAACTGACTTGAATTTTTTAAACAACGTATGCAGTTTGTAGTCTCCAATTTTTCAGTGCCCTACGAGACTTCATCCCAAATAGCTGTTGTGCTCGTGTTTATTTTTTTTATTGTTCATGTTGGTCACTAAAACAAATTATTTCATCATTTTGAATTTTTCTTGAGTAACTACATTTATAAAACCCTTTCCAGAGTCAACCAATTAGCATGAGACTAAACCCTAACTCAGAAGCACAAAAATAAGGCTCGTAAATTGAACCTCAAACATGATGAAAACTCAACAGACCCTATTTCTCACCAATTTTTTTTTAATGACTTTTATCAGTAAAAATGTAAAGTACTTTCATAGAGAAATATTTAGACAGCACAGTTCTTATAGCTTAAATTTGATTTTATAATATTTCAAGTGCTTGATTTTTTAATGGTATTGATTTAATGACTTGAATTTAAAAATCTGTATGTAATTTTTAAATTTAAAAAGTTCCATTTTATTTTTGGGGTGGGGGTTTGAACTCCCCTAACACCCTATCTGGGTACAGCCTTGCCTACCTGTCAGAGGCTTCTATTATCTCTGTGTTTGCTCCAGTTATGATAGGTCACTTCTTTACAGTACCATGTTGCACTCTTAACATATCCACCAACATCTTTCTATTTTCTGTTTTACAAGAATGTGGAGAAATGAAGACCACATGTTGCACAGCAGAAGACCTGTTCAAGCAACACCAAATGCACTTGAAGTGGCCTACATTTGGTCCACAAAAGTAATCTTGGAACTACATAATAAAATATATGTACAATCCTTTCTCAAAGGCAATGGTTGCTAGTAGGACCAAAATGATGAATATTTTAAACATTTTTAAAAGCTTGCCTGTCTGAAAAAGAAAATATACAATTTGTATGTATTTTGATGAAAATGTCAAAAAGTATGAAGCCTCGTTATGATAAGGGAGTGAGTGTAACACGAACTTTAACTGCAGCTTCTTGCAAACTTTTCTTTTTTGGTATGCACAGCATGTGAATTATTAAAACTGGAGATATGACATGTTCAACACACCCATCTGTGAACATTATGACATAAAAACTTTATGAATTTTAATATAACTTATGAATTATGCTATTTTTAAAAATCAAAATATTGTGGGAGATTATCAGTCCTTATTTGGTGTCTACAGGTCATGAAAGATAGTCATGGAAGAATCATGAAATTGTTTTAGATCATAATTTTTTGTTTTTAATCAGCAAAATGAATGGAGACAAGTTTAATGCCAGTAAGTAGATGTTATGTATCCATTGCATTTTTTTTTTTTTTTTTCACATTATTTTCTCCAGTGATGAAAAATACATTTTGTTGAGGGAATTTGCAGGGTAAGGGTTTCCACAATCCTTTGTAGTAGATTTGTTGCTGATATCGTCCCCACTCTGGCAAACTAGCGAAAGTGACAAACTAGGGAATCTGTACTTCTAAAGTTTTGGTGTAGATTTTATTGGTTATATATTGTCTACCCTCTGACAAAGTCTCACATCTGCAACTCGTTCTGCATGCCTAACACATAAAACCAATCATTAAACATAAACATTGATTTGACATGAGTAATCACAACTTCTTTCAGCTCCTCTAACCTTTTGACAATTTGCAGATTCGCTAGTTTGCCAGAGTAGGGACGATATGTTTTATTTTGTTTTAGGTAGAATTTTCACAACCTTTTGTAGGCTTACAGATAATATTTTTGTATTGTTTCAGGTACTGAAAGCTGAAGTGAAGTAATGTTATTTGTCCAAATCTAGTGCTCAGGGACATCTGCATATAGACTATATAAAATTAAGAACTTGGAAGGCTTCAGATCAAGTTTTAAATATGCCTGGAAAGTTTTCTTTCAATGTGTTATTAGTACCAGTGTTATTTTATATATTAAAATGCATGAAAAAGGAAAGAAACATTCAACATTAGTTTCCCTGCTGGTGTCAGATCAGCAAAATGAACTTCCTTTCGCTGGATTGCGAACAGTATCATTACAACCAAAAGTTTCAACTAAAGAGGACTTGGATAATAAGTGAACACCTACTCCTCCTGGAGCTTCAATTAGAGTCCTAAACCAGACTCACTGAGCCATTTTTTAATTATTGATGTGGTTATAGAAGTTGGAATTATGTGGGCTACGAATAAAGTGATGTCTCATTCTTCAATAAGGAGCTATTGAAACAACATACTTATTTCAGAAAATATTTTTTGATGGTATGATAGCCAAAAAGATGCAAGGTACACGAGGACAAGATTTCATAATTACTTTTGAGCTTGACCTTTAGAAATCGACAGAGGTACTTGCAGATACATTTTAGCTGGCAAGAATTCAAAAGCGGCAGGCAAGAAGTTAGCATACTAATGAATGGATGATACCAGGTGAACATCTCCCACCTGCTCACGTAACAGTTTGGTTGACTTGGAAGTTGCTCGCAGACTGCGCTCATGTGTCATGAGATGTGTGACAGACCTGAAAGTGAGGCTTCGTTGTGTATTCTATTTTATGAGAATGTGGAGAAATGAAGACACACATGGTACATGCCCAGCCAGTTGCACAGCAGAAGGCCTGCTCAAGGCAACACCAAATGCACTTGAAGTGGCCAACGTTTGGTACACTAAAGTGTAATCCTGCGACCACATAATATAGTCTATGTACTGTATATTTATTTTTATGTGTACTTTTTCTCCTTTAATATATCTTGGTTCTAACACAAATAAATAAATAAACAAACAAATAAGTAATTAATTAATAAATCACTTGTCCCTTATTTCCAGAATCTTTTAGCACTTCAAGACAGAGAGTGAATCCTTTTATATGTCGTTCAATAAGAGTTTGGTCAGAGTTCTGCATAAAGGACAAATGTACTTGGTACTTTTTTCTGGGATCAACATAATCATTGTGTGTCTGCTAGATATTTAACATCTGCATTCTTGAGTTCTGCTACATCTGTTCAATATGCAATATTACCACAAGCCAAGGTCACTGTGGAGACTCATGTCTAAAACACTGTATATGGATGGCCAAGATTTCTTACTGCATATTATTTTAGCTGTTTTGATGCATTTCTATACTGTAAAATAGGATTTTAGAGTGGGAAATTCTATTTGTGTTGTCAAAATCTAATTTTTAAAAATTTAAAATGTTTTATGTAAATTTAAAATAGAACTGTAGGTATATTTCTACAGTGCATATGCTTGGTCTTTGTATGTCGTCATCAGCTAAATGCTCCGAGCCACCCAGATAAATTTTAGCAATTTTAACACTTAAGTTTACAGCAAAATGGTTATGCTAAGCAGAAAGGTTATACTTCGTAAGACATGTAATACTGATGAGTTTTCTGCTTCCTCCAACTGGAGGCTGCTGTACAAAGCATCCCAAAAAAGCCAAGGATATAGTTATGAAAGACACTGAAATAGGATGATAAATGACAAGAAAGAAATAGTTTCTCTAAACACAAAATTCACAGACTTAATGCTTGTTACCATGTACATGATAAATTGTGATGTTTCCAGCTGAGTACTATAGAGATGATTTTTCAAAACGCAAAGTGATCCACATACTTGATCAATGAATTGGTACTCCCAACAGAATTTTACTGTCAAACTAGGAATTGTTCCTTGGACTTCGGTCATAAGCCCAATTACCGTGATGTCTGATAAACCCTATTTCTTGTGGTAATACGAAATGGTAGGTTCATAAATGCTCCACTTTTCATTGTGGATTTCTATCTGTTCCTCACTATTTTCCAGTCAGATGGTTAGATCTATAATGGTGTTAGATGCTGAGCTAGGTTGTATGGCTGTGATATAGATTCTTGTGTGCGATCTTTTATCAGAAACACTGCACCCAGAACAAATCATGCTGCTTTCCTTTGAATTTTTTCCAGTTCTTGTATCAAGTAGTCCTGGGGAGGGTCCAATCCTGGAGCCATACTCTGTGATCTTACCAGAGACTTATACGCCCTCTCCTTTACATCCTTACTACAACCCCTAAATACTCTCGTAACCATGTGAAGGGATCTGTAACCTTTCTTAACTACCTCATTAATATGATTACCCCAATGAAGATCATTCCTTCTATTAACACCTAGGTACTTACAGTGTTCCCCATGAGGTACTTTCACCCCATCAACACAATAATTAAAATTGAGAAGACTTTCCCTCTTGGTGAAATTTATTTATAACTTTTCATCCCATTTACATTCATACCATTGTCTGCTATCCATCTTACTACATTGTTTAAGTCCCCCTGCAGTCGCTCACAATCATGCAATTCATTTACTACTCTTGACAGTATAACATCATCCGCAAATATATCATATAAGAAAACATAAAGGTTTAATTATATGCCCTGCGGGACCCCCTCTTAATCATTACAAGATCAGATAACGCTTCACCTACTCTAATTCTCTGAGTTATGTTTTCTAGAAATGTAGCCACCCATTCAATCACTCTTTTGTCTAGTCCAGTTTCCCTCATTTTTTCTCATGACATTTATGATATCTTAACACCAGAGGGATTCACAGCAAATCCATTGTTGTATAGATGTGCTCTTAGTGCACTCTGACCATTGA
Organism: Anabrus simplex; assembly: GCF_040414725.1. Classification (NCBI taxonomy): domain Eukaryota; kingdom Metazoa; phylum Arthropoda; class Insecta; order Orthoptera; family Tettigoniidae; genus Anabrus; species Anabrus simplex. The sequence continues at coordinate 1,743,384,166 of NC_090265.1, forward strand.
GTAGATCAGTTGTCAGTCTGAGATTTCTTCTGCTTGTATATATTTTTATTTTTGCTAGTAGTTTAACATTGCATTAACTTGGATAGGCTTTTGATGACATTAGAGTAGGAAAGGGCTTGGACAGAGAAGCAAGCGTCTGTGGCTTTACTTAAGGTACAGCATAGCCCCTGCATATGCTGATGAAATGGTAAAACACAGACAACCATTTTCAGAGCTGCCATTGGTGGTGTTTGAACCCACCATTTCTTAAATACAGGCTTACAGCTACGTACATAGCCCTTACCGTGCAGTTTTGTAACGTTCCTTTGAACTTTTACATAGGAGGTGGAGGGTTCCAACTCCACCATTGACAGTTCTTAAAATCGTTTTCCATAGTTTCCCAATTTTGCATTAGTCAAATGTTGAGGCCGTGCCTTAATACTATAGCTGCTGCCTTCCCCTTTCTAGTCCTTTTCCATTCTTGTATCACTGAAAATCTTCTTTATGTTGGTGCGGCATTAGACCCCAAGCAAAAGAAAGAATCTAGTCCTTGTAGCTTTCTTTTAATGAGCTTTTCCTAAAAGTTTTTGGACTCTGTTGTATGAAGTTGATCTTTATTTGTTTTTTGTTTTTTCAGGAAAATTCTTGAAGACGGTGGCTGGAGAATTACAGAAGAGGATCCTGATAATTTGGCCGTTGTGTACTCGTGTTATAACACCAGTGAATCAAGTGAATCGGAATCTTTTAATATGGCTGAGTATTATAAGGAGTGTGATGCAGATGCTGAGGATGAACAATGGGACCAAGAGCCACTTGACTGGCATTCTGTAAGACAGTGCTCTGAAGATTGGGCTTTAGACAGTGCAAATGTTGACTCTACGGAACCAGTTCATGGGCCAATCGCTCAGCAGAATAATTCTAGTTTCTTTTTCAATACTTGCAATAGTGATACTTCCAGTGATCCAAATAGATGTACTGAAAATTGTGTAGAACTTGAGAAACAGATTGTAACACCTACTCTGATGAAAGAAAATCATGTAAAAGTTTTAAATAGTGAGAGAAAGTTGCTTGAAGAAGATAATTATAGTCATGATACTAAACTTGATATAGGGTGTGATGGTGCAGCGAAGGCATGTGGTTTACAAAGTATTGATACCAAAGAAACTCAGACTATGTTTGATGACTTGTCTTTTTGCAGTCAACAGATTTTAGTATTAAGTACAAAACCTAACAACTGTAGTTTGACAGATGCTACTGAGGTACAAAATATGTCTTCAGACTCTCTCTTAAATGGCTTATGTCTAAATCTTCCATGCGAGCCAATAGATATTTCACCACATGTACCGACAGTAGATAGTCCAATGATCGAGAGTGTTAGCCTAGAAGAGCCAAATGACAAATTAGCTGACAGTGGTTATCCAAACTCTGCATCTGCTCAGGATATGGATATGGACCTTACTCCTGAGCAAGTGGATGAGATATTCACTGAGAATGATGTTCTCTCAGATAAATCAGATGACGACTCTGATTCTCTTTCAGTTTCCAGCAGGAATAGTGTAGATAATGACGACAGGCACTTTCGACCTATCTATGTGCCACATAATGATGTTATGTTTGAAGCAATGAATGTTGAGAATGGAGACGTAGCTAACAACAATCGTGATGGCGAGGGAAATAATGCAGTAGCTGCAAATGATCATGTTGCGTTGAATTTACCCATGTTAGATGAAAATCTTATACCACTGCTCGAGGCTGCTGAGGATATTGACAATGATAATGAAGTTCGTATTCCAGACCATGTTGAGCCTTTCCCCCACTGGTTACTTAATCTCTTGGGAATAGCCAATCATGGTGCAGGTGATGCAATCAACTTTGGACCACCATTACTTGAGAATGACAACGAGGTAGATGATCAACTCCTGCCCATTGCAGATGAGGGTATTGGGGACGAATTTGGTCCCGGGTCAAGTAACTCTGATTCTGCTCCAAGCGAACGTGGTTCCGATGAAGGTCTAGAGTCCGATAATGAAGTGGAGGGGCTGCCTGTGGACCCTGTTCAGCAAGTTATTTTTCCTGGTGATATGGGAGCAGGAGGTGAACCTAATATTTTTCGAGGTGGTGGTGCTGGATGACAAGACAGGTTTTATTGACCTGTTGTTATATTCTTGGAAGGCACTTTTATTTGCGGACCTCACAACTTGAATATTTTTATCTGTCACTATAACTCGATTACATGAATCATGCATTGTCACCTCAAAGTTAAAGAATGGCTCCAAAGCAAGTCATCATTTTCCAGGAGAAACTCATCATTCAGTTATTTCATGTTAGCTTTAGCTGTAAAAAAATACACATATTTTAGTAGCTAAATTGTATTTTATAATAAAAGTTGTGAAGTCCCAAATTGGTGTGATTTTAAAGTTTGCAGACCAGTGTTGCACAAATATCTGACAGATGTGAGTCAATTATCCATTCATTAGCTATTGCCTGTCAGTGAAATAAAACCAAAAGTCATTTTCACACAAGCTCAACATTGCACCTCACGTGAAAGTGTCTCATCGTTACATTGCTGGACGGAAATGAGTGTGTGTGTTTAAAAAACAATGCTTAAAAGTTTAAGTGCTGTTTCAACTTGTCTCATGACTGTGCTGTTGTTGGTAATATAGTTTTTTTGCTTGTATTGTTTTGAAAAAAATATTGTTTTAAGAAATTTGATGTTTGTATATATGTTTATAATGCTGAAAATTTTTCCATATTTAATAAAACTGAATTTTATACCGATTAAAGTAAGATGTCCATCATGTTGTCTGTGAGAAATTTTTAATACTTTGATTTGTGGTGCGTCTACTGATTCACTGTCATCTGAGTCAACATTGGACCAGCATTACTTGAGATTGACGAGGTAGATGATCAGCTCCTGTTCATTGCAGATGAGAGTGTTGGGGATGAATTTGTACCTGGGTCAAGTAACTCGCATACTACTCCAAGTGAACGTGGTTCCAATGAAGGTCTAGGGCAGGGCCTCTCGGGGTGCATGCACCGATGCAATGTGTGTCACAAGGTGCAAAACACGACTTTGCTATAGGTCATTCCACGTTATAAAAACAGTATTGCTCTTATGGACCTACAAGGAGTGAACACACCCCCTCTGAGACACCCATAATTCCTTGTGATTAAGGGATATTATACTGTACTTTGTAATGTATTATGAAAGATAAAAAGATGGAGCATTTTTGCCCGTGAGTTATTAAAATAACTACATAACATTTTCTTTTTCATAAATATATTCTTAGGGAGGAAGTGCAATGGCAGGAACAGCCATCTCTTTGTTGCCTTCTTTCATTTTCCTTCTTCTGTGTTGCTCTGGTACAAGCATCGTGTAGTCCCTCTCTCTGTGAGCCGCCGGCAGCTCACTTCTGTAGTGAAGTCATCTATAGTATTTATATGTTGGATGTGTGTTTTTAGGCTTTAAATCAGTGCGTACTTGTGTTAAGTGAGAGTTGGTTGTGTACTGCGCAGTATTTGTGTGTGTTCTATTATTTTCGTACTGTACAGAAGTTGTTACTGAAGATTTTGGTGTTGTAGTATGCAGCGACACATCACTGCATAATTTGTACTGATAAAAAAAATATTTGCCTTGTGTTTTACTTGTGCTTGGTTTTGTTATTTAGCTGTTCTTTCTTAAGCGCATTTTAATGTTACCACATTTTTCACGACTGCATTTAATTTTTACTATTGTTTTTGTGAGCGATACAACAACACAGCAGTGCCCCGCTTTGCCTGGGGAAATTTATTAAATGCAATTAAATGCATCTGTCGCTCCTCAAACCCAAAAAAATATTTTTCTATAAACAATCATCATCATCATCATCATCCATATCTATTTTCTCCCCCAATTTGCCTTACACTCCAATGCTGAGTTTTTTTAATGTGCCGTAGTTTACTTCTGATTCCGTACAAACCAAAAATAGCCCCTGTGAATCCCCCGTCCCTTTTAGTTCATAATTTGCAGCTTAGTTTATTCTGCTTTTTATCTTGAACTGTCCGGCTCCATGGCTAAATGGTTAGCGTGCCGGCCTTTGGTCCAGAGGGTTCCGGGTTTGATTCCCGGCCGGGTCGGAGATTTTAACCTTCGTTGGTTAATTCCAATGGCTCGTGCTGTAGGTGAATCCCTGATAAAGGTCTTCTCAAAAGATATCTCACGTCCAACTTTTCATGTTATTTATTTCAGAATATTGATTTATTTGAATGTTGTCTCCATTCTTGAGAGGACTATGACAGCCTCAGCTAGGCAAAGGAGTTTACACCATTTTCTTCGTACTTTGACCCTAATCTTACTTTTTGATGCAATCCCTTTTCTTTGAGTTTCTCTTCCTATATTTCCATACTATGCTGAGGATAATTCTAAAAATGCCTGTGTTCTCATAACTGCTAAACATGCAGAGTTAATTCTGTTTTGGATCAAATTATGACTATTTGTTATTGCCTATAAATGCCTATTTTGACCGTAAGCACATATTTTGCAATAAACATCTATTGAGCCTAAAATCTTCTTCTTTGTTGTTTAGGGTTACTGAGGACCACAGGGCTCGTATCTACTCTTTGGTAAACTTGTTGCTTTCTTCTTCTTCCAATACTCCTTCATTTGCTGACCATGAGCCAGCTTTCTCTCCTCCGTCCACTTAGTTCCTGTAGTCTTCTTACTTGTAAGGGACGTTGGGAAAACGCCGTGTCGGGTGGCTTGACGGAACAGTAGTCGGTCATGAGTTTGTCCCAGCGGGATATCTAGTTGTTCCATATCCGACTTAACTGACGTGATCCATTTGTTCTTAGAAGCCTTGCCTCTTCCTGTTACTGTGAATATCCTGTTGGTGAGTCTTTTGGAATCCAGACGGGCCAAGTGTCCATAAAAGGTCAGGCGCCTTTTCCTTATAGACGTGACGATGTCCTCCTGATGTTCATACAGTTCATCATTATGGCGGATTCTGTAAGTGCCTCCTTCCTCTCTGATTGGTCCTAATATCCTCCATTGAGCCTAAAATGTTTTTAAAATGTCATTTTATTTTTCGCTTTGATAAATCTTGGTGGTTGGCAGAGAGTGACAGACCCCATAAGATCGTCAGAACAAACAGTAGACTCCTTTTTTCTTTTTTGCAATGGATCTTCATCCTTGCACTTTGCTGTTTCCTCCTCTCTTCCACCCAGTTATATTTGTATTATTCTTTGGATCCATTGTTTGTGTTATGCTAAATCCAGTTAGTGTGCAGACCTATGGTCGCGTATGGCAACTTTATGCAGTGAATAGATGCCATGCTAAGTTTTCTTTTCTTCCACGGTGTTGCTGGAAGGTGATTGTGTTTTGTACAGAGTGGTGAGATTTTTGTTGTGTTATTTCCATATTGTAGGACTCCCAATTGTCCAAAGATCACTCAAAGTGCCCAAATAGAAATCTTCAAAAGCATTTCTATTTAAACAGTGGATTAATGGTGATCACAATTTTGCAACTAATGGTCAAGTGGAGATGACATGCAATAGAAACTGGTCCAGAAAGGAATTTTGGTTGGGAAGATGTAAAACAAATAAAGTATCTTCTGTGAAACTTCTTCAGCCATGACGCTAGAATTGTCATGAGTAAAAATAGGTTGGTTTAAGTATTGCCCGATCACATTCTATGAGGTTGAGAGGACATTCTTTCAATTTAGAAATATATTGTCTGATACAAGGCATAAATTTACACCAGAAAACCTTGAAAATTGCACAGTAGTCAACTGTGCTGAAGAGTAAGTTGTTTCAGTACAGTTTCATTCATATTAATTGAACTGAGATCTCAAGCAGACAAGCATGCTGAAATACAGTAAAGCCCCTATTTAACATTTACGAGATTATTTAAATTTTAAATAGTTATGTAACTGATATTTTATACAGATTCTGATAGTGCCTATTTAGGCTACAGAAAACAGGATTTTTAATGATTAAATGTTCTCAACTTACTTGCCAAGTTCTCCAGGATGCTGTTCGAGAGAATTGGGGGAGTCCATCTCCCTGCCTGATGCTAGTTTTAATTTTAAATTTATCAGAGATCTCGTCCACAAATTTTACTCTGTACTTGGTATTGGGGAAGGTCTGCCTGATTATGCTGATTGATTTTATCTCAATTTCAGTTTCCTCTAAAATGTTAAGTAACAAGATTATCTAATGAGTCATGCGCTTTCTTGATTGTCATAAGAGGCGAGTAAAAGGGGTCCCAGGGGCTCTGAACTTTGGAGCGTGGGTTGGCGATCACAGGGCCGTTAGCTGAGTTCTAGCATTGCTTCCACTTACTTATGCCAGGCTCTTCACTTTCATCTATCCTATCTCACCTCCCTTGGTCAATTCTTGTTCTTTTCCAACCGTGATGATATTAGAGCACTCGAGGCCTAGAATTTCATTTTCACGCCCTTCATGGCTCTTTTCTCTCTTTGGCTGATAACTTCATTTTTTGAAGTGTCGGATCCTTTCCATTTCTTCTTTCTGATTAGTGTTATATAGAGGATTGTTTCCTAGTTGTACTTCCTCTTAAGACAATAATCACCACCAGTATATTCTTTCTTGGAATCCCCAAGGATTATAACATAGTTTCTGTTTTATACACGATCTGCCTTTTCTGAACTCAACTTGGTATTCTCTAATTTGTTTATTATTGGATCTATTCTGTTGTGAAAATCTTTTTGTAGGTTCTTATGTGTAATTGCTACCAGCAAGATTTCTCTGAAATTGTTTGCATCTGTTTTGTCACTATTTTTGTGTAACGGGTGAATTTCCTCAAATTAGAGATTCTTTCTGTTCACCGAACATCTCTTAGTTTGCTTGCCAATTTCTGTCTTCCTTTACTGTCTGTTTCTTTCCATAATTTTGGCACAATCAGATCTTGCCATGCAGCTTTATTGTTTTTCAAGCTTTCAATTATGTCATCTGTTTCTCTCTCATCTGATGGGTCTTAATGTTTAATTTTGGTTTGTAGTCAGGTTATTCACAGTTCAATAGCTTTTTAAAGCAACATGTGATGATTTTACACTTGTCTTTATTGCTAAACAACTTTTTCCATTTTAATTTTTAAAACCAAGACTTTGTAGTTGATACTTCATTGTTTTGTCTTTAAATGTTTTGTAAAATTTTCTTGTATTTTATTTTGTGAAATGTTTATCAATTTGTTTGCATCTACATTTTTCATACTTCATACACATTTCTTACAGTTTTAGGAGTTGGCTTTTGAACTGTCATGATTGAAAATTTTCATCGGTTTTAGAGGAACGCTATCTTTTATAGGCTTTCAGTGTGTCATTGATGGCCACTTCATATTCTTCACTCCACCATCCATGTTTCTTATTTTCAGTGGCGGTGGGTTCTCAAGAGCACATGAGCACGTGAACACCCAGTTCTAACGCATATTCACGCATTCATGGATACCGGTAATTCAATATTTTTTCTTTTCTTTTTTTCGACCTGATCTCGTGAATCGATCGAAAGCATTCGACTTATATCGAAGCTCCATTACACTGACAGCTGTTCGCTTCGGCTGATAATGCCATGGAGCACACTAGATATTTTGCTACTAGCCTTAAGACTATACGCATGCGCAAGGAGATGACGTCATGGTTTATGTACAGATATCTCCATAAGCGAGGAGAACGGTATGGAATGTGCCTTTCCCTCTACAACCACCCTCAAACCAGAGATAGTATTACAGTTGACCACAAGGGTCCGCCACCTCCTCTGTTACTGTTGGCCACAGCTCCCAGAAGTTACTATTGCATTACAACACCGGGAGATTTCGCCAGTAGGTAATTATGAACAGGTGTTCGTAATCACAGGATCAGAAAGCCAGAGCTTTGACCTCAGCCAGAGCCTGAGAGACTCAGGCCAGCAGTCGTAATTTTAATCTTCTTGTACACTCACAAATAAATCTCAGAAAAATGTATCCTCGGTTATAAAGATTCTACCATATTATGAGTAGAAAAGCAAGCGTACAAGGAACTTTTAGTGAAATGATTTTGTTCGTATTTGCATTCTACTTTGGTACCGGTATATTTGAGAAGTGAACACAACTTTTGTTGTTAACCCCCTGAAAATTTGGTCAAGAGCTGCCACTGCTTATTTTGCTAGTTCCTAGGCAGCTTTATTTTACATTTTTGGGTCATCCCAGTTCTTCACGCTGTCATTTCTTTGAATTTTTTATTTACTGGGTTGCACCCTAGAAATTCAACATCAGATTTAATTCTCTTGCTTGGTCTTTTGTTGGATATATTTTGAAGGATAAATTTCTAGGTAGTGGTTACTTTCAGTGTTGGCTCCTTTCTCCAACATAAATGTTTTGGATCTTACGTTTTTGTTCTTGGAGCTATGTGATTAATTTGGAACTTGCTTAGTTCTTAATATTTATGTATGAGTCGGTTAAATTTCTATTTTTCCAAAATGCTTTACTTGTTTGAGATAATCTACCTAACTCCTGCCTTCCCTGAACTTGGCAGCACTCTATTACTGCTGTTTTACAATGATGTATTTTCATGTTCTGTTTTGAGTAGTATTTTAGAGGTTTCATTTGGGTGATGGTGTGAATACTTAAACTGAACCAATGAACAAGAAAAATCAATTTATCTATGGTCAGTTATTGCTCATAACCTGAGTAAGTTGAGTCTCTTTAAATGTTTTGGAGTTGTAATAGTTTTATATGCATCTGGCTCCTTTGTTAAATGGTCAACATATAAGCATTAGATTCAGAGGGGTTGGGTTTGATTCTCAACCAGGCTGGGATTTTTTAACTACATCTCGTTAATTCCTGTGGCTTGGAGACTAAGTGTTTGTGTTCATCTAATATTATACTTTTCATCTTCATAAAATGTGCCGCACGCCTAACCAGTCCAAAAATACATAATAGTGATTATGGTACTCCTAGAATTGGCATTCAACTATAAAACTGGGCCAAATCCACACCCAGTACTTACCCCCAGTATGCTGGGAAAAGGCCAAGAAGTAATTTTATATTCAGTGTCTTAGAGAAAATATCCACTGGTCAGTTAAGAACTGTATTGTTAACATTGATACTTTCACGGCCTGTACTTGTAGACTGATATGGGCTTTCGGGCTTACGCCATGTCAAGAAAACAAGGTGAAATTCTTTTAGTTTCGCAGAGAACTTTGCTCCGTGTCTTCAGAAGAAAATCTTGACTGTTCACAAAGAAGACTTTTACAATAATGAGGGTTTGAATTTAAGAATACTTTACCATTGGAGCTGTAGTGGTATGCTCATTCGTCACTAGGTGGCTCACTGGATGCTGCCACAGTGCTATTATTCCGAGCAGGAGCTGACTACAACATTAAGCTCCAATTAAGATGACACTGAGAAGGCATATGACAGTGTCCCCAGGACTAAAGTTTGGGACAGCCTGGTGCAAAAAGGAATTGGACAGGGATTAATAAAAATTAGCATGGTAATGTACAAGGAATGTTATAGCTGCGTGCAAACACAAGTTGGCAGGACAAGTTGGTTCAAAATAACTAGTGGGCTGAGACAGGGAAGTGTTGTATCGCCAATCATGTTTCCAATAGTAATGGATGACATCATGAGAACAGCAAAAGCAGCATATGGAGGAAGAGAAATGAAAATGTTGTTATTTGCAAATTGTATTGTAATTTGGAGAGAAGAGAACATGAAGGTTCAAGAACAGTTGGATGTGGTGAATGGGAAGATCGAAGAATGTGGATTGAAAATAAGTGTAGAAAAGAGTAAAACTCTTGTTATGACTAGAGGGGAGAAAGAAGAGAAAGGTCAGATTAGACTTGCAGACAAGCCCCTGGAAGTAGAGGAGACGTTCGAATACCTGGGGAGTGAATTAATGGCGAATGCTAGACTGGATGCTGAAATTAGCAAGAGGGTTCAAGCTGGAAGTTGCTTCTATCATAGTGTAAGAAACATGTTATGGGACAAAGATGTGCTAATGGAAGCAAAGGAAACTACAGTATGTACTAGATGTATGATGTACCCATAACAACTTACGGAGCAGAAACTTGGACAATAACAAAGAAGGATGAGAGTCAAATATAGGCAGCCAAAATGAAGTTCTTGAGGAGTATGATACAGAAGCGTAGAAGAGACACAATAAGGAAAAAGAAAATCCGGGAAGAAATTAGAGTGGAAACAATGAATGATGGAATAGAGAAGAGCCGATTAAGATGGTTTGGGCACATAAAGTGAATGAGTGGTGATGGAAATGCAAATGCAAGGAAGGAGAGGCCGCGGACAACCACGATTGAGATGGAACGGCACAACCCAACGCAGTATTAGACAAAGAAACTTGGACTGGGACACAGTGAAGACCGAAGAAAGTGGAAAGGAACTTTTTCCCCTACCTGCCTACAGCTGGATAATGAATGGGAAATGATTATGATGATGATGATAAGATGTTCTATCACACCGCGTGTGTGTTAGAAGTAACAGAGAGGACATCAGATGAAATGAAGAATTGAGCAAGCAACAGAATTCTACCAGTGTGTTGGAGACATCTTATGCAATGAAAATAGACCAGTGATATGCAAGAAAACACTGCATTCATACTTATTTGTACCAATATTGACGTATGCTTCAACTTCCTGATGTCCTTTCTGTTACTTCTAACACACACGGTGTGATAAAACATCTTAATTGAAGCTTAATGTTGTCGTCAGCTCCCGCTTGGTATACCAGTGCTGTGCCAGCATACAGCAAGCCACCTGGTGACGAATGAGCGTACCACTATAGCTCCAATGGTAAAGCATTCTTAAATTCAAACCCTTATTATTGTAGAAGTCTTCCTTGTGAACAATCGAGATTTTCTTCTAAAGATGCGGAGCAAAGTTCTCTGCGAAATGTGAAGAGTTTTGCCTTGCTTTTTTGACACAGCGTAAGCCCAAAAGCCCATATCATATCTACAAGAACTGTATTGTTTGCTGATACATAGCAATTCAAGGAGGGAATGCAAGTAAACTTTTGGCACCTTGAAATAGAAACTTTTGGAATGGTGATTAGTGTCACAAAGAGTAACACTTTGATCATGACAAGAAGAAACAGAACAGGCAGAATAGAGATTAAGATAAGATATGAGCCTGTAAAGGTAGTGGACAGTTTTAGATTCTTGGCAGCATGCAACTGAAGATTGGACAACAGAATTAATTGCAGAACTGAGCAAGCAACAAAATTCTACCAGTATGTTGGATACATCTTATGGAATTAAAATATACCGCTGATATGCAAGAAGACTTTTACCAATACTGACGTCTGGACCTCGACGAAAGCAGGATTCAAGCAGTAGATGTGAAGTACCTAAGGACAATAATTACAATAAATTGAAAGTCCACCTAATCAATACTTATTTTAATTTTGATTATATGTACATCACAATCAATCAATCATTCATCACTAATCTGCATTTAGGGCTGTTGCCCAGGTGGCAGATTCCCTATCTCTTGTTTACTTAGTCTTCTCTTGGATAGAGTGATAGAATTTGGAAACTGATTGATAAATTATTCCAGTTTTTTTGTTAAAGAATCAGTAAGTTTTATGTCAATCAGTATGATTTTTCAGACGAGAGGATTTTACATCAACATGTTTTTATTTTATCAAGCATGATCATTGTATTTTAATTCCACTTCATCATTATTTTTAATTTGTTTGTGTAATGCAATAATTGACGTACCGAGGATGGCCTTTAGATTAGGCCGAAACATGTATAGATATCGTCCCAAATAATACAGATGATTGTTTTGTATTGAAAAGGAGGATCATATAAATACTTTTTATTTGTAAAGTGATAACTGTCAATATGGAATGAGATTTATATCATGCAGATTATTCCAGTACCTAATTCATTTTCCTATAAATGAATATTTGCCCTGATTTGTCCTCTTGAATTCAAAACTTTATCTTCATATTACAATCTTTCCTACCATTAATAGTTCCACTGAAGCTTATTAGTGTATTAATGGCATTCCGTACCATCACTCCACTGACAGCTCTGAACATACCGCTTAGTCGAGCAACTCGTCTCCTCATTTCCAAGTCTTCCCAGTCCAAAGTTTGCAACATTTTTGTAACACTACTGTTTTGTCAGAAATCACCCAGAACAATTTGTGCTGCTTTCCTTTGGATCTTTTTTTTTTTTTCATATATCAAGTGATCCTGGTGTGGATCCCTGACATTGAAACCACACTCTAATTAGGGTCGTACCAGAAACTTATACTCTCTCTCCTTTATGTTGTTACTACAACCCCTAAATACCCTCCCTCATAACTAGGGGCAGATGTTGTTGAAATGTCATCCTCTTTTCCCTTTGGATTAGGACGTTGATCAATGGTATAGAAATTCATTCTCCATTATAACAAATGATAACACATCCACGAGATAGTGGGTTCGAATCCCACTTATGGCAGCCCTGAAGATGGTTTTCTGTGGTTTTCCATTTTCACACCAGGCAAATGCTGGAGCTGTACCTTAATTAAGTCCATGGCCGCTTCCTTCCAACTCCTAGGCCTTTCCTATCCCATCATCGTAATACCTATCTGCGTCAGTGCGACGTAAAGCCACTAGCAATATATATATATAAAACACAAGTGCACTTCACATTATCACCATAATGGTTTAATAAGTGCACTATTACATTTTAAGAACGAGTTTTATCATTTGTCAGTTTTAATTATAAGTGGCTGAGGATGACCCTGAATATGGTTGAAACTAGTTCCACAATGTGATGTATATATAATCACATATTAAAATAAGTATCGATTAGATGGACTTTCTCTCAACCTATTGTAATTGTTTATCAGTACAGAACAAACATGATTATTATTTCATAAGAAGTTCCTAAGGAGCATGAAAGAAAAGACATGAGGAGATATGAAGAAGAGTAGTGGACATTAATTGCAAGAAAGAACTGATAGAGCAAACCTAAGGTAGTTTGGACTTGTGATGAAAATGCAGAGCAAGAGGGTTCCAAAGAAATACCTTTGAGAAAACGATAATTTGAAAGAGAACTAGAGGACAGCCTCAAAAGAAATGGAGGGACTCTGCAGTAGAAAGTAATAAAGCAAGATTTTGAGTGTATGTATGTGCAGGGCAAGGCCACTGCTGATAAACATCAATAATATAGATGTTGATTCCAATAGGGAATCTAAAATATTTGTCCCGAATGAGTAAATTTATAATACCAATATAAATGGTCCGTTATTGGACGTTATAAATTTTCCAAGCAGGCATCAATTTTTGGTAATGAGACAAAGTCTCTCATAGTGCATTGGCACTGCCGGTGGCTCCAAATAGCCTATGCAGTGGCCTCCACGGTATCCACTAACCATGTGTCTTGGTAGGTGTGCTAGGTACCAACTGATGAGCCCAACCTAGCACACGGGGGCGAAACACTGGCAACCAGGAATGAGTAAGCTGGAAAATTTATAATGTCCAATAACGGACCATTTATATTGGTATGATAAACATTGTGCGAATTGGAAGTGTGTTACCTTCCCTGACTTAGTATGAATTTCATTCCATATTGATGGTTTTTCAATTACATCTGTGAAGATGATATATCTACATTATCCAAACATGTTTTGACCCATTTTAGAGTCATATTCAGTGGAAAATAAGTTGTAAAATCATAAGTTACAATAAAACACTATTTCTCAATAAACTATTTAACATGTTAAATAGACACATTAGTGTGCTAAGAAAGCTATAGCTAATAAAAGGCCTCATTATTCTATACCATGAGTGTTTATTTATTAATCGCTGGGATGAGTGGCTTAGATGGTTGAGGCACTGACCTTCTGGCCCCAGCTTGGGAGGTTCGATCCTGGCTCAGTCCGGCGGTGCTCAAATACACCAGCCTCATGTCAGTAGATTTACTGGAGTATAAAAGAACTCCTGTGGGACAAAATTCCAGCACCTTGGTTCTCCAAAAATTACCAGAAGTGGTTACTCGGACATAAGAACAATAATCTACATATAATTTTTATTAATCATTTGTGCGTTTAAAAATGGCTCGTTCTGTCAGGATATTAGTTCAGTAATTTTTTTTTAATGACTGAGAGGGTTGTACATTTTTCTTTCATTATAAAGGAAGCCATTTCTGTTGCATTTTGACTTGGCTAATTTATAACCGAGGTTCTTGAACCCGTTGAAGTATTCAGTATACCATGAATTTAGAAAATAAATTACTCAATGGATTCTTTTCCAGGTGTTTTCTAAATTTATGTTATATTGAGTTTACTTTGGCCAGCTCAAGAACCTCAGTTATTTAAAAAAACTCCAAGTTGTACTGTAATTCATAAATTCCAGTAGTTCACTCTTTTTGCAGAAATGACGTATGGCCTTTAGTGCCGGGAGTATCCGAGGACAAGTTCAGCTTTCTAGATGTAGAGCTTTTGATTTGACGCCCTTAGGTGACCTGCGCGTCATGAGGAGGATGAATAATGATAAAAACACATACAACCAGCCCCCGTGCCAGCGGAATTAATCCATTATGGTTAAAATTTCCAGGACCCCTATGATCAAAGGCCAGCACGCTAACCATTTAGCCGTGGAGCCAGACTGTTTTTGGGAAATAGTGTGTGTTGAGGTAAGAGGGGAGGTTGATGTCACACAGTGCTCACAGATTCACTGTAAGTACCTAGGTGTTAATATATTAAAAAAAAAAATAAAAAAAAATAAAAAAGATTTTCATTGGGGTAATCATATTATCATAATGTATAAGTTTCATTTCCGTATTGATTGTAGCTACAACATAAGATTGATACTGAATGTATTGATAAGGTGGAGGCTTCAGTATCAACCTTATGTTGTAATCATATCAACAGGATTTTAAATAGAAGTTAAGATCTCATCATGTGTATGGTTATTGGGTATTTAGGGGTTGTTGAAAGGATGTAAAATACTTGATTAGAGAGTTGGAAAAGATCCAAAGGAAAGCAGCATTATTTTTTCTGGTTGTAGTGTTAAGAAAATGTTCCAAATTCTGGGCCGGGAAAACTAGGGATTAACGTGATCAGTTGCTCGACTAAGCAGTATGTTCCAAGCTGTCAGCAAAGAGATTGCGTGTAATATCAGTAGACGAATAAGCTTGAATGGAGTTTTTAAAAGTAGGAAAGATAATATGAAGATGAAGTTGGAATTCAAGTTGGCAAATATTGGTTTATTGGGCAAGAAATTTGTGATTAGAATAATTTACCATGGGAGATGTTAAATAATTTCAGAAAGGTTAGAAATTTATTAAAGACTAGACAAATGACTTCCAGGAAATTGACGAATAAGTTTGATAGGTGTCTTTAAAAGTAGGAAAGATAAAGCTGGAATTCAAGAGGACAAATTGGGGGAAATATTCGTGTATAGGAAGGGGAGTTGGAGATTGAAATCATTTAAGAAAAGGCTAGGAAAAGAACAGATAGGGAATCTGCCACCTGGGCGACTGCCCTAAATGCAGATCAGTATTGACTGAGTGATTGCCACCTGGGTGACAGTCCTAATTGCAGATCGGTGATGACTGAATTTTTCAACATAGAGCATCACACAGAAAATCTCTTTGGTGTCTTTCTCAACAAATGGGAAATTCCAATGGCTCTTTATTGAAGACAATCATCCATCAAGAAATAAATTCAGTTTCCCAAGGAAAGTGACTGATGATTTCAGTAGTTCATTGCAAAAAATGAAGGACAGCAGATCTAGCATCCCCTTGCTGACAGTGACTAGTATTGAAATTGCAGTTAAAGCATGGACTTGTGTTGCCATTCATCTGCGAGTACATGCTGTGTGGCCCATGCAGCCCTGTCTTGTGCACAGGAAACTGATCGTCGGTTCACCTTGAATGTCAGAGAAAGGAGACAAGGAAGGGGATAGGATTACACAGTAACAGGCTAAAGTGGACAGAGAAAATAAGGGGGAGGAATTACTATCTTCATAGATTGTAGTCATCAATTCGTGGTCTTTCTCCTTGTTTGATGTTGAAAGTATAGGGTAACAAGAAGCATGAGAGAAGGAAGTAAGTAAGCAGCATTATTTTTTCTGGGTGTAGTGTTTAGAAAATATTCCAAATTCTGGGTTGGGAAGACTAGGGAGCAAGGAGCAAGCTGGACTAAGCAGTATGTTCAAAGCTGTCAGCCTGGAGATGGCGTGGAATGATATCAGTAGACGAACAAGCTTGAGTGGAGTTTTTAAAGTAGAAAAATATGAAAAATAACTACCCATACCCCTTTCAGACCTGAAAGAAAACTGGAGGTGTGACTTTTTGTTTGTACGTCAAGAACTGACTAAAATGCTGCTCAATACACATATTAATAGTTTATTTTACAAAATAAAAACTAACATCCTAAAAACAGGACCCACACAATTGTGCGTATCAAAATTCAAAACCTCGTATCACGTACGAAGGTGTAGCTTCAAAATTTACGTTCACTAACCAATGTACACACTTCATTGAATATATTCCGGTATTCAGTAAAGCTTCTAGATTAATATAAACGCAGTAAATAAATACTTACTTTCGGCACTACTGCTTCCTGCCATCTCGCCGATCAACTGTGCTTTTTAAACTCTTCTTCCTTCGCCCTGGCGGTCATGCGCATACTAAAATCAATTGAAATACATGCCACGTGTCCTGCACAATCACTGCAGTCCAGTGTAGCGCCGAAAAAACATCAAATACGGTCAGGGATAACTAAAATACGAACCCGCACAATTGTGCGTACTCGGTCTGAAAGGGATACATTAGCAATATTGCAGACAGGCTTTGCTTGTTGCGTGGCTCGGGACCGGACAAAACTACTGTTGACTATTAATATGAAAGGAAAATGACAGGCAAAGCAGCTGGTGTTTTCCACGACTTGCCAATACCGAGTATTCATGGAGTATAACTGTCAAAGAATTCCATATATTGCTGTGGTTCATGACTTTCTACATGTCGAAAGTACCTATTAACAAGTGTGAAGTACAGGGAGCAATGTTAACACGAGAAAATGAAAAGCAGTTCTGTGTGTATAGAGTTAATAACCCATTCTTACTGAAATAAAATTTGATTCTCAATGAAGAAAACAGAGTTGTTTTGTTTTACTGCTAGAGAAAATAATTCAGATGACTTAAAAATTACATGCATGTGAATGTGATAGTTAACAACTTACTGCACTTGGTAAGAGAAAGATGATCAAAACAGAACACAGAGATGCCAGAATGTTTCTCTCCTACTGAATGCCTTATTGTGACACTGCGATAGTTTGTTATGGTGGAAGCCATTTCTTTCCACTTTTGATTCGGGTAATCGATAACTGTGAGGTTCTTCAGTCTGTCGAAACTATTTAAAAGAATTCTACGATTTTAACTATGCATTCTGTACAAGTGAATGTTGTTAGATCCTGGAGTATGGGGAGTTCTGATTTTTTATGTAGGGAGTGGTGTCTCCTGAAACATGTAGAAGTCAAAATAATTGTATAAACTTACGAATTTGATAATATATTGACAGGGCAGACCCAACTATCACCCGTGGTATTCTATCTACACTCCTGTGTATGCGGTGCTTAAATGAGCAAACACTGACACCCCAAAACAGGTGCTAAATACTGTATATGACTAGGCTTAATTTTGATACGGCTGAATAAAGTACTCCTACTGAAGTGGATGTACCAAACCTCAATCAGATGGAGAGGGGTCGTGTCAATCTTATTGTCAAGAGGCAGATGGGGCCAACTCCAAGCATCAGTCTGGCGAACTATTAGCTTTCATGTGAGGGCGCAATGCCTGCTCGACAGTATGTGGATAGGGTTATCAATCTAGTGGTTGCCCCCTCTGATGGTGACCGTTACAAGTGGAATGTTTCAGGACAGTCCTTGCCCTCACACTGCACACATGTGTAGGGAAGCTCTCCAAGACCTATTGAACATGTGTGGGACATGAGTAGATACCTGCCCAGTTCCCCTCAACCACCCTGAACTTTGGTGCTACAAGTCTGGGCCATGATTCTGCAGGAAATAATAAAAAATGTGCAGGATTCAGTAATGTATAGCAGCTTGGGGTGGGCACACACTGCACTGACCTGTGTCCCCATGTGCAAACAAAGGCATCTGAACTATCGTTGCATCAGTGTCTCACATCTGTCCACCCTGCAAACTAGGAGCGTTGTAGGCACGCCCATTTATGGTATTGCATTTTCATATTTCACTAATTATTGACTGAATTTAATTACTGTACTCAGCTGATCATTAATTTTTTTGAGGGCATTACACTTCTTTTGTTATAGACTCAATGTAATTATATTTAAGTCCAGGAGTGCATGGAGTTGAAATATGTACTGTCTCAGCATCTTTCTTCAGTGAAGATAAAATCTTCTGATAGAGAGCAATGGGTAATGTCTGCAGTTAAATTTTAACCTTGAATTTCCAAACAGCAAGTTAAATTGCTCAGGTACAAAGGTGTGTTTAGTTATTCAGGTTAGTGTCAGAATGTCTGCATGGTTTCCTGTAATGAGCCAGTACATGTTCCTGTTCACCATCACTCAGAAAGCTATAATTCCATTTTCAAGTTTTTCTTTAGTCTATGGTAGGATTGTAGTAAATAAAACATCATTCTTATTTATCTGAGAAGTATATTTATTTTCTACTCAGTAAAACTACTAACTCACTTAACTCCACTGGGGCTACAAGGAACTATGATTGTCGATGATAATAAAGAATTATATTTACGTAAATCACATTATATACAGTATACTTCAATCACATATTGGGATGAAATGCTCTATTAAGCTGCAATATCCTGTTTAAAAATTCCTGGACAGAGAACAAGTAATAGATAACAAAATAATAATTATAATAATATATTTTCTCCATAGCTAGCATCTGGAGGAAACCTTCCCCCATGTTATCAGAATAAATCATGATGAACATCTTTTATCTTCCTGTTCTGTGTTTATCATTCAGTAAATATGCTCTATAATATAAAAAAACATAATGAAAGATGCAGTACATATCTTCATGGACTACATAGCACCATGTTTCTTATCTAAAGGCCCAGTTTCATTATATTTTTTTAAATTTCCATATTCTTAAACATGATTGCTTGATGAACATCACTCTTAACCTCCATATTTTATTTTTAATGTGAGCATCTATTCATCAGACCACATGTTGAGTTTTCAACCCCAAAACTGGTTTGATCCCCAAAAGCTTAACCATTAGCTGCCGTATAAAGCCTGGGCATCACTGAATGGGCTTTCCTCACTGAGCTGGAAGGTGCTGTTACATATCAGTCTCCCAGACCCACTGAAATGCACACACCTACTGACCTTATGAACTACACCTTTACCCAATTCATTACAGTGACTAGCTGCATGTGGAATGATATTACTAGTCATGCTCATACCTTGGGCACTTTCCTTTTGTCAAAACCAAGGACGAGACCGAGACAGGTTAATGGAAGTAAGAAGCTTGAAGTTGCTCATATCAGAAGTACACTGTCAACATATCTTGCCTGTAATAATACCTGTGTTGCAAGTAACTACACCTTGTCTGAAATTCAGGTCTTCTTTGAATCTACTGCACCGTTAGGGCCATGTAGCTGTGAGCTTGCATTTGTTAGATAGTGGGTTCAAATCCCACCATCAGCAGTTCTGAAGGTTTTTTTTTATGGTTCGCAATTTTCATACCAGTCAAATGCTGGGACTGTGCCTTAATTAAAGCCACAGTCACTACCATTCCATTCCTAGCCCTTTCCCATCCTTGCGTCGCTGAAAACCTTCGATGGGTCAGTGTGACATTAAACCCCTAACAAAAAATAATAATAATAAAAATTGAATCTTGGTTGGTCTGATGATGTAGATCCCCACTTACAGAACAACTTAAGGTAGTTGCTAAGGACACATGATAATGAATGTCTTTGGAACTCAACACTGAATCCTCCCAGTTTCTATACAAGTGGTTGTCCAGTTGATCTAAATATCTGTTGTTATAATATGTTCAGATTCTGCTAAAATAATTTATCACACCTCCCCAGGCATTAGCTGAATCCCAAACCTCGAGTCTCAGAATATTTCATCACATTATGAATTTCCATTTAACCCTTCTCGGACCAGACATGTTTAAGGAAAGTTTGCCTAAAAGACCAGCTGGAGGAAACCTTCCTCCATGTTATCAGAATAAACCATGATGAACATCTTTATGTTCCTATTCTGTGTTCATCATTCAGTATAATCTATAATATAAAAACAATGAAAGCTAAAGTACATGTCTTCATGGACTACATAGCACCTTGTTTCTCATTTTATTCTCTTTTCATCAATCCATAACATAGATAGTAATAAAGATATGAATATGATTTCCAAAATAGAGAAAACTTTTTTAATAGAGAACGGATGCCTAGTTGTACTTTGTCTTTAAATAATAATCACCACCACCTTCCATTTGCAGGAAGTTAATAAGAGTTCTTGTTAAAAAAGAGGATTTTTCAAAACACAGTATAGTCTCTCTAACTAGTGCATTTATTGACAATATATCGTTTTTGCAATGGTAGACATTGATAGTATATCACTAGCTGGTCCTATAAGGATCAAGGAAAACCTATCTTCTTCTATTGTTCTGACAGGTTGTGTCAGTGTGTGCTGACATAGTCTAGGAAATCAGATATTTTCCTGTCTAGTTAGCTCTGCATATCCAGCTGATTCAGGCAAGCTGAAAGAAAATTCTAAAGAACATTCGTCATTCTGATTAAAACATTGTTGCATCATCTAGAAAGCAGTGGGATTCTAGTGTGAGTCCGAAGACTATACAACATTCTTTCCAGTTTGAACTTAAGCTTCTTTAAAGTAATATCTAACATAAAATGTAATGCAGTTGAATATATCATGGGGAAACACTGGATGGTAAATAAGTTTTCTCCAAGAAAAGAAATGCTACTGATGGCTAACTAGGTTTACTTAGAAAGAAATATGTTCTTCATTCTTGGGTAACAGTATGAAAGCCATCATACGCTATTCATGGACTGCTTAAAAAAAATAATAATAATAATAATAATTAAGTAGGTAATGGCCTTGGTATTTCTACTGAAATAACCAGATATTTTATTATAATTAGTTCTTTTCTTGGATTTTTTTTGTATATAAAGGCTTTATCAGAAAAAAAGCATAAATTGGTTTTAGTGAAGATGATTCTGAAGAATTCATCCTGTAGATTCTCTGTATAAGGCCTTTATTCCAGCAATATGTTTCTTTTAAATGTACATCCAGTATAACTTGGTTAATTTGAATGTTGTTAATTCAAATTCATGAATAATTCAAACTTTTCTGCAGTCCCTCAGCATTCTCATGCAACACAATTCAAATATTGTACTGTTTAATTCAAATTAAAAAAGATATTAGAATTCCCATATTTTCAAACATGATGTTTAATGGTGATGGACACTACCTGGGTGGAAGCAAAAGGTAGTGTAGAATCGTGCTCATGGTGGAAATGGAACTGAAGTTATTAGTAAGCTAAGAAAACATTCAAGCTCTTAGCCACCTGAGGGTATGCTCCTTGAATAGTATTCTAAAGAAGCATACTTTGAGTTTCGGTAACCAGGAAAATCCACTCGTGAGGCCAATTAATTCCATGGGAGTAGAGTGACAGCTGCCGGCAGATGAAATGACATTCTGCTGGCTACTGAAGATGGAGCATGAGGACACACAGTAAAATATTCACCATTAATTGCAGGTGAATATTTTTATGATAAAATGCCATGTAGATATCTATGGTCTCTTGTTTTGCTATATTCTACCACCACTGCAACTTGAGAAACCACTGAAAAAGTAGAAATCATTTTCATTTTGAGATTCAGAAAGTACTGTGTGTGATACTGATTCAAATGTATGATTCATTTGATTTTTCTTTTTTCTGGACCCTTCAAGTTTGAATAAACCAAGTTCTACTGTACATTGTTTTATACATTATTTAATTGCTAAGATTGTCTGACCAATGGATTGAGGAAGTTATTCATGCTTGATCAGTTTGTCTGTCTTTCTGGATAGGAACGTTTTTTATATACACACACACACACACACACACACACAGAGAGAGAGAGAGAATATGCTATTTTAATGAAGATGAAAAAGATTCAGGGTCATAATGCTAGAGAATTTTAGAGGAATCTGGAATGTAACTTTTAGGAGGGGAAGAAAAAGGATTGTGCAATGAATATTTTGTTGCTTAAGAAACAACACCGCATATATGACAATGCTCTTCCAATCCGTTATTTCCGTCATGTCTCATCATGCCTCCCAGCCACATATGGGTAAGCAGTCCATCTGAACAATTTTCATTAGTGTACTGTAGGCTGTATGTTTGCATATTGTACTTACGCACTTGTATATTTAAGGTTCATTTTCCTTTACAGGTTGCCGTAGGAAAACGAAACAAACAACAAAAAATGTTCTGATGGACTGTACATCCCTATGTGGCTGGGAGGTATAACCGGTCTTAAGGAATATGATGGATAGTAAGAGCATTGTCAAATACACGGTGTTGTTTCTTAAGTGGCAATTTATTTTTAAATGATTATACACATGTAATTGATGGCAGAAAGGTACAATAATTCAGTAATGCCGAGTCATTTTGTGATTTTAGAACATTTACCTAATACAGTCTTTAACACCATTGCTCTCTCAATGTTTTTTAATGTAGATAACAATTGTTTGATATTTTTAATATCAGTACTGCTTACCTCTTCTTATGATGAAAAAATATACAGTAATTTAACCTTCAAATTATCCTGTAGAACCTTGAGAGGGGAATTCCTCAAGGCAGTATTATCGGACCTTTATGTTTTCTTATATATTTAAATGATATGAGTAAAGGAGTGGAATCGGAGGTAAGGCTTTTTGCAGATGATGTTATTCTCTATAGAGTGATAAATAAGTTACAAGATTGTGAGCAACTGCAACGTGACCTCGAAAATGTTGTGAGATGGACAACAGGCAATGGTATGTTGATAAACGGGGTTAAAAGTCAGGTTGTGAGTTTCACAAATAGGAAAAGTCCTCTCAGTTTTAATTACTGCGTTGATGGGGTGAAAGTTCCTTTTGGGGATCATTGTAAGTATCTAGGTGTTAATATAAGGAAAGATCTTCATTGGGGTAGTCACATAAATGGGATTGTAAATAAAGGGTACAGATCTCTGCACGTGGTTATGAGAGTGTTTAGGGGTTGTAGTAAGGATGTAAAGGAGAGGGCATATAAGTCTCTGGTAAGACCCCAACTAGAGTATGGTTCCAGTGTATGGGACCCTCACCAGGATTACCTGATTCAAGAACTGGAAAAAATCCAAAGAAAAGCAGCTCGATTTGTTCTGGGTGATTTCCGACAAAAGAGTAGCGTTACAAAAATGTTGCAATGTTTGGGTTGGGAAGAATTGAAAGAAAGAAGAAGAGCTGCTCGACTAAGTGGTATGTTCCGAGCTGTCAGCAGAGAGATGGCGTGGAATGACATTAGTAGACGAATAAATTTGAATGGCGTTTATAAAAGTAGGAAAGATCACAATATGAAGATAAAGTTGGAATTCAAGAGGACAAACTGGGGCAAATACTCATTTATAGGAAGGGGAGTTAGGGATTGGAATAACTTACCAAGGGAGATGTTCAATAAATTTCCAATTTCTTTGAAATCATTTAGGAAAAGGCTAGGAAAGCAACAGATAGGGAATCTGCCACCTGGGCGACTGCCCTAAATGCAGATCGGTATTGATTGATTGATTGAAGACCGTTGAGTGATTCTATCCTGAATACACTACTAAGGATGTGTATTTTACTAAACCAATGTTAGTCATCTTACACTAGACTAAACCTTTATCATTTATGACACCTGTATGCTGTATTCGTTAGGAAGACGTCAAATTTAAGAAACGAGGTTCCCACTTCTGAAGGTGCATGTGGCCCTGAAGTTCACTCAGCCTATATCAAAACTGAGTACCATTAATTCCTGGGGGCAAAGGTGGCCACCTACCGTGGAAGAACGTACAGGTTGGGCACACACAAACGGAAAATTTTAAATATGGCATGTGCAAAATTTTTCTCCTATTTATGCTCACCTAGTAAGTTTTTCTCAGCGTTTCCTATGCATATATATTTTGCTTTTGTTAGTTTTCTTACTTTTGCACTGGTGTGTAAACTTGCAAATTCACAAATGTTCTACAGTGCTTGAAAAGTATTGTAGAGGATGGTTTTTAAAATGTTAGGACATACAATGCCAGGAGAACCAATGTGGCATACATCACATTTTAAGCTGCGAGGAGGACACTTTTAAGCGAACTCTTGACAAAGAGTGACAGAGCATATGTTTTTTTTCTTAGGAGTTTCAAAAAGTGCTGCATCTTACAGTCTTAACATCTTGTATTGCAAATGTGAGATACTTGTGCATTAGTAACTGAAGTATGCTAATTTAGAACTCAAGGCTCAATCTTGATTTTCTGGGACATCCAACAAAAACACACAGCTCAATTTTGTTTTATTTTATTTTAATGATAATTTCAGAAAGGATGGTTGATAATTTAAAGGTTTAAATTAAAATCTAAATTAATAAACTCCCAGCTAAAATATCAAATCTAAGGAAACTGCATTCAAGATATGGTGCAGTACACACTGATGAACAATTGAATTAGAGGCATCTGCTCTTTTGGTGAAATGGCACTGTGATCAGTCTGACGAATGTAATAATACAGCATGGTATGTGACTGATGCCGCCAGACCTCATACTAGTCGTGCAAGTTAGTTAAACACAGAATGGCTAAGACATGAGATCTCCGTGCATTTGATGGCAGCCAGATTGTCAGTCCAGACGTATGGGTCATTCCACCTCTGAAGTCGTGCAGGCACTGGGCTTTCCACTGGCCACCACGTCAAGAGGGCACCATGAGTTCATGGATTTGGGAAAATCTACTGCCGCCATCGTCAATTCTCATGGCGTGCGTACAGCGAATTTATGACAAGAGGTCACCGTTGACTAGCTTAGATGGTAAGACGAGTCACAGTGCAGCAGATCGCCGGCAAAATGTTAGATAATAGTGAGAACCATCCAGAGCCATTTCATCCTACTGGGGGTACAGAAGCTGCCGTCCCACTAGAGGATCTATCCTCACCGCACGACATAAGAAACAAAGACTGATATGGGCAAAGGAACATAGTCACTGAAATTTCGAAGCATGGTAAAAGATCACCTGGAAAATGAGTCGAGGTACCAGTTTGTACACTGATGGCAGTGTATGAGTGTGTCACCAAGAACATGAGGCATTGGATCTCTCTTCAGCAGGATACAGTTCAGGCTGGTGATGAAGGTATCCTCATGTGGAGACTGGTCATATGAGATAAAATGTGGCCTTTTAATATAAATCTCATCATCATCTTCATATCCAGTTTCTAGCTTCCCGGGTTGGGTTGTGAATCAAGGACCTCCACTACTCTTCTCCTTTTTTAAGCACATCTTCTGGTTTTCCTCCCCTCTTCTCTATGCACTCCCACACTGAATCTGTCCACCTCTTTCAGGGTCGTCCTCTTCATCTCTTTCCTGTTAACTTCTCTGAAAAAGCTTTTTTTGGCACTCTCTCTTCTCCCATTCTCATCATATGCCCATACCAATTTAGCTTTGTTGTTTCTATTCTGTCTTGAAGTTTCAAGATTCCTGTCCTTTTCCTTATCTCTTCATTTCTAGTTCTATCCTTTCTGGTCTTGCCCTCGATACCTCTTACGAATTTCATTTCCGCTGCCTGTATTCTACTCACCTCTTGTTTTGTTGTAGTGCACGATCCAGCTGCATAGGTTAGTATGGGTTCATAATAGGTTGAAGATAATACTTCCTTACATTTCCTCGGGACATCTCAGTTCCACATAATACCCCTTACACTCTGGTAGAAGCTGTTTGCTGGTTGTATTCTTTTTCCAATTTCCTTGGTAATCTTTCCATCTTCTGTGATCACACTTCCCAAGTACTTGAAACTTCCATAATTTTACCATTCAGTTTTATCTTTCCTCTTCCTTCCTTCCTTCCTTCCTTCCTTCCTTCCTTCCTTCCTTCCTTCCTTCCTTCCTTCCCCTTGTCATCACTATTGTTTTAGTTTTCTCTCTGCTTACTTTCATCCCAATTTTTTTTATCTCTTGATTCCATACATCTACTTCGTTTTGCACTTCCGTTTCATCCTCACCACATATAACTATATCATCTGCAAACAACATGGCTTTTGTTGCCTGTCTTCCCAATTGCTGTTTAATGTTCTTATGAATTTCATCCACGACTATGATGAATACTATGGGGTTGGAGACCAGTTTCAACTTTAAACCATTTTGTTTTTCCTATACTAGTCTTCACACTACTAACACAATTTTTGTACATAGCTTTTATCATTTGCACTTCCACTCTGTTAACTTGTTTTTTCCTTAATGTGTCCCATACCAACTATCTGGGCACACTGTCATAAGCATTCTCAATGTCAATAAATGTAATCACTATGTCTTTTCCAAACTCCCATCTTTTCTCCATCATACAGATATACATTTGCCACTGGAAAATGATACAATAACAATGTTGCCAGGTTATATCCACCCATCTTTTGCCTTCAGCACCCTCCAGGAGACCTACACCTACAGCAAGATTATTCACTTTCTTATCACAGTTGAATTGTAGCAGATTGCTTTGATTAACCTTCATGGGTATAAGGATGCTAGCCTCAATCCTATTAAGCACATCTGGGATGCTGTTGTGAGGGATGCAAGCACCGTGGAAATTGACCTAATAAATCTCTGTACATTTCGCAATGGTCGTCGATCAGCTCTTGTCTTGTCGACCCCATCATCGCCGCAGTCATCCGAGCAAAAGATGGTCCTACACAGTGCGAGTTGGGTATCTGTAATTCAGTTGTTCATCACTGTATTCACAGTTAAGCTTCATCACTAATATACACATGCCTGGATGAAGAGAGTATTTTAGTTCAACAGAAGGGGTAAACTTCAACTTCAAGATAATAAATTATTGTTTTTCAACTTCTGCACCTCATGAGTATTACAACAGAATAGATCAGATTTTTTTTTTTTTAGCATGGGAAGGTATTTTTAAAATGACATATTTCCTATAGTTTCTCATACAGACCATCCCTTTCTATAACCATTATTAACTTAAATACAGACTGGAGAAAAATATGTTCTCCGATATGAATAGCAAAACTGACTGTATAAAGAAAGAGAAGTCTGACATCTAGACTTGTAATATAAAAAAATGACTCTGTCCTTCATATATCAATAATTGTTTGTCCAGATGGTGTTACAAGTTGTATAATGATATCTGGTTTTGAATTATTATCTTTCACCACATTCCTCTGTTAGAAAGGTCATTTCATCTGGCATATCAATTTTTAATCATTGCAACATAAACTTTGATGAACTTTCATTTCCCATTGTATAAAATTATCAGAACTTGGGTAAATCAAGCTTAATAAAATGGAGTCTCCAGTTCTTCACACAATATGAAGATGCACCAAAATCTGAAATCTGCTAATCAGAAATTAGCTTGATAACAAATGAAACAAATTAGGTTCTTTAATGGCCAGAGAAAAAAGCCTGAATGTTGCACAAATACAACTCACTTATATTTAAAGACATCTGTCTTCATTTTTGAGAAATGTAAAGCCAATAACTAGCCTTGTTTTTTAATTTCTCCTCCTGAGAATGTGTGCATGCTCAAACAAGAATAACTTACTCAATGACAATCAGTGAAGATCACTAAAAAAAAGCAGCAAAAGTCAAGATATGTGCAACTTACATATGAATCTGAATTGCACAAAACTCAATGAACGTGTGTCACTGTAGTAACTCTTACATATATTTCATGGAGATTTTTTTGTATGAAGAAAGATAAAATAGCTTGGGTTCTAAAACTTTCTATGTTTTTGACCACCAAACATCCCAGTGGGTAATCAGTCACACTGTAAGTCGAATTAAATCTGAGATATGAAGAAACCAAGCTTTCTAACACCTACTTCTGAATTTTTTAAATCAAATAATTGAAAGTTCTCTATATCTCATTGATCATGCTGCAGAACCAGCACATTGCTGCAGATAAGGTTAATGGATATTATAATGATCACAATGTCAATAGGTAGCATATTTACCTTGAAAAGTAAGCACTATAAGTTTCTTCTAATTCACAAAATTTAAGGCAAAAATTGTTCAGATATGTTGAGAAGTTTAAATTACAGCTCTACAGGAATTTAGATGACTAAACCTGGTATTATAGTATTTCTTTCTAGTTTAAAAAATCTGTAATTCAATACAGTGGACACATGCTTAACTGGCCAACCCGGTAAATAATATCGCTGTTGCTTTCCGTTTCCCACGTTCGCGAGTACCTGCACTGTCTCCAATCCCACCCTGCTCGTGGACAACATGGAAGTTGTTTCAAATTGCTTATTAAGTACAAAAGCAGATGCCATTTTTAGTCACTGATTTATTCAGTGCAGTGAGTGGGTGATTATTTTAGAGATTATAAAATAAGTGCTGGGAAAATGAACTGGAACGTTTTAACAGTCCAGCATAAACTTAAAGCGCCAGAACGTTTAGATAAAGATGAATGTGTGTAATGAATTAAGAGTTGGGGAAAGTACTGTATAGTAAATGATCGGCAGCTCAATCAAAAATGTCAGCAAGATTATTGTATTCAGGTAGAATCTGAAAAATACTTTATGGTTGTGGTTTGTATAAGAGCTTTGTAAAGGAACTCCAGTTTCCAGACTGATATTGTAGTACTACTGGGTGGGCCCTTTATTTTAATACAAGCAATAAAGACCATGCCTGGTAAAATACAATGGGTCTAGGAAAAAAAAATGTTTTTGGCAGTTTCTGTAACTGATAAACAATAATGTGTTTGTTGGGTTTCCTAATATAATATGAAGTATGCACTGCACAAACCACACTAGCAGTAACACTCCTAATATGACATGGTATGTGTACGTTAGAGTCACTTGGTAATAAGTTACATCACATGGCACGACTCTCAGTTGCTTGATTCCGATGGTAACTGACAACAGAGAGAGTAATTTTAGTAACTTTCCTCAAATCAGCCATCTCTAGTTTTCTGTGTCTGGGAATGGAACTAAAAAAATGCCCCATCTCAATATTTTATACGGTTACGGAGATAGAAGTTTTTCTACTTTTCCGGCGGGATTTCCGAGAATACGGATTTAAGATTTTTGGAATGAAATAATTATAAAAATCCGCACAGCAGAACTCTAGAAGTAAGCATTAACATATGAACCCTTTGCTTTTCATGGTCTGGTCCTGAGCTGGCCGGTTAAGAGGGCGTCCACTGTACGTTCCTTCGATAGAATCAATGTTTGCAAGACATTTACCCAAGTGTGTATATCCTATTCTAAGATGGTATATTCAGAGCATAGAAAAAGTAGACAAGAGAGAAGTAGAAAATATCTGTACATAGTTTGTTTATAATATTGAAGTTATATAAACTGCAGAGAAAGTGACAAAAGATATTAGACAGTAATGAATGCAGTCTAATGAGGAACACTGATTATTTTTATTAAAAGCAATAATTTATATATTATAATAGTATATAGGCCAAAGCCTTCCCTTTCTATGTTCAGATAGTCAGCCTTTAAAATGCTTTTTGAAACATGATACACGTCATATCAGTGTTACATCTCACCACAGATCATTTCAATGAGCCACAGTTTGTGTTCCATAAGCACTGCCAATTATTTCCAAGCCAGAAGTGGTATTTTCTTCCAGGATATACATGTCCGTATCAGTAAACCAACATACTTAGAGAATATTACAACATCATGCATATGATTGATCTAATGACACTGCAAGCTTATTTCCTTTATCTACCCAGTTTCTTAAACGCCCCCTTAATTCCTCAAGAGATTTTGATTTGGCTTTATTAATTCGTTTGTACTTGACATCTTTTGGTTTGGTGACAGATCTGTGGTTACTCATCACTCGATTATACGTAGTCACCTGTTGACTCTGCTGTTGTTCCTCACCAGCTACCGGTACCTGACCGTTCGAATGACACTGCCTCTGTGGTGTCTCGTGAAGACGTTCAAAACTGCCGTAAAGAGCCTGAAGACGTCCGCTAGTCTGCCATGCTTCCCTACATTTGGCACTAGAACTTTCAACACGTGTTTCGGTAGGTACACTGTCTTCACCTGCACCAGTCTGTTGGACGTCTCCATCACCATCTTCTTCAACACTATACACTGTCTCTAAAATTTCAGGTCGACGTAGGAAGCCGTTAGAACGCCGAAGAGAAGAATATTTGTTGGATGGCTCTACAGCGTCGGATACGCTACGCACTACAGTAATGGCATCCATGCCAGAACGCAAACGAGGCAGTACGCTCATGATGTCGTGATCACTACCGAGTCCATCCTCCATGATGACTGCACTGTCACTATCATTCAGAGAGTCCAGGTTGGTCTCCCCGGTTGGAGAGTCATATTGTGTGAGGTCTGGATTGGACGAGTCCAGACCGGCATCGGCCAGTCGACTCTGCAGCACCTGAATGCTCCTTTGCTGACGGAGTATTATACTCTCCCTCTGTGCCAACAGTATTCCGATATCCTTCTGCTTCCTGCACAGTCGAGATTCAAAGAGAAGCAACTGCGATGACAGTGTTTTCAGCTGCTCTGTCCGTTCTTTATTCAGCCTCATCATCAAGTCCTCCTGTAAAAACAAAAACATGAGCGAATTAGGAGAGAGAATTGAATAGTCTACTCTTCATTGTAAACAGATTGATTACGACAGTGGTCTAACACAATAAGTCAGATGTAATGGAATGGATGAGGATAACATGGAAAATGTACACCAAAATTTGATATATCAGAGCAAAATTAACTTAGAAGAATGAGATCTGGATGTAGAAAATAAAACCAGAATCGGCATTGCAAGAAGTATTAAAATTAAAACATCTTGAGGTCAATTGTGACCGCCAATGTGAAGTGTTGTGTTACTGGTGCTGCTTACGATGTGACCTCTGAAAGGCTCGTCAATGAACCGACTGCAGACCTTTGAAATGTAAATATTTCGCAGAAGTGTTCAAGATTTAACGGATTGACCACGTCACTAACAAGCCTGATACAATCGATGAAATGAAATGGCGTATGGCTTTTAGTGCCGGGAGTGTCCGAGGACATGTTCGGCTCGCCAGTTGCAGGTCTTTCGATTTGACATCCGTAGGCGACCTGCGCGTCGTGATGAGGATGAAATGATGATGAAGACGACACATACGCCCAGCCCTCGTGCCAGAGAAATTAACCAATGATGGCTGAAATTCCCGACCCTGCCGGGAATCGAACCCGGGACCCCTATGACCAAAGGCCAACACGCTAACCATTTAGCCATGGAGCCGGACTGTTCTCTCTCTTAAAAAACCTACACTTACAACAGCTTCCAACCTTTTGCTGTTCGTCGTCTTTTCGCACAATATTGATGCCCATCATTTCTTAGCAGACAAAGTAGGGGTCCCCATACTACTGAAAATGAAAACCTACAGCCTGTTTCCAGTCAGTGACCGGGTCAGGGATGGAATGAATGAAGCCCCATCTTGCGACTGGGATAGGAATTGTGCCGGCTGCCGAGGCCTTGTCGCACTCCTCTTAGGGCAATGATTAATGAAGGACAGATGAAATGAAATGATATTGGAGTCAATCGAAGGGAAACGTGAAATAGGATGAAGATTATCCTGGACGCAGAACCTCCGACAAGTGGTTCGCCATCCACGATACGGCAGTTCTGATACGAGAAACAAAATCCACAGTTGTAGCTCTTCAGGCAAGCAACTCAATGTTGAAATCATCCTAGGAATATGAGCTACGAATTTAATGTAAATATAATAAAGTATGAGAATATATTCTTTATTTATTCCTAAAAATTAGAGGTATTCAGACAGACTTAACACAAAGGTCACGCTAGCTGAATTACATTGCAAGTGGTTTCTGACCGATATGGCAGCGGTTCATGCCTCCGCCAATGCTTTTGGAATTCTTGAAATTAAAGTCGCGTACTAGTGATTCGGATTGCACGTAGAACTAGAGGTTAAAGCGTATGATCACGATAATAATAATACTGTAATAATAATAATAATAATAATAATAATAATAATAATAATTTCGTGTGGCTATTTCTAGCCGAGTGCAGCCCTTGTAAGGCAGACCCTCCGATGAGGGTGAGCGGCATCTGCCATGTGTAGATAACTACGTGTTATTGTGGAGGAGGATAGTGTTGTGTGTGGTGTGTTAGTTGCAGGGATGTTGGGGACAGCACGAACACCCAGCCCTCGGGCCATTGGAATGAACCAATGAAGGTTAAAATCCCCGACCCGGTAGGGAATCGAACCCGAGGCCCTCTGAACCGAAGGCCAGTACGCTGACCATTCAGCCAACGAGTCGGACTATGATCACGATAACAACACGTAAATCAACAAAGGTTTTTGAAAACTTTTTAACCGAGCAAGTAGCCGCGCTGTTTGGGTCACATAGCTATCACCTTGCATTCGGGAGTTAGTGGGTCCGAACCCCACTGTCGGCAGCCCTGTGGTTTCCCATTTTCATATCAGGCAAATGCTGGGGCTGTACCGTTATTAAGGCCACCTTCGCTTCCTTCCCACTCCTTGCCCTAAGACCTATCTGTGTCGGTGCGATGTAAAGTAAATTGCGAAAAAAGAAAGAAAAAAAGTCTTTCACGCACTATGTACTGTACAGTGCATGCACCCGGTGACCCTTACATGAAACAATAATAAGAAGCATGAGTTATAAACAACCCCATGGCACTACAGCCCTTGAAGGGCCTAGGCTTACCAAGCGACCGCTGCTCAGCCCGAAGGCCTGCAGGTAGTAGTAATAATGATCATCATCGTATGGACTCAGCTACCATGGTTCAGACCTTCTGAAGTGGTGCCATGTAGGAGGCCTGCCTACCCGGCATTCCGTTCTGCTGCTGTCTAGCGCCGGGCTGAGTGGCTCAGACGGTTGAGGCGCTGGCCTTCTGACTCCAACTTGGCAGGTTCGATCCTGGCTCAGTCCGGTGGTATCTGAAGGTGCTCAGATACGACAGCCTCGTGTCGGTAGATTTGCTGACACGTAAAAGAACTCCTGCGGGACTAAATTCCGGCACATCGGCGTCTCCGAAAACACAACCTTTGGTCACAGAGGTCCCGGGTTCGATTCCCAGCAGGGTTAGGAATTTTAACCATATTCGGTTAATTCCACTGGCACGGGGGCAGGGAGTACTGTACGTGTCGTCTTCACCATCATTTCATCCTCATCACAACACGCAGGTCGCCTACAGGTGTCAATTCGAAAGACCTGCACCTGGCGAGCCGAACTTGCCCTCGGGCATTCCCGGCTCTAAAAGCCATACGCCATTTAATTTTTACTACCAGATGACAGAGTAAACCGGATCTTTGTTGGGTTATCTATAGCCGACTTTTAATTTTGACGGCTAAACACCGAAATGACTCTCCTGAGTTCTTTTAGTGGGATGTAATCAATCAATACTGATCTGCATTTAGGAATGTCGTCATTGTACGACACCCTTCAAAAACCCGACTACTTCTGCCGGGTTTGAACTCGCGTTCTTGAGATCCGGAAGCCGACACTACCGCCGATCCACGAAGGAGCTAAATGTTACTGATGTAAAATTAAATTTACTCTACCTGAGCCTTGACTCGTCGTCTCCAGGCTAGTAGCTGATGAGACTGGGCCCGGTGCTTCTCCCTCAAATCTTTGATGATTTTACGGGCTTCTTCCAGGTTATCTATTCGCTCCTCCATCTCGTTCTCTTCTTGATTACTGTAACAGACAAAAGAAGAAGACCAGATGTCAAAACAGCATTGTTCAAACATTCACTACATACAAGTCAATGTTATAATTTTACACTCTTCCATACCCAAGAATCGAACTCATAAAATGACAAAGGTAACTAAGCAGCGCCAGGGCCACGAACTAATCAAGGTGGGGTGGGGGGTCCCTTCTTCCTCAAGTTCATCCAAGAGTAAATCCACCCGGTGGCGTCAAGTCTCTCTGGTCTGAGACCGTGGTTAGGCGGTTCGAGGCCCGTTGGTGGAAAAAGTCACCTCCAGAATGTTGGTCGACAAGGTGGGGGTATACATTTTTTCTGTTAATTTAACGTCGCTCTAACACACTGTAGGTTTCCGGCGACGCAAGGATCTGAAAGAACTATAGCTCATTACACGTTAAGAAAACAGTATTGCTCTTATGGACCTACAAGGAGTGAACACACCCTCTCTGGGACAAGCATAATTCCTCGCGATTAAGGGATATTTATACCGTACTTCGTAATGTATTATGAAAGATAAAAAGGTTGAGGCATTTTTGCCAGTGAATTATTAAAAGAACTAAATAACATTTTCTTTTTCGTAAATATATTCGTAGGGAGGAAGCACAATGGCAGGAACAGCCATAGCTTCGCTGTCTTCCTTCAGATTCCTTCTTCTGTGTTGCTCTAGTATAAGCATCGAGTAGTCCCTCACTCTGTGAAACGCCGGCAGCTCACTTCTGTAGTGAAGTCATCAACAGAATCTATTTGTTTCGCGTGTGTTTTTTGGCTTTAAATCAGTGCGTACTTGTCTTGCGTTGAGCGAGAGTTGGTTATATATTGTATAGTGTGTCTGTGTTTTCTATTATTTTCGTACTGTACAGAAGTTGTTACTGAAGATTTTGTTGTTGTGGAGTGCAGCGATACGTCATGGCATAACTTGTACCGATAAAAATATTGGCCGTGTGTTTTGTTTGTGCTTGGTTTTGTTATTTAGCTGTTCTTTCTTAAGCGCATTTTAATTTTACCACTTCTTTTACGACCACATTTAATTGTTACTATTGTTTTTGTGAGCGATACGACACCACAATAGTACTACCCGTTGTCTGGGGAAATTTCTTCTTCTTCTTCTTCTTCTTCTTCTTCTTCTTCTTCTTCTTCTTCTTCTTCTTCTTCTGTTTACCCTCCAGGTCGGTTTTCCCCTCGGACACAGCGAGGGATTCCACCTCTACCGCCTCAAGGGCAGTGTCTTGGAGCTTCAGACTCTAGGTCGGGGGACAAAACTGCGGAGGAAGACCAGTACCTCGCCCAGGTGGCCTAATCTGCTATGCTGAACAGGGGCCTTGTGGGAGGATAGGAAGATTGAAAGGGATAAACATAAAGAGGGAAGGAAGCGGGCGTGGCCTTAAGTTAGGTACCATCCCGGCATTTGCCTGGACGGGAAGTGGGAAACTATGGAAAACCACTTCCAGGATGGCCGAGGAGGGAATCGACCCCCCTTTTCTCAGTTGACCTCCTGAGGCTGAGTGGACCCCGTTCCAGCTCTCGCACCACAATTCAAATTTCGTGGCAGAGCCGCGAATCGAACCCGGGCCTCCGGGAGTGGCAGCTAATCACACTAACCACTACATCACAGAGGCGGACCTGGGGAAATTTACTGAATGCAATTAATGCACCCCTCCACCTTCAAACCCATAAAAAATATTGATTTTCTATTTTCTCCCGCAATTTGCCTTACACTTCAATACTGAGGTTTTTTATATGCCGTAGTTTACCTCTGAGTCTGTACAAACCAAAAATAGCCCCTGTAAACACCCCATCCCTTTTAGTTCATAAAAATAATTTGCAGCTTAGTTTCTTCCGCTTTTTATCTTGAATGTAAATACTGAATTTCACAAATGTTTGTGTCACCGTTTTCTCGTGATCAGAGCCATTCGATATGGCGACTCTGTTGTCATAAGAACAATACTGTTTTCTTAACGTGGAATGAACTGTAGGATAGGGAAGGAAGAGGCCGTGGTGTTAATTAAGGTACAGCCTGTGTGAAATTCGGAAACCGCGGAAAACCATTTTCAGTGGGTTTCGAACCCACTATCTACCGAATGCAACCTGATAGATACGTGACCCAAATCGCACAGCCACTTGCTCAGTGGTAACAGTTTTAATTATGGATAAAGATTTATATTTACTACTATATGAAGCAGTATTCGGCAGTGTAGGATAGTGAGCAATGTATGCCAGAGATCTTTATTGTTTTTATTATTAACAAATGCATCACGATTGGGAAATATTGCGGTGGCTATGGTCACTTACAGTAGTGTAATAATAAAGTTAAAACAATTACCCAACAAGAACAAGTGTATGGAAAGAAAATATTACAAAAAAACTACTAGTTCTACATTCAAAATCCAGCATCATCGTTGTTAGGGTCGAATCGGTGGCCTGTCAGATAAGGGGCAGCCGGGACTCGATCCCAGAGTGTCGGGACAGGAACTTCAATCAATCAATCAATCAATCAATCAATCAATCAATACTGATCTGCATTTAGAGCAGTCACCCAGGTGGCAGATTCCCTATCTGTTGTTGTCCTAGCCCTTTCTTATATGACTTCAAAGAAATTGGAAATTTATTGAACATCTCCCTTGGTAAGTTATTCCAATCCCTAACTCCCCTTCCTATAAATGAATATATGCCCCAGTTTGTACTCTTGAATTCCAACAACCCATATAGGAATATTACTTTGTATTAAGGGATACCTTGTAATGGCATACAATTATATGCAATTCTGATTTATTCTATGAAGTCAGTAATGAAGGAAAAATATTCTAGTAAACCAGAGTCAGAAATGGTCTTAGGCAGACAGTGAGCTTGCTTCACATGTTTACGAGCACGGATGTTTGTATTGACAAACCGATGTTTAAGTAGACCGTACAAGTGCACGCGGTTTCGGTCGACAAAGGGAGCAAAGGCAGTATTCACGGTGCAAGGATTTTCCAGTCAAGACAGAGAAGCAAGAGTGCAAAATAAGAGATGGATATTAGCAGTTTGCCTTTATCTACCACTACGAGCGCTAATGTGAGTCAATGCAGTTTCACTTAAGCCCTTATATTCGGTGTGGAAATTTAAAAAAATCAAATAGCCTGAGGGTATTGAACCAAGGAACACATTACAGAAAGAAATTAGGATAGGATCTGAATAAAAAGGAAAACGAGTAAAGAAACAGGCGATTTTAGGCTGGTTTCCGGAACTGCATTTAGGCCGTAATTTTCAAAATTTGATTTCTTTAGTTTGATAGAGCTATCCAAGACTCATAATTTGGAACCTTTCCGAACCCTTTAGCCCTCCAACTTTCGGCACAACTGAGGAAATGTCTTAATTGTACCTGTTTCGTAGTATGGGGACCCCTACTTTGTCTGCTAAGACATGTTTACAACATTAAAAGTCAAACGATAATTAATCTGTCTTATGTGTGACTCAATCATGGCCGTCCATCAACGGTTGCTAGGTGACATCTCGTTTCACATTTGTATCGCTAATTTCAGATGACCTCCAGCCATAAGACATGTCTGTCTATCTGTCTGTCTGTCTGTCTGTCAGGTCATCAGCCCAGAGGCTGGTTGGATCCTCAAATAGCACCGTCAAAGGTTATGCAGTTATAGGGAAACCGCAAAAACCAATGGCAGAGCCCAAATGAGGCGTACTAAGCAAGATGAATGCCTTTGCTGGCAGGACCTAGTGTTTACAGTGCAATATGTCTTCTGGTATAGACTAGAGCAATTTTGTTACTTTCATAGATCTGTCTCTGTCTTATCCTTGGCTTTGACAATATGAAAGTGACTGAGGTATGAGCAATGCTAGTAATGCCAATCCTTATGCAGCCAGTCCCTGCTATGAATGGTGTGAAAATGTTGCTCATGGGGTCGGTTGGTGTATGCATTTCAGTGGGCTTGGCATACTGATATGTAATAGCAACTCTGGCTCGGTGAGGAAAGCAACTGGAAACTACTTCACTCCTCATTTCCCTAGTACGCCTCTTCAGTGATGCCTAGGCCATCTATGACAGCTGATGGCAGAGCTGTTGAGGATCCCACTTGCGGAATCACTGACGGACTGAACATACATACATACCAGTGGCGGTTTCTGGTATAGCGCAATGGAGCAATGAACCTCCAGTTTATATCAAATTGTACTCAACTATGTAATTTTCATAACTCCCTTGTCAATCTCGAAGCTCTTGCTAAGTCCCTCTATCCGTAATATACTCGTACTGGCTTTCAATTCATGTGAGCTGCGCAAGGTCTGTGGCTGGATACTTGTCTGGAATGAACCCCCTTGCAAAGGCGATCCCTCCGTCCGTACATAGGCGAAGGGAGTGGCGAGGTGCGGGGGGACGAAAGCCAGCACTAAGGCAAGACCAGGATATCGCAGAAACGGATCTCTGTTCTTTACGCATGCGCAATAGGCCATTGTCTCAAGACTAGCTAGTCGTGTTGTTGGGGTTGGGGTATGTGCCTGCCATCTGTTGGCCTTACGGGAATTTGACTAGGCAACAGAGAATAGTGCACCTAACTAGCGCTAGTGTTGAAAAGCATCGTTACTACCAAAAGTCACATTAAACTGTCAAATTCCAAATAATATCTTGTCCCAAATATATCATTACTTACTAAACACCTATTAATTTGCCTTCTTTGGAATAATTACCTTTTGGAGAGAAACTTAACTCAAAAATCATCGAGGCAAAGAATAGCGGCAAGGTAATACCAATGAAAACTTTTAAATATAGTTGTTATTATACAGTACTATTCCCATGACATCGGAAGCAGAAAGGTGTTTCTCTACCCTGAAGAGAATAAAGACTTTCTAGCGCAGCACAATGACCGAGGATAGACTTATTGCTCTTGCTATGTTGTCAATTGAAAGGAACTTTGTTCGAGACTCTGCGGACTTCAATGAAGCAGTTATTTCTTATTTTGCATGTGGTAAAACTCGGCATGTAGGCCTACCGTATTTTCTGCTCCTCTCGTATTTGATCACATTTCTAGAACTTGTCATCTTAGTTTAGGAGGTTACGGCCTACGATGGAAGAGAAGCTGGCGGAGATGGGGAGAGGAGAGGTTGGGGGGGAGGCAATTTTTTCTTCTTTTGAACCCCCAGTGATGAAAGTCACGCGCCGCCACTGATACATACATACATACATACATACATACATACATACATACATAGGCAAGATGAGGAGTGAGGTAGTTTACCATTGCTTTCCTCACTGGACCAGAAGGTGCTACTGCAGTACGACTGATCCTATGAGCATCACCTTTCATAACACTCGACACTAGTTGTGCTCCAAATGTCATCACTCAGCACCACCATACCCCCAGCAGCTTCAATATTGCCACAGCCATGGATGAGACTGGGACTTCGGTGGAAGCTATACTTTGCTTTGGCCTGTGCCAAGAGACGGATACAAAAATAGTGCATCCATCAAGAAATGGCAACAGGCCATCCATAAGACATACGTAAATCAAAACCATCACATAAAACGCGCAACAGTGAATACATTCCTCCACATGGAGTAGGCTTTAGGAAGGGCATCTGGCCGTAAAACGTGGCCTAGTTACGTGTGCGAAACTTTTCACATTAGCTGTCCCACCAACGTGTGGGCAGTAGTAGTAGTAGTAGTAGTAGTAGTAGTAGTAGTAGATCCAAAGGAGGAATACTCGACGGTACGATTACTCGAAACTTCTGCGGTTGATGCCCTCTATTTATTTATTTATTTCAAAAAATATTTGTTTCTCGCACAAACGTTCCTGTGGCAATACAGCGGTGTACACGCATGCACACAAATGGTGTCCCGATATAAACAAAGCATGGCATCCCCCCCCCCACCTCCTCGCTTAGCACAATTGCTACAGGCAGACAGCGTGCTACAAGTCTTTGTTTTGATTGAAATGGGCTCAGTGACAGATGTATAGCAATATGCACTCTGTAGGCTTACCTTCAGCACAACCCGATCATTCCTTTCCTTCCTTTTCAATAATTAAGTGGCATTCAACACTACCCCTTCACTCCCTTCCCTCCTTTTTAGTACTGGAGTGGGGGAATGCTGATTGTTTATGTAGACACACCATTTCTGTGCACGCGTTTACAACAACTCCATTTGTAAACAGATTTAAGACTGTCGATATGAAAAGTTTTACCGCGCTAGGTAGATCACTTCATTAACTAAGAACATATACTGACACGCATGACCTCTTAACTACATTCCATTTCAGTTGGAAGACAGCGAATTATGAAAACAGTTTTCTAACTGGTCCCCAAAAACGATGTTGCAAAATATCTGTGGTCATTTTGTTAACAAAAGTTACAAAATCCATCTCAGTTATCATGAACAGACTGTTTATTTGTCTATGAGATTAATTAAATACATGTACGTGTTTTAGAAATGTTACTAGCATGATATCCTCTTAATTAGCTTGTGCTTTGCATTATTAGTCAAAACTTTTATACGGCAATGAACCAACATTTCTTCCCCGTTACATTGCTATATGACATTCTCAAAATCAAGACTTTACGATGTCCTTCGTTGAACGTGACTTCGATCACAAAAGCTGCAACGTTCCTAAGATCGATGGTTTGAATCCCGGTGCTAGCAGCGGCTATCTGAGCGTGACCTTTATGCATCTTTACAATAACATAAGAAAAAACTGGGGCAGTAGGCCTACTCGAAAGAGTTAAATATTCCAATTCTAGGTCCAAATACACAATTCGTTACACACACTAGGATAGCCTCCATATTAACACACTGTAGTTTATTTCATGTGGTTATGAGAGCTGTTAATGTGTAGCCTTTCTTCACAACCTCGTTAACGTGATTACCCCCAATGAAGATAGGATTTCCTTACATCCCAGGTAAGTACACTGACTTCATGAGGTACTTTCACCCCGTTGACACAGTAATTAAAACAAATGACTCTTCCTCTTGGTGAAACTTACAACCTGACTTCTCAACCCTTTTACTACTAATAATAATGATGTTATTTGCTTTACGTCCCACTAACTACTCTCACGGCTTTCGGAGACGCCGAGGTGCCGGAATTTAGTCCCGCAAGAGTTCTTTCACGTGCAAGTAAATCTACCGAGACGAGGCTAACATATTTGAGCACCTTCGAATAACACCGGACTGAGCCACTCAGCCCGGCAAAACCCTTTTACTATCATGCCATTCGCTGCTATTTATCTCACCACAATATAGTACAATGTTGTCAAATGATTTGGCTGAATTTCTCATAGTTGAGTCTGCAGCCTGGGTAAACTTTTTTATTTTTAAAAGCAGCGAAGGAAGGTAATGCAGCGGAAGTTCCAGATGACTGCACTCGTATAATGAATGTCTGTCTTGTTCAGAAATAATAAACCAGTCAATTGAATGTTGACTTGTACCTGCTGTACACGTTAAAGGTCATGGTGTAGCAAGTTGCGTGCCGGCTGACTGGAGATGGCGTGACACTCTTAGATTGGCTTCAATTGCTACCATAATGGTCATAGCAGCCGTACTGGACGGAGTGCCACAGGTCACGCATCATTTCTCCGGCGGGAAGCTAGCAGGTCGACAACCGATAAATATCCTCTTTACTTCTTCATAAGCAATGATTTTGACACGCGTTTCGTTATTTTTAATTTCATTAACTGTGACCTTTACATCGAGAGGAAAGGAAATTAAATGTTTGGTTTTCTTGCTCTCTTGGCGCGAAACAGAGATGATGTGCAGAAGGTGCTGGAGAATCTGCATGAAATTGGTAATTATACATAAAAAAATTAAAAGG
Organism: Anabrus simplex; assembly: GCF_040414725.1. Lineage (NCBI taxonomy): Eukaryota > Metazoa > Arthropoda > Insecta > Orthoptera > Tettigoniidae > Anabrus > Anabrus simplex. The sequence continues at coordinate 1,743,425,798 of NC_090265.1, forward strand.
TGATGGCTCTGTCAAAGCCATGGCCTCAGGGCTTTTCCATACAGAATACATTGTTGAGCTAAGGGCTTGAGCACGGGAAGAACTGAGAGCAGATGACTTCTATTAGTTTGTGCTGTAAAGACTAGATGGCGATATGCGGAGTCAAGGCGCAAGCAAATCCACAGCAATGCTGCTGCTTCCAAGTTTTCATTCCCCACCCTAAAAGGGTGGGGCGGGCCACCTAGAGAGTGTCGCCTTCTCCCTGTCCAGGGTATTGAACGGGAGTATTAGGGATTGGAGGAAGAGGGAGATGGGGAAGAAAATGATTATTGGTTTTGAGGATGTGTTGGATGGCTGGATGGTCTTGAGGTTAGGGTACTAATACTCTTTATTAGATTGTGCAGGCACAGGAGGGAGGGGTTTTTGTGTTTGTTTTTTATTTTTTCATTTTGTACTTTTTCGCGCATAAAATAGGGTATCTGGTTGACATACTATTTTTGAGCAGTCATTTTTACAGACTTCATAAATAGCTATAACAAAAATTGATTAACAGTACAGATAAGGAGATATACATTTTACATAGTTGGAAGAGAAGAAACTATTTTTAATTTAAAATAATAATAAGAAAAACATACATAGATATTTATCTTTTCCTATCAGATCCTGTGAACACAAACAAACTATTAGGACATTTAAACAGTTAATTACCTTGATATTTAATATATAATCATACTGAGGTTTAAAATACATAAACTTTACAGTAGAAAACTGGGTTTAGCTGAAGCATTTACATATGACTTATATGGGACTATCTATTAATTATGGGAGATGGAGTGGCAGGCAACTCCACTTATAAATAAGCTGAGAGCGATAAAATGTACAAGGAAGGTATGGAGGACTTCCCTTCGGACTTTTCGGAGGGAAGCAGTAGTATTACATCGTCTTCGGATCAGCCACGGTATATTAACACGCTCCCATCTATTGAAAGGAGAACCTCCTTCGGTGGGTACTTGCGGCGATCATATTACCGTGGTACATATCCTTACGGAGTGCGTGGATCTGGTCGATCTGCGCCGTAGGCTAACACTCCCGAGTACCATCTCCCTCATCCTGCGAGATTGCGAGCAGTCTGCAGACCTCGTCATCCGTTTTATGAGGGATAGTGGTCTTTTTTTTTTTTTTTTTTTTTTTTTTTATCGCGCGTACTACACGCGCACTTTTTCTTGAGCCCGGAGCTCGCTAGTGCGGAATCGGTAGACCTCGGTTATCTTCGACATCCATATCGGCAACCTTTGAAACACAAACTATGAATCGCTTATTCATCGCTCTGCGACATCTGGCGTACACTTCGCAAACTAGTACTGTTGTTGTTTACACAGCAAAGCCAAACTATATAATTCATGCTAGTAACAAGATTCGCATTGAGAAATGTTATATAATGTTAAATAATGTATGTGTGACACAATTGTTGACGTAAGATAATAAATGTTTAGGAAATTCATATCGATCGATCATATTATCGATTCAATTCAGATTTCATTTCCATCCAGTTGGCAGTATAACCGGAACTGGCAGCACTCCCTCCTTGCTCCTCACCCCGTAAAAATCGGGCTCAAGAAAAAGTGCGCGTATAGTAATAAAGTCCTTCGTCTTAGTGTATTTGTGTTACCTGCGCTTTTATCCCTTTGACTCTATTTTAGTTCGTGTTTGCGTATTTTAATGTGTTATTTTCACTTCTGACGTGAATCTGTACTTCCAGGCAATGCCTTATTCCATTGTCACCTCTATTTTCTATACTTTTATTAGAAAATAAGGCATTGCGAATTAGATCCACTGATTGTTTTAATCTCATAATCATTTTTAATCACCGTTTATTTTAAACTCTAGTCAGTGGATATATTTTAATATGTTAATTATCATCTCATGTCGTCCATTTCGTCCCATTAAGGGCCGATGACCTTAGATGTTAGGCCCCTTTAAACAACAAGCATCATAATCATCATCATCTATTAATTATTACTACACTAAGTATAAACGGATACAAAAGGAAGTGGAGATATGTACAACAATAATGTACCTGGCTGAGTGTATTATGTGTACGCAATATAGTTTTACAATTCATTTGTCGTTCACTGTTTATGCTGTATTCCTAAACAAGACTTTATGTAGGTCTACAGTATTTCTATGAGAGCAGGTAGTAGCCAAAGGAGTATTTAGTTATGTCAAAATATTTATTGTTGTTGTTACCTACGCATAACCAAGTAAGCACGTGGTGTTTGTGTACAGAATAAATTTTGTTTCCTCAACATAATCTAATACACTGAGTAGAACGAGACATTAGGCACAGTAAAACTGTTAAAAGTTTTAATAGTTACACGTTCCTTCACTACAATTTGTCTCACAATGTTTGAGAGTCGTAGCATATCAAGTTCGCGTGATTTGGTTTCAGTAACGCACTCCCTATATGAACATCTGCATAAAATTAACGTTGCTCAACTTACAAAGTTTAGAAGAAATGTAAAAAGCCTAACATATAGTGCTCTTGCTCATTATTAGCAATATGCTTTTGGTATTCCTTATTCTTCCCACATGTATATACAAATAGGTTACATCTCCAACCATAGCGAAGCAAGTCACTTGACGAATGAGTTAACAGGAAACAACGATCCGTTTCGCAAACGTGTTCCTTAGGCCCGTGTAGCTCTGTGATAGCTGATCCAAAGCACGTTTCCGGTTTGCTTGTTCTACTGTAACTTTATTGTGAATAAAAATAATACACAACGTTGATCGTATTTACTGTTTAATTAGAAGTGCAAACATCCGTGCAGTGTGTGTGTGTGTGTGTGTGTGTGTGTGTGTGTGTGTGTGTGTGTGTGTGTGTGTGTGTGTTGTAACATCATTATTATTATTATTATTATTATTATTATTATTATTATTATTATTATTATTATTGTGTAATTGAAATAATTAAAATTGAAATAACGTAATAATGCCATTGAAATAAAATAAAGTAACAAAAATAATAGAAATAATAGAAAAGTCCGTGGTATGGGCGCCAGAGTTCACCAGAATGGTTCCCTCAAATGTTAATAAAGCATGATAATTCTCTCTCCCAGAGCGTGTACAAAAAGCTGCGTGCTGATACATCTGCTTCAGGCCCTACCTAGCTTTCTGAAAAAGACTAAATAGGTAGGAACTGCACCTAGGTTCATCAATAACTACACTCAATATAAAATAATTAACTATATTCTGAACAATATCCGTGCATGAGCACCTCATCAGCACACCAAAATATACATATGAGTACATACACAAAATACTGCTGGAAGACTCAATATTTGCAACAAGAACAACAACAACAACAACAACAAAAACAGTGGGAAACCAAAAGCTCGGACTAAGCTACCATTTGCAGTCAGCCCGAGGAAAGTTCATTACAAAGCATATATATGTGGATGTACCTTCGCTGTCTGTATATCAACACAACTTGCATATTCTCATAATTGGCACTTGTTATATCACACACTGTAGCTTTACAATACCCAATACTGTGTTCACTGGCTCTAACACTTGGTTTAAAGGTACATTCGCTCGAGCAACACACGCTTGTTGCTCCAGAACATAAATTATGGAAAGTTTGAAATACAGCACCCCATAGCTCTCATCAACATATAAGATACCAAGCCGCCACAAGTGATAAAATACCAAGTGCCTAAGCACTCCACAGTTTGTAGGTCAGTACCACACATCACATTCGACAAAATTTCACGTCAACAACGTTTCAAATAAGTTACATTTCCTCACTTCTGCCGTCTTAAGTCAAGTCCTCTCCACCGTTTTCTCACATGCCTAAACAGACCTCAGCTTCCCCCTACTCTCATATGATACGTCGAGACTGATCCTGGCCATCCAATCATGAGTAGACGATCCTCTTGCCATACTAAGACCACGCTCCGAACCTCTTCCCGGTCCCAATACAATAACAACTAGTCCGCGTCATCGAACTCTGGTCTGCCCGTATGACTCACAGAAACTTTCTGAGTTGTAAATGGCACTGTTTTCCCACCCATTTGTACAAGACAAGTTACTCATACCACATACGGAGATCTTCCAGTTTAAAATATTAAGAATAAATATACAAATGAAATAATAATAATAATAATAATAATAATAATAATAATAATAATAATAATAATAATAATAATATACAGTCAGTAGTCGTGCGGTTAGGATCGCGCAGCTGTGAGACTGCATTCGGGATACAGTTGGTCCGAACCTCACTGTCGGATACCCTGCAGATGGTTTCCCGTGGTTTTGCATTTTCACACACGCCGCTTCCTTCTCACTCGTATTCCATTGTTGCCGGATGATGTGTCAGTGGGACGTAAAGCAAATAATAATACAAAAGAATTGTACCTGAAGACAGAAGGAGTGGTTTAAGTGATGAGGACGAGAAGGATACTGTTCTATTGACACCTACTGATGGCTGACGAAAAGAATCAGTTTTTCAGGAAGCGGAAAACAGAGCTGAAATGGTTTCGGAAAGTGAGAACGGACCTCCTAAGATGGGGTAAAAGAAGACGACATAGTGGACAGGGTTCCATTTAGACAACTAGTCAAGGAGCTCAGAGGTTTTCAGGTGTGAGGACAGGATCTGGTGATGAAAAATAATTTTCGTTTGTTACAATTAGCTTTACGTCGCACCGACAAAGGTATCTCTTATGTCGGTAGAGATAGGAAAGGGCTAGGAGAGGGAAGGAAGTGACCAGTGGCTTTAAGGTAAAGTCCAATCACTCGCCTGATGTGAAAATGGGAAACCACGGAAAACCATTTTCATAGCTGCCGCCAGTGGAGTTCGAACCCACTACATCTTGAATGTAAGTCGACAGCTACGTGAACCAAAACACGCAGCCACTCACTCAGTAGAAAATAATCCTACACAAAGAACAGGGGAAAGGATGAAAAGATACTACACTGGCTGAGAGTAGGAAGAAAAGGTGAACATAATGTAGGCCTACCAAGCGTGGTCACTAGACGTCCAAAACGAACATAATAATAGACGCTATCTTTCTGCGCATGAATTCGAAATACAGAAACACATACGGATCACTTCTGTAATAATAATAATAATAATAATAATAATAATAATAATAATAATAATAATAATAATAATAATAATAATAATAATCATCGTGAACCACATGATCTCTTGTACGTAAAACTGGAACACAGAAAATGTATCTTCTGTTTTATAATTGTTGTTGTTTGAGTCATCAGTCCATAGACTGGTTTGATGCAGCTCTCCATGCCACCCTATCCTGTGCTAAAATTTTTTTATTTCAACGTAACTACTGCATCCTACATCTGCTCTAATCTGTTTGTCATATTCATACCTTGGTCTACCCCCACGGTTCTTACCACCTACACTCCCTTCAGAAAACAACTGAACAAGCCCTGGGTGTCTTAAGATGTGTCCTATCATTCTATCTCTTCTTCTCGTCAAATTTAGCCGAATCAATCTCCTCTCGCCAATTCGATTCAGTATCTCTTCATTCGTGATTCGATCTATCCATCTCACCTTCAGCATTCTTCTGTAACACCACATTTCAAAAGCTTCTATTCTCTTTCTTTCTGAGCTAGTTACCGTCCATGTTTCACTTCCATACAATGCCACGCTCCACACAAAAGTCTTCAAAAACATCTTCCTAATTCCGATATCAATGTTTGAAGTGAGCAAATTTCTTTTCTTAAGAAAGCTCTTCCTTGCTTGTGCTAGTCTGCATTTTATGTCCTCCTTACTTCTGCCATCGTTAGTTATTTTACTACCCAAGTAACAATATTCATCTACTTCCTGTAAGACTTCGTTTCCCAATCTAATATTTCCTACATCACCTGCCTTCGTTCGACTGCACTCCATTACTTTTGTTTTGGACTTATTTATTTTCATCTTGTACTCCTTACCCAAGACTTCGTCCATGCCATTCAGCAGCTTCTTGAGATCTTCTGCAGTCTCAGATAAAATAACAATATCATCGGCAAATCTCAAGGTTTTGATTTCCTCTCCTTGGATTGTGATACCCTTTCCAAATTCCTCTTTGATTTCCTTTACTGCCTGTTCTATGTAAACAATGAATAGGAGGGTGGACAAACTGCAGCCTTGCCTCACTCCTTTCTGGATTGCTGCTTCTTTTTCAAAGCCCTCGATTCTTATCACTGCAGACTGATTTTTATACAGACTGTAGATAATTCTTCGTTTTATAATTATAAAATTACTATTATTGTAATAATAAGAAGTTAATCTTATTTTCTTCGTGCGTGAAACCGAAACGCGCAGTATCAACCTCCACTAGGTGAAGTTTTACAACTGACGTGGTGAGAGGACTAAACTTCGAGCTCTGGGCACGAAGATCTGTTGGCATAGGCTTGTAGAAAAACGAAAGCGAAAGCCACCAGCGGTTGTTTTTGACAATGCTAATCTAGGCATCTTATAGAGCTCTTCTTGTTCTACTACATCTGTGGGATTGCGGGTGCGAACTGCGTCGCAGAAGTGGATTTGACCCTGTTTTACGGCCGGATGCCATTCCTGACGCTAACCCTATATGGAGGGAAGTAATCACTATTTCGTGTTTCTGTGATGGTTGGTAGTGTAGTGTGTTGTCTGAGTATGAAGATGAAAGTGTTGGGAATAACACTCAGTCCCCGAGCCAGAATAATTAATCAGACGTGATTAAAATCCCCGACTCGGCCGGGAATCGAACCCGGGACCCCTCTGAACCGAAGGCCTCAACGCTAACTGAGCCAAAAAGTCTGGCATCTTATAGAGCTCTTTCCGGCATAATTAATTTCTTACTAACCAACCTTCCGAGGGGGGGGGGGGGCAGGTTTTCTTTTTCTGCGAAGGCACAAAGTGGACACAACCGAATACAAATCTTGAAAGAATACCCCTTTCATTGCAAAGCTCTGCACATTAATTTGGTAGATGGTTTCTTTGTTCATGGCCTTCTATGTTGGTAACTGTGACGTGACCGATATGCATGAAGAAGCTTTAGGGAAGGCTCGTGAGTCGTTTTGCCTGCATATAACCTACTCAAACACTATATTCAAAGAGACTAATACATGGCCATGAGGCAGGTGTATGCCATGAGTGACTCACAGCGCGAAGACCCGCTGTTCAATCCTATAATTCTTCCTAAACTTTCGCCCCGCAGTGCGCCAACAAAACACATGCCACTTACTGCAAGTGAACAATTAACTCATTACGTTGAACAAAGGGAGCCACTGCAGCCTGACTGGCTACTGAAAGATAGGTTCAAAGTTCTCTCTCTCCCATTTATTTGTGTTGACATTCTTAACATGCTTCAAAGGAGATAAAAAGTATAGCTTGAAAACATTGACACTTATAGAATGTAGGGTGATTAAATGTATACTAATCCTTTTCCCGATCGAGTTGGCTACATAGTACGGGACATGTAGCTGTAGGCTAGTGGGTTCGAGTCCCATCGTTGGCAGCCAGGAAGATAGTTTTCTGTTATTTACCATTTTCTCGCCAGTTCATATCTTGATTGAGGAACGGTTGGTATAACAGTCCTATCCCTTTCCCATTGCAACATCTATTACAGATCATGCGTTAGTACAACGTTAAACAGCAAGCAAAGGGGAAAATATAAGTACAGATACCTCGAGGGAAATGCCAAATATAATCCCCGACTCGGCCGGGAATCGAACCCGGAACCCCTCTGAACCGAAGGCCTAAACGCTGACCATTCAGCCAAAAAGTCTGAAATCTTATGGAACTCTTGCTGGCACAATTAATTTCTCACTAACCAACCCAATCAACACATTTACTATCTTCAACCATGATTAGAAACCAAACCAAACACCATGGCACTACAGCCCTTGAAGGGCCTTGGCCTATCAAGCGACCGCTGCTCAGCCCGAAGGCCTGCAGATTACGAGGTGTCGTGTGGTCAGCACGATGAATCCTCTCGGCCGTTATTCTTGACTATCTAGACCGGGGCCGCTATCTCAGATAGCTCCTCAATTCTAATCACGTAGGCTGAGTGGACCTCGAACCAGCCCTCAGGTCCAGGTAAAAATCCCTGGCCTGGCCGGTAATCGAACCCGGGGCCTCCCGGTAAGAGGGAGGCACGCTACCCCTACACCACGGGGCCGGCCAACCATGGTTAGAAATAGACAAATGTATGGACAAAATACTGAAGTTACAGTTGATGAATTTTGAGAACAATAGTACTTTGCTTTAAAATCGGTATGTTAGTTCGTTGCTGTGCCCAGTGCCGGATTAAGGTGCTTGGGGGCCCTGGGCTATTTAAAAATGTGGGGCCCCTTCTTCGTAACGTCACGTAAGACTAGCATACTGAAGTCATTATAGAACTACTTCCAGTTAAATTGATGAATAGGGAAGTGTTGAAATAGACTACAATTTTTCTCTATTATTCATGTTAATATTTCATAATGCCAAAACATATTTTACATTTGTCTGATCATCACTATCAAATAGACATCCAAAACAGGATATTTTATATCCATTTTACAAGAACATTACAGTCGTAACTTACGAATGGTTCAATCATTAGAGGTGAACTGGAAGTTCTCTTCCTGATACAAAGATATAGTATAGCATGCGCATTCCACCGTGCTTCCCCTGTCCCCTCCCGCTCACTTCCTAGACCTCTTCCCCCCTTCCCCCTCTGTCCGTACTCGCAAGCTGCCAGATTTAAATTTTCGTCAACAATAACCTTTACAATAATTACAGTGCGTAAGTAGCGAGGATTCGTGTCTCCGGACGGTAATTGAATCAATCAATACTGATCTGCATTTAGGGCAGTCGCCCAGGTGGCAGATTCCCTATCTGTTGCTTTCCTAGCCTTTTCCGAAATGATTACAAAGAAATTGGAAATGTATTGAACATCTCCCTTGGTAAGTTATTCCAATCCCTGGCAGTTTTGTTTTCTAGGTTAAGTAGGCTAGCTAGGTGTACCTTGTTTCGATTTTAGGTTTAGGAAATACTTTAGGTACGGTAATAATATTAACTTTAAAAATATTTGTAAATATCTGTAGGTTCGTTGGTTATACTTACAAAGGTAGGTTATCACAAGGAATAGTACCGTAACTTCTGCAGCAACTTCTCCGGTATTTCGTATAGATATCCGTTCAAACTATCGCGAAGGTAATAATTTACTACATTTAAAAAAAACCACGATACGCCTGTAAACCTCCATTTAAAAAGAAGTTAAAGAGATTACACGGTGTAGTTAACAGTCGTTGTATTGTTATTGATTATTGTCGGTCCTCATATTCAAATATTGCATTGTTGGCTAAGTTGTGAACAAAGGGTGTAGTGTAGTCAAGTAAATATCAATAAAAATCAGCTGATCTTGTATTCCATTCATTGGTACTTCTAAGTAGGTAGTTAAAGTATCCGTAATTTATATTTCGCTCCCTCGATCTTTCAGTATTTATGAGCGGTTAGCTAATAATAATAAAGTTCATATATCCCAGTAATTGCAGTTCAAGTCCCTGGAGTAGTAGTAGTAGTTTTGATAGAAATATTTGAGAAATTACTGTAGACAACCTCGTATTTTTCAGTAGGCCTAATTAAGGACACTTTTATTCTCCGTCCCCGTCCCGTGGAGTAGGGAAAATAAATAGTAATCCACCAGCTGTAATAATCACATAACCACATTTCAGTAGAATTGTAGTGAAGATAAGGTATAATATATTAGATAGTATCTTGCCAGTTATATTCGTGTTTTTCTTCGTGTACGGCAATCTTTTCGATACTTAAGCATTTAACCAAACGCAGTGTAGTGTAGTGTAGATACATTGTAGTATAGATACAGTACATTTAGATAGTGCCGTATCTTGCCTGCTATATTCGTGTGTTATTTTTCGTGTGTATCTATTAGACCGTAATACTAATAATAATTTGTCTAAGCATTTAGCTTCGTTGGTAATCTTTGAGTACAGTAGTTCTTGCAAATTTCATTTCTGTTGTGCTTAGTTTAGTGACATACGGTACGGTTCCGTAATTAGGATACGTCTGAAAGTAGTTTAACATTACTGTAGTGTACTGTACAGTAGTATACGAGTAATATCCTATTAGAATTTAGTGTGATTATTTTATTATTGTAAAATATTTGTGTAGTACTGGTGTAGTAGAGGTATCCGTAGAAACTCGTACTAAAATACTGTTGTTGTAATTAGAATAGGCTTAATTGCAGTTTGGAATTGTGTAGTTCTTGTGTAGGCTATTACTTTCGATATTCAGTAATTAACAGCAGTTTTTATCCTGTCAGGGGTTGTAGGATAAAAAAATAGAGCACGACTAAGTAGTATTGTAGTGTAGTCGTATATTAATTACCTTATTGTTGTGTACTATCCCAGACAATATATCCCTCCATTCATTTATTTTTTGCAAATAAGTTATTTTATTTTTAATTTCATTTCCCCCCCCCCCCCCCCCCCCGTAAAGAATGGCTAAGGAGCGCGAGTGTAGTTTCTGTGGGTGTGGCGAGGCATTGAGGGGTATGAGGGAGGAGTTGGAAAGTTTGAGGGAGATAATTAGGATTCTCACAGAAGACAGGAAGGAAGATAGGACTCCCTCAAACAACGTACAGGTTACAGTAGGTGTACAAGAGGGAGGGGAAGGAAAGGGAGGAGTTGTAGAAGACAGGTGGTCTAATGTTCTAAGGGGAAGGAGATTGCAGGCTAAGAGCTCTATTCAGGATCAGAATTCAGGACAGGTGTCTGTGCAAAATTGGTACGAGTCACTCCAGGTAGAACAACAGAGGGAAGATGAGGGACAGGGAACTGTTGCTGAGATGTGTGGGAGTAGGAGGAAGGGAAAAGGTAGGAAAGGAAAATGTAGAGTAGGTGATAGGAAAAGACAGGTGGAACAGGGTCATGGGAAGGAGAAAAGGGAGGAGGAAGTAGCTTCTGCAGTTATCAGGAAAGATAGGGCTGACCAGGAGGGGAGGGGATCAAACGAGGTGGGTAGGGTTGAGGCTCTGGTCATGGGAGATTCCATCGTTAGACACGTGGGGAAAGTGTGTGGAGGAAAGGGTACCAGGGTAGAGTGTTATCCAGGAATTAGTTTGAGGCAGATGTTGAGGAAAGTAGAAGAGAGAGAGAGGAGGGGAAGGAGAAGGTGGTAGTGTTTCACGTTGGTACCAACAACGTAAGGCAAGCGGATATAAGTACCAACATAGTTGGAGATGTGTGGGATCTGGTAAATGCAGCACGGGTGAAGTTTAAGAAAGCGGAGATTGTTATTAGTGGAATACTGTGTAGAAGGGATACTGACTGGAGGGTGATTGGGGATTTAAATGAGACTATGGAGTGGGTATGTGGGAAACTGGGAGTGAAATTTCTAGATCCAAATGGATGGGTAGGAGATAGGGATCTGCGCTCAGATGGCCTTCATTTAAACCGCAGTGGTACGTATAAGTTAGGAAATTTGTTTGGAAGGGTAATAGGGAGGTACATTCAGGGAAACGGGATGGCCTAGGGAGCGGTGATAAGGGAACAGGGAACTGGAAATCAAGTAGGGATGACATAAAATTGTTAGTGTTGAACTGTAGAAGTATTGTAAGGAAAGGAATAGAATTAAGTAATTTAATAGATATATATTCACCAGATATTGTAATAGGAGTTGAATCATGGCTGAGAAATGATATAATGGATGCAGAAATTTTCTCACGGCACTGGAGTGTGTATCGTAGAGATAGGATAGGAAGGGTGGGAGGCGGAGTGTTCATTCTGGTGAAAGAAGAATTTGTAAGCTACGAAAAAGTTAAAGATGAGACACATGAAATTCTAGGCGTAAGGCTCATTTCTAAAGATAATAGGCAACTTGATATATTTGGAGTGTACAGATCGGGAAAGGGTAGCACTGACGCGGATTCAGAATTATTTGATAGGATAGTCAGCTATGTGGGAAACGACATGGAAAGAAATGTGATTGTAGCGGGAGATCTGAATTTGCCAGATGTCAATTGGGAAGGAAATGCGAACGACAGAAGGCATGACCAACAAATGGCAAATAAGTTAATATGGGAAGGACAGCTGATTCAGAAAGTGATGGAACCAACCAGAGGGAAAAATATCCTGGATGTCGTGCTGATAAAACCAGATGAGCTCTATAGGGAAACTGAAGTAATAGATGGTATTAGTGATCATGAAGCTGTTTTTGTGGTAGTTAAAAATAAATGTGATAGAAAGGAAGGTCTTAAAAGTAGGACTGTTAGGCAGTACCACATGGCTGATAAAGCAGGCATGAGGCAGTTTCTAAAAAGTAGCTATGATCGGTGGAAAACGGTAAATATAAATGTAAACAGACTCTGGGATGGGTTTAAAGAAATTGTTGAGGAATGCGAAAACAGGTTTGTACCTTTAAGGGTGGTAAGGAATGGTAAAGACCCACCTTATTATAATAGAGAAATAAAGAGACTAAGAAGGAGGTGCAGACTGGAAAGAAATAGAGTTAGAAATGGCTGTGGAAGTAAGGAGAAATTGAAGGAACTTACTAGAAAATTGAATCTAGCAAAGAAGGCAGCTAAGGATAATATGATGGCAAGCATAATTGGCAGTCATACAAATTTTAGTGAAAAATGGAAGGGTATGTATAGGTATTTTAAGGCAGAAACAGGTTCCAAGAAGGACATTCCAGGAATAATTAATGAACAAGGGGAGTGTGTATGTGAGGATCTTCAAAAGGCAGAAGTATTCAGTCAGCAGTATGTAAAGATTGTTGGTTACAAGGATAATGTCGAGATAGAGGAGGAGACTAAGGCCAAAGAAGTAATAAAATTTACATATGATAACAATGACATTTACAATAAGATACAAAAGTTAAAAACTAGAAAAGCGACTGGAATTGATCAGATTTCTGGGGATATACTAAAGACAATGGGTTGGGATATAGTACCATATCTGAAGTACTTATTTGATTATTGTTTGGTCAGAGGAGCTATACCAGATGAATGGAGAGTTGCTATAGTTGCCCCTGTGTATAAAGGAAAGGGTGATAGACATAAAGCTGAAAATTACAGGCCAGTAAGTTTGACATGCATTGTATGTAAGCTTTGGGAAGGCATTCTTTCTGATTATATTAGACATGTTTGTGAAATTAATAACTGGTTCGATAGAAGGCAATTCGGTTTTAGGAAAGGTTATTCCACTGAAGCTCAACTTGTAGGATTCCAGCAAGATATAGCAGATATCTTGGATTCAGGAGGTCAAATGGACTGTATCGCGATTGACCTGTCTAAAGCATTTGATAGGGTGGATCATGGGAGACTACTGGCAAAAATGAGTGCAATTGGACTAGACAAAAGAGTGACTGAATGGGTTGCTATATTTCTAGAAAATAGATCTCAGAGAATTAGAGTAGGTGAAGCTTTATCTGACCCTGTAATAATTAAGAGGGGAATTCCTCAAGGCAGTATTATCGGACCTTTATGTTTTCTTATATATATAAATGATATGAGTAAAGGAGTGGAATCGGAGGTAAGGCTTTTTGCGGATGATGTTATTCTCTATAGAGTGATAAATAAGTTACAAGATTGTGAGCAACTGCAATGTGACCTCGAAAATGTTGTGAGATGGACAGCAGGCAATGGTATGTTGATAAACGGGGTTAAAAGTCAGGTTGTGAGTTTTACAAGTAGGAAAAGTCCTCTGAGTTTTAATTACTGCATTGATGGGGTGAAAGTTCCTTTTGGGGATCATTGTAAGTATCTAGGTGTTAATATAAGGAAAGATCTTCATTGGGGTAATCACATAAATGGGATTGTAAATAAAGGGTACAGATCTCTGCACATGGTTATGAGGGTGTTTAGGGGTTGTAGTAAGGATGTAAAGGAGAGGGCATATAAGTCCCTGGTAAGACCCCAACTAGAGTATGGTTCCAGTGTATGGGACCCTCACCAGGATTACCTGATTCAAGAACTGGAAAAAATCCAAAGAAAAGCAGCTCGATTTGTTCTGGGCGATTTCCGACAAAAGAGTAGCGTTACAAAAATGTTGCAATGTTTGGGTTGGGAAGAATTGAGAGAAAGAAGAAGAGCTGCTCGACTAAGTGGTATGTTCCGGGCTGTCAGCGGAGAGATGGCGTGGAATGACATTAGTAGACGAATAAGTTTGAATGGCGTTTATAAAAGTAGGAAAGATCACAATATGAAGATAAAGTTGGAATTCAAGAGGACAAACTGGGGCAAATATTCATTTATAGGAAGAGGAGTTAGGGATTGGAATAACTTACCAAGAGAGATGTTCAATAAATTTCCAATTTCTTTGAAATCATTTAGGAAAAGGCTAGGAAAACAACAAATAGGGAATCTGCCACCTGGGCGACTGCCCTAAATGCAGATCAATATTGATTGATTGATTGATTGATTGAGTGATGAAATACTAAAGCGGACAGCTGATAAGAAGGAAGGAAGAGTGCGTGTTCGATATTTTGCGTGTAAATATTCATATACATGCACGGAGGTGGAGCAGCAAGCCTTTTTATACAATTTTAGGTTCGGCCAAGGGCCCTTTGGCACGTGGGGCCCGGGCCTGCAGCCTCTTTAGCCCCCCCCCCCCCCCTTTAATCCGGCCCTGGCTGTTCCCACAGTATGTTTGAGTGTTTTCAGTGGGGGAGATATCCTTGTGAGTCAGAATCCTAGGATGATGATGATGATAAAGAAGAAGAAGAAAACAACTGTGTGTTTGTTTATATATTTATTTGTATATTCAAGGTAGTATAGTGTTAGTATCTCATAGGGATCACCGTAAGTACCTAGGTGTTAATATAAGGAATGATCTTCATAGGATAACTCTCTGGTAAGTCCCCAATTAGAGTATGGTTCTAGTGTATGGAACCCAAACCAGGATTACTAGATTCGAGAACTGAAGAATATCCAAATGAAAGCAGCATGATTTTTTCTTGGTGATTTCTGACAACAGAGTACATACATTACATTACTTTACATTACATACATACATGCATATCTTCATCATAGACTGTTATGCCTTTCAGCGGTTAGTCTGCAAGCCTCTGTGAATTTACTAAACGCCTAGTGTTACGAAAATGTTGCGAACATTGGACTGGGAAGACTTGGGAATAAGGGGGCGAGCTATTCGACTACGCAGTATGTTCCGAGCTGTCAGTGGAATGACATTAGAAGACGTATAAGTTTGAGTGGTGTTTTTAAAAGTAGAACAGATTATAATATGAAAATAAAGTTGGAATTGAAGAGGACAAATTGGGGAAAATATTCATTTATAGGTCGAGGAAATGCCCTTGCTGGCGAGTTGTAGTGTTTACAGTGCACTATGTCTTCTGGTATGGGCCAGAATAAATTTGTTACTTTTACCGACCTGTCTCAGGCTCATCCTTGGCTTTGACAATATGAAAATGACTGAGGTATGAGTGATGCTAGTAACACCATTCCTTATGCAGCCAGTCCCTGTTAAGAATGGTGTAAAAATATCGCTCATGGTCGGTTGGTGCGTGCATTTCAGTGGGCTTGGCAGACTGATACGCAATAGCAACTTCTGGTTCGGTGAGAAAAGCAACGGGAAACTACCTCTCTGCTCATTTCCCTGGTACCGTATGCCTCTTCAGCGACGCCTAGGCTATCTATGATAACTTTTGGCAGAGCTGTGGAGGATCAAACCAGCCTTCGGGCTTAATACCCAGCATACATACAGGACGATGAGTAAGGGCCTGGAATAATTTCCAAGTTCTTTGTAAACATTAGTAAAAGGCTAGATAAACAACTGATAGGGAATCTGCCATCGGGGCGACAGCCCTAAATGCACATCAAATGCACATCACTGATGACTGAAACTGATTGAACATATGTCTATAATACCCACATCAAGACTCAAAATTATTTCGTGTATATATATCTTCACCAAGTTTTTTCCAAGGAGTTCCTGGCCTGTCAAATGGGAGTGGGACTCCATTACTCCCATAGGTCCGAGGCTTGCTTAAAATGTTCTGAGCTCGGTAAATTCATGAAGCAGGATGCTACCCTACTTGCACATAGTCCAAGTGAGGATCTCTCCTCTAACGGGTTATGGACCACCGGTGAATTGTATAGCCCTAGCCGCCTGAGCACAAGGAGGGCCACGATTCAGAATATGACGGAGATGCCCACTCCCATTCCATAGCAACTGGTATCCCGACTCTCAGCACCACTTACTAGGCCACTCAGCCGTTGCCCATGGTTTACGAACTAGGACGTGACTACAGTAACCCACAAACATGAACCATGAACTCGATGGATGAAGCTGTACGCATAAACCGGTTTCAGTGGTGGAGTCATGTGAGGCGAATGGAGGAGGATAGGTTACCTAGGAGAATAATGGACTATGTTATGGACGGTAAGAGAAGTAGAGGTAGACCACGACGAAGATGGTTAGACTCGGTTTCTAACGATTTAAAGATAAGAGGTATGGAACTAACTGAGGCCACAACACTAGTTGCAAATCGAGGATTGTGGCGACGTTTAGTAAATTC
Source organism: Anabrus simplex (assembly GCF_040414725.1). Classification (NCBI taxonomy): domain Eukaryota; kingdom Metazoa; phylum Arthropoda; class Insecta; order Orthoptera; family Tettigoniidae; genus Anabrus; species Anabrus simplex. The sequence goes on from NC_090265.1 coordinate 1,743,442,308, forward strand.
TCAGAGGTTGCAGACTGAACGCTGAAAGGCATAACGGTCTATAATGATTATGTATGTATGTATGTATGTATGTATGTATGTATGTATGTATGTATGTATGTATGTATGTATCATCGAGTTGTGTACAGTCCTCTTAGAATAACAAGACTGAGTGGGGGAACAGCATGAATGGTGGCCATATGAGCAAATTATGATGCGAAGTGCGAAAAATGTGAATGGCGCATACACAAGAAATGGCTTCAAAATTATCTTCGCAATTAAAAGAAAATTATGATGATGATGGTACTAGGTCATCGGCCCGTAATGGTACTAAATGAGACGAAATGAAATTAGAAATTAAAAGCCCAAAAACATCCACTGTTCACAATTCAAAACGTGAGGATGAAGGATGAATGGATAGATGGATATGAATTTAAAACGATCAGCAGAACCGACCCACAGTGCCTCACACGCACAGAAGCTGGCGTAGAACAATAGTATTACTGACCAAGGGACTGCTTCTATAGCACAATACTGAATCGATGATACTTGTAGTCGAAAGGGGTCCAAAATACAAGTCAGCGGCCTCTCACACTGGTACTTATCGTTAGGAAAGTAGAACCATGGTATTTGTCATGTTGCGGTACTAATCAAGAGTAGCGTAGACTCGCGGTATTCCACACATTATGGTACTACTCACAGGTAATGAAATTCGCACATGTATTATAGACCTACGTTGTTTCGCACATTGCGGGGCCATTTACAGGCAACGTAAACCTATGGTGTTCATCACATAAGCGTACTAACCACAGGCACTCGTACTATCCCGTGGTGTTCCTCATATAGTGGGTACTAATCACAGGCAAGCCAGAACCATGGGTTCCCTCATCCCATGGTGTCGCGCATATAGTGCTACGAATCACAGGTACTGTGAAAGCCGTCGCACTCTCGTTTGCTATTGATCACAAACTTATTTGGTACCCAATATAGTGGTACTACGCGCAAGTAAAAGCGACCCATGGTGTTCCCCGCGTGGTGGTACTAATCACAAGTAGTTTTATGGTTCTAATTTGATCATCCCTTGGTCGCCCCTTGTAGTCGCCTCTTGCGACAGGGAGGGAATACCGTGGGTGAATTCTTCGTCTGCGTCCCCCACGCACAGGGGGTTGTGTGTTTGGTCCGCGAGAGGTATTTTATTTCCCTCAAAGTCCGCCGGCAAGCCGGTTAGGACCCCCCAGTTCGCCACCTGGGACGCGCAACGTGGGAGCATCACCCCTCCCCCAGCTACGCCAGCTTAGTAGGTTCGTGGCAAAGAAAATGTTGTTCATATACGTTACTATCATATAGTAACTATTTGTAAGGTTCATATGTGTTTAAAAAATAGCAATTTATAATATTCCTCATTCTTCATGAAGTAATTATCCACCTAATACCACTTGAGCAACACACCATAAAACGAAGTACCAATAACTAAACTAATTGCGTGCAATTTCAAGGTAAAAAGGAAAAGAGGCAAACAAAAGAAGCCTGTTCTGAACAAAGACCATTAGAGCAATTAGCGCACAGATAATTATCGGATAATGTGTTAGAAAACAGAAGTGACCTTTTTGTTAAGAACTCAGGAAGAATATGTTTTTAAAGACATCTATTTACGTTAAGTGCAACTAAGAAGTGTGGTGAGAATGTAAATGTAGTGTAATAAATATAGCATTTTATGCAATTATCTATATGAATTACATGAAGCAATTCACCTTGGGACATAAGTGAAAGGAAACAACAGGGTTGATTCTCAATTTGTGTTATGTTCGAATGTTTTGAGAATGGGAGATATCCTTGTGAGTTGGAATCCTAGGACGATGATGATGCAAAGAAAAGAAAAGAAAAGAATAAACAGCAACAGAGAAAATAAGTGTTAGATGGCATTCCATCTGCGCAGGTTATTGTATATAAATAATTTTTGTGAATAAATTAATCCCATCCCCTTGTCTATGGAAATTAAACAGCCGAAGTAGGGGACTGCCGTAGGGGTGAAGTACAGTGGGGACTTCTAGGGCCCTGGGACCGTTACGGTAGCTGTGAAGGACCTTCAGGAACTCTGAAAAGGGGCTATGGTTAAGACGCAGCAAGTCGTTATGCATGTTAGGTGCCAAAATGAAAGAAAGAAAGTAAATTTAAATCTTATAGCAGTTGTATAGTATTATTTGAAGTGATTCTACATCAGACTGTATATGAGTTGGATTTTTGTGTAAGTACACAAGGTGTTAAGAGTAGAATTTTGTAAACAATATACATTTATTAAGGACGAGTTGTGTGTTTAATAGAAAAATAGTTAGTGTAAATTGTATAATACTATATTTTTAAAAACATTTCCTTTAAAAAATTAAAAGTTAATGCTTGTTAATGTGTTTTAGTCTATCATTTTCAACGAAGTTAGACACCTCATTTGCAAATAAAGTGATTTTGATTTGATGATGATGAAGAAGAAATCAACCGTTTGTTTATTGATGTGTATATTTAAGGTGGTACACATGATATCCTTCCTCATACACCAAACCAAACCCAATACCATGTCACTACAGCCCTTGAAGGGCCTTGGCTTACCAAGCGACCGCTGCTCAACCCGAAGGCGTGCAGTTTACGAGGTGTTGTGTGGTCAACACGCCGAATCCTCTCTGCCGTTATTCTTGGCTTTCTAGACCGGTCCTTATACACCATCTCATAATAATAATAATAATAATAATAATAATAATAATAATAATAATAATAATAATAATAATAATAATAATGGCTTAACGCCTCACTAACTACTTTTACGATAGACATGATATAGGGCCATGAAAGCATCAATGGCAACACTACTTTTACCGTTTTTGGAGATGCCTAGGTGCCGGAATTTAGTCCCGCAGGAGTTCTTTTACGTGCCAGTAAATCTATCGACACGAGGCTAACGTACTTGAGCACCTTCAAATACCACCGGACTGAGCCAGGATGGAATCTGTCAAGTCGGGCTCAGAAGGCCAGCGCTCTACCGTCCGCGCTAGTGAGCCTGGCACTAAAAGGAACATTTGCTCTCGAGAGATTTAAAATGTTTTTCGACTTTAGTGCTTAGATATGAAATTCTGATACGTTTTAGTATTCTGCTACGTACTATCTGCTCTAAAACCTCTATTCTGCTACAGTTGGCAACGCTGGAGACGATGCTGCAGTGGTGAATTTACGATTACGAACTCGCAACGCGACGTTAAGTATCCGGCAATTATTATTAATCGATTACTTTTTTACTTACCCGTGCAGGTCTGTAGTACTGATGTATTTGTAATTAAGTGAGGCTGGGTTTGAGAAGCAAGTGGCCATGACCTGTGTGTTACGTGCTAACCAGACACTCGCTCCTGAGCTGCAGTGGGGGATACATTTTACACGGTGTCGGAGAAAGGGATTGGAACTCTGTACTCTGTATATGCCATTCATTTTTTTCCTTTCATATTTAAAAAGTTCTTCTATTCTGTGAGTATACCTTACATTCTGCCTGCTGTCATTTCTTGATGGATATAGTACTTTTGCATCCATCTCTTGGCACAGGCCAGAGTAAAGTGTAGCTTCCACCGAAGTCCCAGTCAATATCCATGGCTGTGACAATATGCAAGCTGTTGGGGTATGGGTAGTGCTGAGTAATGACATTCAGAGAACGACTAGTGCATCTGAGTGTTATGAAAGGTGCTGCTCACATGGTCAGTCGTGCTGCAATAGTACTTTCTGACCCAGTGAGGAAAGCAATGGCAAACTACCTCACTCCTCATCTTGCCTAATACGCCTCATTTTGGTGCTGCCATTGGTTTTTGGGGTTTCCTTATAACCGCATAACCTTTGGTGGTGTTATTTGAGGATCCAACCAGCCTCTGGGCTGTTGACCTAACAGACAGACAGACAGACAGACAGACAGACAGACAGACAGACAGACAGACAGACAGACAGACAGACAGACAGACAGACAGACAGACAGACAGACAGACAGACAGACCTTACATTATTTTTTTTAGCCCTATATGTCGTACGATGTCGGCATGTAAAAGATCTCTGGGACACGTTTGGTGTTTACCCGACAAAATGCATTAAAACCTCAGCCGAAATTGACGAGCAGACAGCCAGATAGTTTCAGATTAAAATGTTTGCATACGGTAACTGGCGTTTGTATCCCTATACTGCACTTACGGAAGAAAAAAGCGCGGCAAACGGAGGAATGACTATAAATCTTTCATATACATAGCAATGTTCAGGGATATCAAGTGAATACAGGTGGTCATTCAACTCCTTATATCATTTAATACACATCAAAGAATCTCTTGGACGTCTTTCTCAGCAAACGGGAATGTCCTGCGGGTCCATACAAAGGGCTACGAAGTTACTTAAATTAAAACCCTGTAAAGGTACTGTGGTATGAAGCCTCCGTGGCTCAGGCGGCAGCGCGTCGGCCTCTCACCGCTGAGTTCCGTGGTTCAAATCCCGGTCACTCCATGTGAGATTTGTGCTGGAAAAAGCGGAGGCGGGACAGGTTTTTCTCCCGGTACTCCGGTTTTCCCTGTCATCTTTCATTCTAGCAACACTCCAATATGATTTAATTTCATCTGCAAGTCATTAATCAATGCCCTAGGGGAGTGCGACAGGCCTCGGCAACCGGCACAATTCCTATCCTCGCCGCAAGATGGGGGACTTCATTCATTCCATCCCTGACCTGGTCAATGACTGGAAAAGTGCAAGAAATTTAACAGGATGATCATGTGTGCAGGATTAGATTTCTATAATGGATTTCGTTTAAAGTGCAAGATGGAGAAATTGATCCCAATCTTTTACTCTTAGACCAAGCGTGGTTACAGGTTTCTCTTAAGTGGGCACGTAAATTCTCAAAACAGCCGATAATAGAGTGCCGAAAAACCTGATCTGCTCCATGAGCAACCTCTTCATGACGAGACATTAGGTGTGTGTACTTTTAAAGTGCATTAGAATTGACCAAGCACTCACTCTAACTTACTCTCGTATTGTCCGACCGGCGAGAAACGATATCCTGTCGGCTGACGCCTGAGGTGCGGTTCTGTGTTAACTGGGCGACCCTGTACTTAGAACTGTGTCTTGCACAGTACGCATGCATACTGCCTGAAGCATAGTAAGATGGGTGGTATAAGTCGAGGGGCAAACGAAGCTACTACCTACCTCAAAAAACGTCGCACTCTAATTCAAGGTCCTCCCTCAGACAAGTCATTCGCTAATTCTTTTTTTAAAAGTCTCATTTTATGAACTGCGGACAATCCCTACCTTCCGTAAGGTTACTTGTAATATATGCCAAACACACTCAATAGTGTACATACTTTCCTAGCCACTCGCTAAATAGTAAAAATAACCTGGACTGGCCGAAGTATTAAAACTGATTTAAATAATATTGTTTTAAATTACTATAGCCTAATGCAACTTAAGGCAGAGTTATTCATCATCATCTGTTTACCCTCTAGGTTCGGTTCTTCCCTCGGACTCAGCGAGGGATACCACCTCTACCACCTCAAGGGCAGTGTCCTGGAGCTTCAGACTCTTGGTCGTGGGATACAACTGGGGAGAATGACCAGTACCTCGCCCAGGCGGCCTCACCTGCTATGCTGAACAGGGACCTTGCGGGGGATGGGGAAGATTGGAAGGGATAGACAAGGAAGAGGGAAGGAAGCGGCCGTGGCCTTAAGTTAGGTACCATCCCGGCATTTGCCTGGAGGAGAAGTGGGAAACCACGGAAAACCACTTCCAGGATGGCTGAGGTGGGAATCGAACCCACCTCTACTCAGTTGACCTCCCGAGGCTGAGTGGACCCCGTTCCAGCCCTCGTACCACTTCTCGAATTTCGCGGCAGAGCCGGGAATCGAACCCGGACCTCTGGGAGTGGCAGCTAATCACACTAACCACTACACCACAGAGGCGGACCTTTAATTATTCCCTAAAATTGAAATCCTTTTCTTGATCATCGTTATCCGGTCGATTAGATTAGCAGCTTGCCTTTCTCTACCACTACAAACGGTAATGTGGGTCAATGCATTGTTTCACTTAAGCCCTTACAACTACATTCGGTGTGGACATTTTTCGAAAAACGCCTGGGGGGTATTGAACCAAGGAACACATTGCAGAAAGAATTACGTAAATTAATTTGGCTAGGATTTGAATCAAAAGGGAAACGAGTAGGCTGTTTTTCCGGAACTGAATTTAGGCCGGACGTGATTTTTCGAATCCGCTTCTGTGGTGTAGTGGTTAGCACGATTGGCTGTCACCTCCGGAGGGCCGGGTTCGATTCCCGGCTTTGCAACGAAATTTGAAAAGTGATACGAGAGCTAGAACGGGGTCCACTCAGCCTCGGGAGGTCAACTGAGTAGAGGTGGGTTCGATTCCCGCCTCAGCCACCCTGAAAGGGGTTTTCCGTGGTTCCCCACTTCTCCTCCAGGCAAATGACGGGATGGTACCTAACTTAAGGCCACGGTCGCTTCTTTCCCTCTTCCTTGCCTGTCCTTTCCAATCTTTCCATCCCCCGCAAGGCTGTTGTTCAGCATAGCAGGTGAGGCAGCCTGGGCAAGGCACTGGTCATCCTCCCCAGTTGAATCCTCCAACCCATTGTCTCACGCTCCAGGACACTGGCCTTGAGGCAGTAGAGGTGGGATCCCTCCTTGAGTCCGAGGGAAATGGTACTTTGTCTGCTAGGAGAATTTTTCAACATTAAAAACCTCGAGGTCGGATTCGACCTCGAAAACTCCAATTCCGAATGTTAATCCGCTAGCGACTACGCCACGGAGGCAAGATACAATAATCTGCGTGAATAAGCCTGCAAATGTTTGAGGAGAGAGTTCAAACGGTAGCCTATATTTTGAATAGAATCAGGCGTATTGGCAAAAACGATCGAGCAGGGTTAGATAACCACATGGCGACCTCCCCTTGTCAGCCAAAACGTCAAACGAGTAGTAGTACCTGCACTAGCACGATGCTGTCTCTAACCAGCACACAGCCGCACAGTAGTTGACCAGCATCCATGTGTTCGCTTTGCTTTCTTCTTATTTCACATACTGTATATCAGCACGTACATTGACCTTGTTAGTCAAGTTTTCGAAGCTGCCTAAAAGGACCTTCCTCTGTGTGGCCGTGAAAAGAAAAGAAAGGAAAAAATGCAAACATTCGCTCAATTAATCAGCAAGTCATTCGGTGAGTTCAACAAATTCCCTTTCTTTTCCTCTAGTGTATCATTCAAAAGTACTTAAAAAATACATAGGGGTTTTCTAGAAATGAAAGTAGTGCGGTTTGTGCATCTGATGTCTCCTGAACGTTCACACGCGTAATACTGCTAGGAGCAAGTTTTTGTAAGTCATTATAACAGAAGTTGTACCCTACGGCCCCCGGGTCGCCTGCTGGGACCGGTTTTAATCTCATAAAATGGATGTACTTTTTACCTTCTATTTTTACGCTGTTGACTTGTTATGTTTTGGACAACTGTGTCTGGATATCGGTCAGAGAGTTGACAATCATTGTTAATAGTGGTAACCACAGCTTTCGCTTTAACAAGTTTTCAATCACCCGACCAGAGTTATCTGGATACTGGTACAGCTGTATGATCTGACAGTCCGCAACATAGCAGCGGTATTCTTTTGTCTTCTGCCCTTCTTTCCTTTTATCTGCTATTAACTTCGTCTGTCGATCAGTGTCCGCTTCTGGATACCAAGTTTGCGGGCATTTTTATTTTTAGGTCTTGTGGCGACGATGGGATAGGAAAGACCTAGGAGTGGGAAGGAAGCTGCCGTGGCCTTAATTGGGGTTCACCCAAAGCATTTGCCTTGTGTGAAAATGAGAAACCGCGGAAAACCATCTTAGGGGCTGCCGACAGTGGGGTTCGAACCCACTATCTACCGAATGCAAGCTCACAGCTGCGCGCCCCTAACCGCACGGCCAACTCGCCCGGTGATTACGGGCTCAAAACGGACAGATGAAGTCGGATACTTGAAGGGCGGAGAAAAGTCCATTCAGTAATCCATGTTGTAGGTAGTCAGAATTTTAAAGATATCTGACGACACATTTGATATTTACCTAACAATATTAATTAAAACCCAGCATTAGGTCACGCAAAAAGAGTTGCGGTTACACTTCCATGTGGTAGTGAAACAAACGAATAAATTGATACGCAAGCAATATAAATAACGTCAAATCAAAACAGGCTAGCTAAGCCCATAGATGATAATAATAATAATAATAATAATAATAATAATAATAATAATAATTTTATTTCTTTCTTAATCCGTTTACCCTCAATGGTAGAATTTTTCTCCCCTGGACTCAGCGAGGGATTCCAACTCTAACGCTTCAAGGACAGTGTCCTTGAGCGTGAGATACAACTGGGCAGGAGGGACAGTACCTCGCCCAGGTGGCCTCACCAACTATGCTGAACAGGGGCCTTGTAGGGGGATGGGAAGATTGGAAGGGATAGACAAGGAAGAGGGAAAGAAGCGGCTGTGGCCTTAAGTTAGGGACCAAAAAGAGGGAAACCACAGAAAACCACATCGAGGATGGCTGAGGTGAGAACAGAACGCCCGCCCCCTCCCTTCTACTCAACTGACTTTTCGAGGCTGAGCGGACCCAATTCCAGCCCTCCTACCACTTATCATATTTCACGGCTGAGCCGGGAATCGAACCCGGGCCTCCGAGGGTAGCAGCTAATCACACTATTCACCACACCATAGAGGCGGACAATAATAACAATAATAATAATAATAATAATAATAATAATAATAATAATAATAATAATAATAATAATAATAACAAATGTCTTGAGTTCTAAACTTTTTAATTATTTAGACTAGTAATTGACAACTGTCATACTCACTACTGAATTAAGGTACTAATGTAAAAGACTGAACGGCATTACTTATTTCATTTTGAATCAATGTTATCTAAATGACTGCACAACTATTATTTTAACCGATGTAGTTCTCAACAATTACGGTATTAGTCCTAGTTAGTGCAATCTATTAATTTTTATACACTGAATTTCAGAATAGAATAAATGCTCCAGGTAAGTTCTCAAAAATGAAATAATAACAATTCTCGGTTAACAGATAACGTCATTTCTGCTTCATCTGAACCAACAGAAGCATATTTAAAATATACAGTACAATGTAGCTAGTCGCAAAATCGGTGCTATCTGTCTCAAGTGAGAATTGTTCTCCAGTTACAACCTTGGATACGGGGCACATCATTGAGGATCTTTATTGAAGGGGTGATTGGACTGGTCCATTGTTAAAGTAGAAATATTGAGTGTCTAGAAAAAAGTAATAAAATATTTAGTTACAATTTGCTTTATGTTGCATCGGCACAGATAGATCTTATGGCGACAATGGGATAGGAAATAGTTGGGAGTACGGATAAAGCTACCGTGGCTTTCAAATCAAAATCTCTTTATTTGCAAACTAGCTGATGTACCCGTGCTTCGCTACGAGATTCTCAGAAAGACTGACTTGGTGGTTTTCCTAACTGAATTCAACATAGGTCATTACAAAAACGTCAGTAGGGATGTAGCGATTGAAAGCAATGTTATCATATAAAATACTCGATCAAATGAAAAACCGCACACTTTCTCACTTTCAACGAACAGTACAGAACAGTACAGAATTACAATCAATCAATCAATCAATACTGATCTGCATTTAGGGCAGTCGCCCAGGTGGCAGATTCCCTATGTGTTGTTTTCCTAGTCTTTTCCTAAATGATTTCAAAAAAATTTGAAATTTATTGAACGTCTCCCTTGGTAAGTTATTCCAATCCCTAACTCCCCTTCCTATAAATGAATATTTGCCCCAGTTTGTCCTCTTGAATTCCAACTTTATCTTCATATTTATACCTTTCCTACTTTTATAAACGCCACTCAAATTTATTCGTCTACTAATGTCATTCCACGCCATCTCTCCGCTGACAACTCGGAACATACCACTTAGTCGAGCAGCTCTTCTTCTTTCTCTCAATTCTTCCCAACCCAAACTTTGCAACATTTTTGTAACGCTACTCTTTTGTCGGAAATCACCCAGAACAAATCGAGCTGCTTTTCTTTGGATTTTTTTCCAATTCTTGAATCAGGTAATCCTGGTGAGGGTCCCATACACTGGAACCATACTCTAGTTGGGGTCTTACCAGAGACTTATATGCCCTCTCCTTTACATCCTTACTACAACCCCTAAACACCCTCATAACCATGTGCAGAGATCTGTAACCTTTTATGTGATTACCCCAATGAAGGTCTTTCCTTATATTAACACCTAGATACTTACAATGATCCCCAACAGGAACTTTCACCCCATCAACGCAGTAATTAAAACTGAGAGGACTTTTTCTATTTGTGAAACTCACAACCTGACTTTTAACCCCGTTTATCAACATACCATTGCCTGCTGTCCATCTCACAACATTATCGAGGTCACGTTGCAGATGCTCACAATCTTGTAAATTATTTATTACTCTTTACAGAATAACATCATCCGCAAAAAGCCTTACCTCCGATTCCAATCCTTTACTCATATCATTTATATATATATAAGAAAACAAAGGTCCGATAATACTGCCTTGAGGAATTCCCCTCTTAATTATTACAGGGTCAGATAAAGCTTCACCTACTCTAATTCTCTGAGATCTATTTTCTAGAAATATAGCAACCCATTCAGTCACTCTTTTGTCTAGTCCAATTGCATTCATTTTTGCCAGTAGTCTCCCATGATCCACCCTATCAAATGCTTTAGACAGGTCTGGGTTTCATATCATATTCCTGGTTCCAACATCATCTATTCTTCCAATTAATTACAACATTTCAGGCCATCCCCTAAACTACCATTTCACTCAACGTGAATAAAATAATTTGTAGCCTAGATTGCAGTGGTTCATCACCCGACATTACATACAGATTTTCATTACATTTTCTTCAGCCGTTTTCTCGTGATGCGTGTACATATATACATACATACAGACAGAAATTACGGAAAAGTAAAAAATGCATTTTCTTGTTACTGTGGACATGACCGATACAGAAATACCATTCTTTTCAAATTCTGAGCAATGTACAGACAAAACTCCTATTTTATATATATAGATGAGGTGTCTATCTCGGTGGCAAATGGTACACTAAAATACATTATTGTCAAGCACTAAATTTTAAATTAACAAGAGACGAAGAAAATTTTCCTACAATCCAATATTATAGAATTTACGCTAATAACTTTTTCTATTAAACACATACATCATCCTTAATAAATTTATATTGTTTACAAAATTCTACTTATAATATCTCCTGTACTTACACACATAGTCAACTTATATACAGTATGTGAAATTACTTCTAACAATACTATACAACTGGTATAAGATTAAAATTAACATTGTATTTATTTACATATTTATATCTTACCCATTTCGGAACCTAAGTAGCATAGCGACCTGCTGCGTCTTAACCAGAACCCCTTTTGCCACCAATTTTCAGAGTTCCTGAAGGGCCTTCACAGCTACCGTAGCGGTCCCAGGGCCCTCGAAGTCCCCATTGTACTTTACACCTACAGGCAGTCCCCTACTTGGGCTGTCCAAACTCCATAGACCAGGGGATGTAATTAATTTAATCACACACATTTTTTATTTACAATATCCTGCACTGGTCCAATGCCCTCTAACATTTCATTTATTTTCTATGTTGCTGTTTATTCTCTTCTTGAATATCTGTACAGGTTTTGGAAAAGGATCAAACACTACCCCTGGTAAACTGTTCCACTCCTTCACGCCCTTCCCAATGAATGAAAATTTACCCCAATCGCTTCTGCTAAAATTCCTTCTAATTTTGTACTTGTGGTCAGTTCTGCCTATATAATTATTTTCCAACTGAAGCCTCTCACGGATTTCTCTCCATGCTTCTTCTCCTGTATAGGCTCTAATCCTATAAGTCTAGTTTCCTCCCTTCTCTTACTTAAAGTTTCCCACCCACGTTCCTTTAACATTTCTGATACACTACTCTTTCTCCTGAAATCCCCTGTTACAAATCTTGCTGCTTTCCTCTGCGCATCATCTAGTTCTTTTATTAGGTATTCTTGGTGAGGATCCCAAACACTGTTTACATATTCCAATAATGGACGAACCATACTTAAGTAACTTTTTTCTTTTAATTCTTTGTTGCATCCTTTAAGTAGCCTCATTATGACATGTAACAATCTGTATGCTTTCCCAACAATGTCATCAACATGACCCTTCCAGTGCAAATTACTTTCAAATCTCACACCTAAGTATTTGCACTTGCCATCTTTTGGGATAACTACCTCATCCAAAGTATATTCAAATTTAGTTTTAAAGCTCCTGTTTGTAAATGTTGTAACAGTTGATTTGCCTCCATTAACCTTCATATTATTTTCTTCAACCCATTGTTGGATACTCTCAAGGTCCTTTTGTAATTCTGAACAATCCTCAATGTTATTTATTTCCCTATAAACAATTATGTCATCTGCATACAATCTTATTTTCGATGTTATATATTTCCCTAAATCATTTGCGTATATTGAGAAAAGTAACGGACCGATTATACTACCCTGTGCAATCCCCTTCCAAACATTCTCTTCCTGTGATATATTATTTCTTACTTTGACTTCCTGAACCCTTGAATTTCGAAATGTTCTTATCCAACGTATAACCCTTACGTCCAATCCTATTCCCTCCAATTTCTTTAATAATATTCCATGTTCCACTCTATGAAAGGCTTTGGAAAGATCCATGGCTATGCAATCTAACTGGCCTCCTGAATCCAACTGATCTGATATGTCCTGCTGAAATCCCACCAGTTGTGCCTCACAAGAAATTTTCTTTCTAAATCCATACTGGCTCCTCATGAACCAATTTTTATCATCACATATCCCTCTGATGTACTTTGCTATTAAACTCTCCAGTATTTTACAAACTATACTGGTCAGGCTAATTGGTCTGTAGTTTTCTGGTTTCCTTTTATCACTCTTTCCTTTATAAATTGGTATTATTATAGATTTCTTCCATTCCTTTTGTATTACACTATTATTTATGACATAGTCAAAGAGAAATTTTAAATAAGGCACTATGTACCACCCCATTGTCTTCAATACCTCCCCAGTAATTTGATCACTTCCTAATGCTGCTCCTTGCTGAAGCAGTTGGATTTCTCTGAAAATATCTTCATTTGTGAACGAGAGGCTGCTTGTTTCCCTATATGTCCCTCTCTATCTTCTGTTACGGTTTCCAACTCCTGACAATCTTCTACTGAATCTCTGAATTCCCTACTAAATAGATTTGCTTTCTCTGTATCTGTTAAATAATGTTCACCCCCTTCTCCCACCATTGTAGGAATTTGGATTCCTTTTCCTTTTTGATTCCTAATATATGAATACAGCTTTTTCAATTTCCCTTTGTGGCCATTACCCTCTTGATGTATGCCATTCATATAATTCTCTTTTGCTTCCTTTTTCACTCTATTCAGTTCCCTCATTAGCTGTTTTCTAATTTCTCTATTCTCCCTACCCTCTTTGATTTTCCTGTTTACTATTCTACATTTTCTTTTTAATTTTCTTATTTCCCTTGTATAATAAACAGGGTTTGAAGTCATTTTACCCTTCTTAACAGGCTTTAATTAAGGTGCAGCTCCATCATTTGCCTGGTGTGAAAATGGGAAACCACGGAAAACCATCTTCAGGGCTACCGACAGTGGGGTTCGAAGCCACTATCTCCCGAACACAAGCTGATGAACAATGAATGAATGAATATTAATTTAAAATAATCAGCGGATACAACTCTCAATACTGAAAGGTAAAATAATTCCAATATCCATCCACCAACTAGAATTCAAAAAGACGACGATGAGCAATGATTATGAACTTAAAAATAATCATTGGATCCAACCCACGAAATAACTTAAAATAATGGTATAAAATGAATAAGGGACTGCTTCCAAAGCAAATTCCTAAATCGATGACGCTTGCTGTCTAAATGTGCCCAAAATCCACGTCACCGGCCCCTTATAATGGTAGTAATCGCTGGTGAAGTAGAACCATGGAGTTCATCATTTTATTTATTTATTTATCCGTGTCCGAAATCACTACAATATATTTACAAATACTCTATTTACACTTTGCCTCTCCAGTATTTAACTGTCGAGATTGCACATTCATTGGCTTCCACCAAATCCTTCATACTACATGGTTTAGGCAGATTTCTACAGGTGAGAAGATGTCCATGATCTTGCTTTTCACCACACTCACACAAATCTTGATCGCCATACCCCCACCTTTTCAGGTTGGTTTTACAACGTGTCACTCCAGATCTTAATCTGTTAAGTGTCTTCCAATATCCGTACTGAAGATGAAGCCCTGCAGCTGGCTTCTCTTTCACGTCCCATGATCCTACAGGCGACTTCCTTCTTCAGAGCTCCTTTCGCCGAGATTCGGCTGATGATGGGTTTGACGTTGTTTGTAGGAAGCTCTTCCTCGATTTCAATCTTGATGGGTGGGCGTGAAGTCCAAACATTGGATGTCTTGGATCTGTTTCTTGCTTCTTCTTCTTCTTCTTCTTCTTCTTCTTCTTCTTCTCAATCTCTGCTGCAACTTGTCTCCTAACATCTGGAGGTGCTATTCCCATAAGTGGAAAGATCTTATTAACAGGAGTTGGTCGTAAGCAGCCTATAACAATGCGACCTGTCTCATGGAGGGCAATGAGCAGAATTCCTCCAGACTGGAGCAGCATACTCTGCAGCAGAGAAACACAGGGCAAGGGCAGATGTACGGAGGACATTAGGCTGTGCTCCCCAAGTAACGTAGACTCAAAGTGCTCCTCACGTAGTGGCACTACTCACAGGTAAATCAGACCTCTGGTGTTCCTCACATAATGGCAACACTCATAGGCAACGCAGACCCACTGTCTCATTCATATAGCGGTATTAATCACAGGCAACGTAAACCCATGGCGTTCCTTGCCTGATGGTACTAATCACAGGTAATTTCATGATTCAAAATCCATCATCTCTTTTCGTCCCTTCTGGTCGCCTCTTACGGCAGGCAGGGGATACCGTGGGTGTATTCTTCACCCGCGTCCCCCACCCACAGGAGGTAACAATGTTTAATGAAGCATTGCTCGACAGTCACGGTATCATTATACTGTATGATTCATTCAACAATAGGATCACTTCGAACATGCTAGTGTTTCTATAGTTACCAATTAAGAGTTGATCGAGCGCTAGGAGTATTATGTCCATGCTGCAAGTGATTGCTGTATTAATTTTGTTTCTACATGAAAACCACGCTCTAGAAGAAGATAGCATTAAATCCAACGAGGTAGAGAATACTTTTGATACCTCTCAAACAGACTCAGGTGGCTACGTGGAGTAAGTACCGAGATATGCTTTAAAAATCGAGGGTCTGGGGAAAATCAAACATTGTGCTATCTTTACGGAAGTTGAATTAATTTGTGTGTGTCCGTATCATTATCATAACTGAACGGGAGATAGTGGGTTAGAACACCACTGTCGGCAGCCACGAGAATGGTTTACGTGGTTTCCCATTTTCACACCTGGGAAATACCGACGCTGTATCTCAATTAAGGCCGCGACCAATTCTTTCCCATTCCTAGCCCTTCCTATCCCATGTGCCAGCTTGAGAGCCATGGGGAGAAATCAGCGTCAAACACACCGTGGTTCTCAGCCGGTGTTACCTTAGCGCACTTGCTATGGCGCGATTCCGTAACTTCGGAGTTCCGTGTTCAAATCCCTCCCATAGCGATTTTCTTTTCCGCCTATTGGTACTCTGAAGCCGGTCTTAAGCCACGTGCAGATTTAGCAACACCGCCTCACAAATCCCATTTGAATTCGCCCGCGCAGCGATCTGACTGGCTAACCTCAGCAGCTTATAACGTGACAACGGCGCGAGACACCGAATTTTAAAAAATGTATATATTTATCAGCATGACCAACCCTCTAGAGATCATATACCCGGTTCACGTTGTTTCCGACCATTCTGTATAGCGTTACAACTGCTGAGGGTTTATAAAATTGTTATAGTGTCACGCCGCACTTCCTTCTGAAATATTATTTTAGTAATACGTACAAGCTTGTGGAAATTGTGTAGCTTAGTTTCAGCATCCTAGTGTCCATTGTGAGAAAACAAACATCTCAAAATAATAATTTCTAGAATTGTATAACCATCGCATTTTTTTTCCTCACTGAAATGGGAAGTTCCCCAATCTCAGACTAATTAATACATTTCAAATTCTGCCTAAGAGCTAACTGTACGCCCCTACTACGTAGGCAAATTAAGACACGCTCATGCACATCAGTTTTGAAGTCGGCAGGCGCTGACACTGGAGGATCATCAAGTTCAAAGTCGTCACGTTTATCGTTTCATTCCGGGATCTTGAGGCATTGTGCTGAACATGAATATATACTTGGAATACGAATCCTGTTTAGTAATATATCGGAGAAAAATTCTGATCTTGTCTTAAAACCTCTAGCAATTTAAATATCGTTAAATAAACTTCTTTCGAATGTTTCCTGTCCCCACACCAAAGGGTTTTATTGTAAGTAAGTGATGTGTAAAATGTCCATATTTTTCTTTGTCCTTCTACAATCCTACATAATTTTTTCATTAGATTGTAAAAGTAATACCAAATATCGTAGGCGATTAGGTGAGTGATATTCTTTAGCGTGACTGCCATTTTCTCTGGCAGGTTTTTGTTCTGTCACTTCATTCACAGCAGTTTCTAAGTCTCATGGCTCTCTGATATTATGGATTCTAACGTACTGTATCTCTAATATTGTAACCATAAAACTAAGAAGAAATGTTTCTTATTTTCAAGAAGATATATATAACAATTTACTTCAGAAAATTAAAATTGCAGAGTCTTCGGAATTTTCAGCATCTGATTAGGCGTACCGACTGCTATTACCATTATTATTTGTTGGGAATAACACGCCCCTTTGAACTGCACTGTACAGAAGTATTTAGCTGCCAAAGTAGCACACTGCAGTATTGAAAGGACTATAGGTTTAGCAAGTTCGATCCCCTACTCAGCCATGAATTCATGACTGGTATGAGGGTCACTCTTTTTAGACATACGGGATGTTTTAAGAGATATCCGATCCCAAAAGCAGCGTAACCGGTAAAGTTAACTTATATTTTCAGTGGTGGCAGGATTGATCTACATGTCAATAGAGAAAGGTTCACAAGATTATTATTATTATTATTATTATTATTATTATTATTATTATTATTATTATTATTATTATTATTAAACCTACCTATTATCCTGAGTCGGCCCCGTGGTGTAGGGGTAGCGTGCCTGCCTGTTACCCGGAGGCTCCGGGTTCGATTCCCGGCCAGGTCAGGAATTTTTTACCTAGACCTGAGGGCTGGTTCGAGGTCCACTCAGCCTACATAATTAGAATTGAGGAGCTATCTGACGGTGAGACGCGGCCCCGGTCTAGAAAGCCAAGAATAACGGCCGAGAGGATTCGTCGTGCTGACCATACGACACTTCGTAATCTGCAGGCCTCCGGCTGAGCAGCGGTCGCATGGTAGGTCAAAGCCCTTCAAGGGCTGTAGTACCATGGGGGTACCTATTATCCTAAGGTTCCAAGTTTGATTCCTGGTTAGGTCAGACATTTTCATGTAGATGTGAGAGCTCTTAGAGATTCATTCAGCCTATGAGAGAAGAATTGAGGAGCTATGTAACGGTGAAATAGCGGCTTCTGTCTAGAAAGCCAATAATAACGGCGAAGAGGATTCACATTGCGCTGACCACACATCACCTCGTAATGTGCAGGCCTTCGGGCTAAGCAGCAGTCTAAGCCAAGACCCGTCAGGGTTGTAATGGTATTATTTACAGCGTTATGCCCATCTGTGGAGCGATATAATTTATTTAGCTGATGGTTTTTCTTCTCTCAAAGCCTCTTCATCTGGGCACTGAAAATTTTCTTCCGTTCTTCAATCCATGAATTATTAGTCCTGGTATTCATTTTCTCAGCAAACTGATGGTTGTTTTTTCTTTTTGAATTGGAGTCGATTTTCAGTGGGATGCCAATTTCCTGAAGGTCTTTTTTTTCTATTTCAGTAAGCTAGTTGTTCTTTACTTTCATTGAGAGAGCAAGGCTGAGAATCCTTTTCGTGAGCCTGTCATTATTCATTCTGAGAATGTGGCCGTAGAACTTTAATTGCCTTTTCCTGATGGTGTCGGTGATTTTTTCAGAATGGTGATAAAGCTCGCGAGACTTCCGTTTCATCCAGGATCCCTTCGAGTAGACTGGACCAAATATTTTCCTCAATATTTTCCTCTCCTGTTTCTCTATGTCTTTAATAAGTGATCCGCCTCCAATGATGAAGGTTTCCGAGCCATATAGTGCTTTAGGTTTGATAACCGACTTGTAGTGTCTTAATTTTGCGTTCATGGATATTGATTTTTTATTATATCCTCGAGGTAAGTCTATTACTCTCCTTATTTGCTTCACGGTTCAAGCCTGAACTTGAACTAATATTATGCAAGATACTAGGACTTTCAACTATTACATGTCTCTACCATCGGCCTCCTCCTAGAACAACTCTTAAAACCCCAAGTGGGCTTATGGCCCCCGAGCCTAAGCCTATTCTACAGATGCATGACTAAACGAGAAATATTAAATGCTCTCTCTGGCGGGATTAAGGACAATTCTTCAGGAAAAAATGATTTTCACTGTTACCTAACTTAGTTTTTGAAGATTTTGTTCTTATGTCAATGTTTTCAACGCGTATGACCCCCTCAAACTCCCGTATCTATCAATCATAAGAAAATTTGTGAATATTTTCTGTAGCCAATTATAATTGGGGGTGTGTACAGGCATCCAGCCTATGTGTAAAGAGTTCTGGAAAATTCCCCTCGAAATGCTATAAAAGCTGGGAGGCCGTATTGCCATCTTCATCGCTCCGGTTTAGTGTGTGCGACGTGTACTAAGGAGGCAGGGGACGCAGGTCGGCGTTCGGAAGGCCCTGCAACTCAAGGTAATGTCAGAAATTTCTTAACATGTGATAGCTCCAGCTCCAGCAGATAGCGTGAGGGGAAGGTTTTCTAACTTCTTTTATTCATGTAAATTTTTCATTTCATGGTTTAAATGTAGATTTTCGGCAAGTCTGAGGACTCTGTTCAAATCCCGGCTGGGGAACATGTAAACTAAGGGAAGAAAGTGTGATTACACTCTACTGATTCCCATTCACTTGGTATGGGGTGACTAAAATTTTTTAAACCTCTAAATTCTTAACACAGTTTTGGCGTTTAATATGTCTCGTTTAGTCGCCTCTCTGTAGAATAGACTCGGCCTCTGCAACTTCGGTCCATAAGCCCATTTAGAGTTTTAAGAGTTTTTCTAGGAGTGCAAGTGTTTCACCTCCTAGCATTTTGTTCACGGCCGATCAAGGTTAAACCTTTTCTTTTTACATTAAGGCCATTTAGAATGAGCACTCATTGCACTTGTTTATTTAGTAATTGTTTACAGACCAGTGTGTAACAAACTGTTGAGCAGAAAAAAACAAAAAACAAAACTAAACCCTATGGCACTACAGCCCTTGAAGGGTCTTGGCCTACCAAGCGGCCACTGTTGACCCCGAAGGCCTGCAGATTACGAGGTGTCGTGTGGTCAGCATGACGAATCCTCTCGGCCATTATTCTTGGCTTTCTAGACCGAGGCCGCTATCTCACCGTCAGATAGCTCCTCAATTCTAATCACGTAGGCTGAGTGGACGTCGAACCAGCCATCAGGTCCAGGTAAAAATCCCTGACCTGGCCGGGAATCGAATCCGAGGCCTCCGGGTAAGAGGCAGGCACGCTACCCCTACACCACGGTGCCGGCATGCTGTTGAGCAGAAGTGACTGTAAATACATTATTTGAAGTTTGTCAGACATAACCTTGTAAAAAAACTTGTGCCTCTGAAAGGCTGGACTATATTAACTTTTAGAGCTCAAACTCCTAGACGATGTATGTTAGTGGAGTAAACAAGTTATTATAAAATAGTGCACCTGTTCAGAGCTATAATGCTCATCCCTTGTATATTATCGTGTTGATAATTCTCTCTAGTTCATATACCGGTACCTGATTTTTGCACTTATAGTCCGCTGTTATTATCAGAGATGACGAACTCATTGTTATTCTATTTAACTCTTGTTTTTTTCAAATCTTATGTTTATCAAATTAAAAAAAAGGAAGGAATGAAATAAAATTTCAAAATTTACTGCTTTAACTTGTGCTCTGGTCATTTCCTTGTCTGCCCATTCACCCCGGCACCTTACACTTATGCGTTCCATGATATTTCCGGAACAATTATTATTATTATTATTATTATTATTATTATTATTATTATTATTATTATTATTATTATTATTAATTTTCTTTAGGTTTTAAAACCGTAGAATTTATTATGAAAATTTATTATGGAAACTTAATTTTTTTTTGTTTCAGAATACTAGGTTCAACCCACGGCGAAAGGCAGAAAGGAATTACGTTCACATCGATGTTGAAGAAGGCGCTGAAGGAGATATTTCCAACTCCTTCATTCCACTGGTTTGGCGATAGAAAGCGACCGGACAACTCCCGAGCTGTTCTCGTGGACAGACAGAAGAGCCAAGTAAAAAGCACCCACCTTCAGATGCACAACTTCCAGGTCCCCGGGCTGACAGAAACAGAGCAGAAACATGCTCATAAAGTAGACCTCAAAGGGGAGGTATCTGGTGAGCACAGGAGTTCGAAACGTAGGCCTAAAATCCAATTAGAAGACGGTACCTGAAGTCGTATTTTGTTCAGTGATATTATTTATTGTCACTATGAGGATCTGATAGTCTTTCATATGGATGTGTAACACGGCCGAACGACAAGAAGTAGGTCTAAAAGCACAAATAAAAATGCAAGGTTTTCAACTTAATATTATTTTGTTCTGTACTGGTTGTTGTATGCCTCTCGTTGAGGGCACTGCAGCAGTAATGCCATCCAGTGGAGATGAATGGCAGCAGAAAAGACAAAGCACGCTTCAACGTACAGCAGTGGTTAGTCATAGTGTTATTGTTGAGAAGTCTTGCAGGCTTAGACTTCTAAACCCTCCGTCTCCTCTGGATGATTCCCTTTCCGCTCTCATTCCTGGAGTAATCCTTCGTGTTTCCTTCTCATTTCGATATTCTTCAAAAAAAAAAAAAAAAAAAAAAAAAAAAGAGGCTAAGGACTACAACCACCACCACCACCATCATCATCGATGATTTCGTTACCATGACAAGTAGAGAATATTTCAGCTATGATCGCCGTTGATGAACATAAAAATGATAATCTTTCGCGAATATTTCCGTTATAATAGATCATACGGTAAAAATCATTTCTTCTTCTTATTATTATTATTTTTTTCAATTTGGTAAATTAACCCACTGTACTTATATGCGACATATAATTCCTGTTTTTTTTTTGTTCGCCAATTGCTCTTCATTTTTTCGCTTTGTTGTTTACTCCACTCTTTTCACCAACCGGGTGAGTTGGCCGTGCGGTTAGGGGTGTGCAGCTGTGGGCCTGCTTCCGGAAGATAGTGGATTTGAACCCCACCGCCGGGAGTCCTGAACGTGGCTTTCCGTGGATTGCCATTTTCACAATAAGCAAATGCTGGAGCTGTACCTTAATTAAGGCAACGGCCGCTTCCTTCCCTCTCCTAGGTCTTTCCTATCTCCTCGTTATTCCTCTGTGTCGATACGACGTAAAGCAAATTGTAAAAAAAAAACCCAGATGTAATTTCGATTCTGCTTTCTTTCTCCTGGAAGCCTTAAAATCTTGTATTAATGTTCTAAAATTTGTTCTGTCCTGTATTAAGTCTTCAGTTATCCCCATTTCGTCCATGTGTTTCAACATGTTAAAAAATGTGTTTAGCTACTCTTTTGTCGTCAGTCTTCATTATGTAACCAAAAACCTCTCAGCTTTCTGTTTCCAGTGACCCCAAATTTTTCTCAGAATTGTCCTTTCCATTCTGCCCAACCTCCCTTGGTCCACTTGTTTTCTTTTAACCCGACGGTATTAGGTTTGTCATACCTTCCTTTTGTAGATATCTTCATCCTTCGAAGTATCGGGTCTATTCATTTTCACCTGTGATTTGTGTTAAGTAAGCCTCCGTAGCTCAGGCGGCAGCACGCCGGCCTCTCACCGCTGGGTTCCGTGGTTCAAATCCCGGTCACTCCATATGAGATTTGTGCTGGACAAAGCGGAGGCGGGACAGGTTTTTCTCCGGGCACTCCGGTTTTCCCTGTCATCTTTCATTCCAGCAACACTTTCCAATCTCATTTCATTTCATTAATCATTCATTAAGCATTGCCCCAGAGGAGTGCGACAGGCCTCGGCAGCCGGCACAATTCCCATCCTCGCCGCTAGAAGGGGGCTTCATTCATTCCATTCCTGACCCGGTCGAATTACTGGAAAGAGGTTGTGGGTTTTATTGATGTTAAGTGAGGATGGATGCCCAGTTGTTCTTCCTATTACAACAGTAATTACCACCACCATCAACACTACCTTTCGTACTGTCAAAGCCAAGGATGAGACTAAGACAGAGGAGTGAAAGTAACAAACTTTACCTAGCCCATACCAGGAGAAGAAAACTGTAATCTCACCCCAGAGTCTGAAGAATATCAAATCGAAATGCTCGAGCATATTAGCTGGGTCCACATAATTTATTCTTCATTTTAGTATTTCAATTAACAGACGCCGGGGTGTCGAAATATCGTCCCGCAGTAGTTCTTTAACGTGCCGGAAGCCAACGACATGGGGTTGTCACCTTTAAACACCTTTAAAAGCCACCGAACTCAATCGGGTTTGAACCCGTTAACTTGGGGCAGTAGACCAACGCCGTATCCACTACACCATGATGCGATGCCTGCACGCCATTCCGAACATTTGTTGCAAATGGAGCAGCTAGTGAGACTTGTGCAGGTAAACGGACTTAAATGAGCAGAATTTTGCTTAACTTTTGACTCGATTGTTTCCGGACTACGGTTCCTTATCTCAAATTGATCCATTTGCCGTCCTCCATCATCCATGAAAGTTTGTAACATCATCACGGACACACCCTGTATTTTATATGTACGGTATTTACAATAGGAATCAGATTAGCGCGATCCAGAAACACTAATTTCTCACGGGAACAATAAAGAGTTATAAATTGAGGTCTCTACTCGCAAAAGATGGCAGTAGTACGTTACTCCACAAGCAGTTTATGTAAAAGAAAATTTTGGTCCGCAAAAATTAATTGGTGGAATACATCAACTAACCAGTTTTGTATTTGGAATATCACTTTTTCACCGACTTGGAACTTGGTACTAGTAGGACAGGTCTGACGAGAAATATTTGCGACGCCTTCAGCGAGGAAACACTGACACGCATTCCTAGTTACAAATTATGTCAACGGCGGCGTAACTTGCCTCATTATCTCCCACACACACTCCCCAAACAGAAACTTTGTTCTCCCAACTTCATAAGCACGATTTGGGACAGAATATTAGATTGGCAGCTAGGGTGAATTGCAGAGCAGTTGTCGACAGAGGCTGGTTTATAAGATACTGTAGGCTCACTGGGCAAGTACCTAGAAGAGCAGACCAGGGGCTCTCAACCTGTTAGCGTGGGTTGGCGACCACAGTTCCCCTAGCTGAGTCTGGCATTGCTTCCACCTACCTGTATCAGGCTCTTCACCTCCATCTCGACGCTATTAGGTTTCCGAGGGCTAGGGAATTTTCACGCCCCTCGTGGCCCTTGTCTTCCTTTGCCCATACCTTCATTTTTCGAAGTGTCGGATCCCTTCCATTTTTCCTCTCTGATTAGTGTTATATAGAGGATGGTTGCCCAGTTGTATTTCCTCTTAAAACAATAATCACCACCAGCAGCACTTTCCTTTCCCATCTCCCTTAGAAAACTCTTGTTCTTTTCCGACCCCAACGATAACAGGTTTTCGAGGCCTAGGGAGTCTTTCACGCCCTCCGTGGCACCTCCCTTTCTTTTTTTTTTTGCTAAGGGCTTTACGTCGCACCGACACAGATAGGTCTTATGGCGACGATGGGAGATGAAAGGCCTAGGAGTTGGAAGGAAGCGGCCGTGGCCTTAAGGTACAGCCCCAGCATTTGCCTGGTGTGAAAATGGGAAACCACGGAAAACCATCTTCAGGGCTGTCGACAATGGGATTCGAACCTACTATCTCCCGGATGCAAGCTCACAGCCGCGCGCCTCTACGCGCACGGCCAACTCGCCCTTTCTTTTGCCTATACGGTACATTCCCTCTAGTTCGGCCACCTCGAGACCGAACCCCAGGCCGGACTAACCGACAATATGCTATAAATATCAATATTTAGATCAACTGAAATACAGTACATAAATAAAGAACCAATTATAAGACAAGTAGTATTCGTGTGTCTTTACCAAGTGTACTCACCCGAAATGAGTTAATATTATTATGATGGCTCTATACACTATTGAAGTTTCACTCCCGATGAGTCGTGATGGAAAATCAAATGCGGAATGTTTTACAAAAACTCAGAATTTAATTTGTAAAGGTACACTAACACTTCGTATAAACATCACAGACTTTTGAAAAGAAAAGGAACTCACATTGCAGTATAGTAATGTGTCAAACTCTGCAGAATTCAAAAAAATAAAAGAAATAGGTTATCTTCTTCTGTTTTTTGTGTCTTTTCTAGAAGCAAAATCACGCCACTTGTTTGTAAATATTACATCAAATGCTGTTGCTTCTGTCTGCTGCTCGATATAAGTCGCTCTTCCCTCAGCGTGACTCATTTCCCACCCCTAGCCCCCTCTTCATTCAAGGACAGGTGCCGGCCCAACTAACGGAAGCCGAATTAGAGGGAGTCTACTGTACCTTCATTTTTCGAAGTGTCAGACCTCTTCCATTTTAAAATGGTCTATTTTGGGGTTGTGGGTTGTCTGGAATTACCGCTTATTTGTGTCAGGCTCCTTACCACCCCTGTGAATTGGGGCGGTAGAATAACACCCACGGTATCCCCCGCCTGTCGTAAGAGGCAACTACAGTAGGGCCCACGAGAGTTGAAGTCTGACGTTTAGCGCCACCGGCGAGAAAAAGTTGACTAACGCTGCTCGAAAATGGTCTGTTGCTATGGCAACGATAACAGAGTTGCAACATTTTAGGACGCTATCATCACGTGGATTGGCTTGCTCTCAGTCACTTTTGTCGTTCATATTCTGACTGATTTCTTTTCTCGATGAAGTATCGTCTTCCTATTGTGTTTATTATACCGTAGTTTATTCCTGAATTGTACAGCTACCGTTAACAATCCGAGTTAAATAATAAAAAAAACTATCAATGTGGGTAGTGTTATTCTATTCTGTGATTAACATGTGCATTTGTTGAAGTTATTGTCAGAAACTGATGATTTTGTTAGTGCTTATGAAATCTTATATATATATATATATATATATATATATATATATATATATATATATATATATATCGATAATGTCGTGTTCTGTCTTAAATGCTGGAATTATTAACACTAGCTTAGGAACCGGTCAAGGGTAAATGAATTGTATTAGGCCTAGGCCTACATGTTTTATTAAACACTCAGCCTGTCTGAAAGGGTGGTAGGCCGCAAATGGAGGTAACTATGACAACGCAGCGTACTTCGTAGTTACAGCTTTCGCCGCTTACCTGTCAGACTTCAAGTCTCGTGGGCCCTACTATAATTGGGGCCTCAGGACCTCTTAACTTGGGAGCGTGAGTTGGCGAACACGGAGCCCTTCGCAGAATCCTAGATGTGCTTCTACTTACTTGTGCCAGGCTCCTCACTTTCATCTATCCTATTAGGCCTCCCTTAGTCAACACTTGTTCTTTTTCGACCCCGACGGTACTAGATTTGCGAAGCCTAGGTTAGGTTTATCAGTTACATGAAATACTTTCTAACAGCACTTGTTCTCAATTTCAACCTCTAATTGTAACTACTACTAACTATACAAATACTGATAACCTCAACAAAAGTTAAACTATTCCATTTATTTATCTCTGAAACTCTGTGCTTCTTGCACAAGCCAAAATATCTTTGTCATTCGGTACACCCGAACATTTCTCCAAAGTGCTTCTTTGCACTTTCAAAGATCATACTTTTGGCGACGGTTACGCTATATTTCGTTGAAGCTAGATGTCAGGACAGAAATATTGTGTGCAGTGAATCTATACGCATATAGAGAGACAGTTGTATTTGTGACTATTCGTAACCTATCAATGCCAAAAGTTCGACTCCTTGGCTGTATGGTCAACGTTATGGCCTTCGGTTTAGAGGGTCCCGGGTTCGATTCCCAGCCGTGTTGGGGATTTTCATCGCATCTCATTAATTTTTCTGGCTCGGAGTGTGGGTGTTAGTGTTTGTTCCAACATTCTCCTCTTCATATTCAGACAATACACCACACTACCAACCATCACACACACAAGCAATAGTGAATACATCCCCCATAAAGGGTTAGCGTCAGGAAGGGCATCCGGCCGTAAAATAGGGACAAATCCCCATGTGCAATACAGTTCGCACCCACGACCCTACATTGGGAACACTTCAAAGCATGGCAGCGGCGAGGGCGATGTATTCGGGGTATTTTGTTTAGCGCAGTTACTAGGCTGCAAATAACTGCTGGGGGCCTGGTGTGGCTGGCTGAACTACTGACCCAGTCCGCGCTCGAACGTGGTAGTAGCGAGGGATTTAGACTGGAAAGCTGCATATTCAAATAGCAGACACAGCACCCATTGTCCTCTTCACACAATACCATATACAGGTATCGCAGGGCGTATGCTGCACTACGTCTACACGTCCATTAACCATTAATTGCGAGCGCTTTTCTCCAGTCTTTTGTTGATATCTGAACTGCGCGGAACGGCTGGCGCTCTTGAAACACCGCAGATAAAGAGCGCTCTTGTGGCAGTGTTAAGTTGCTTTCCTTTCACCTCAGCAGTCCCGACCCTAATATCAAGTCTGTTGAAATATATAAGCGCGTTTATTATTGTAACGTACAAGCTGATGATGATCACCTGTTACACAGAGCAGCTGGTTAGACCAGGGGTTTCGAACATACGATCATATGTGGCCCGCGATATCATTCGAAATAGTCCGAGGAAAAATATGAAGTTTCCATTAATTTCGGCCCCAATTTATGGAGTTTCTGCTTAATGAGTTGTAGAAATAATAATAATAATAATAATAATAATAATAATAATAATAATAATAATAATAATAATAATAATAATAATAATAATAGACATGATGTAGGCTTTTGGGCTTACGCTGTGCCAAGAAAATAAGGTGAAATTATTTACATTTTGAAGAGAACTTTGTTCTGTGTCATCAGAAGAAAATCTCGACTGTCCACGAGAAAGGCTTCTCATTATTTTCTTGACACGGCCTAAGCCCAAAAGCCTATATCATATCTATAAGTAAGGGTAGTGAAAGCATCAATGGCAATAATAATAATAATAATAATAATAATAATAATAATAATAATAATAATAATAATAATAATATTTGCTTTACGTCCCACTAACTACTATTACGGCTTTTGAAGACGCCAAGGTGCCGGGAATTTAGTTCCGCAGGAGTTCTTTTACGACCCAGTAAACGTTGTCTTCATCATCATTTCATAACCGTTGCGCAGGCTAGAGTTTTGTTTCTCTTTTCAGTAAGTTTGCATCCTAACCTCTTAATGAAAATACACAGCCTGTTTCCAGTCATTCGACCAGGTCAGGAATTGAATGAACATCCCATCTAGCGTCTAGGATAGGAATTGTGCCAGCTGACGAAGCCTGTCGCACTCCTCTGGGACAATGATTAATGAATGACAGATGAAATGATACTGGAGAGTGTTGCTGGAATGAAAGATGACACGGAAAACCGGAGTATCCGGAGAAAAACCTGTCTCGCCACCGCTTTGTCCAACACAAATCTCACATGGAGTGACCGGGATTGGAACGCGGAACCCAGCGGTGAGAAGCGGGCGCGCTGCCGCATGAGCTACGGAGGCTCCTTCATCCTAACCTATTATTGCCTAAACATCCGGGCTCTAGAGATTAATTAGTTAAATAGAGAACAAGTAATTGAATAAAGTCAGCTGTCGTCTGCTACTGTACAGTCAGAGGTAGCAAGCATGCTCTCTCCTTAAAAAAAAAGACGAGCGACTGCAGCAAGCAGTATTTTTTTTTTTTTTTTGCTAATTGCTTTACGTCGCACCGACATAGATATGTCTTACGGCGACGATGGGACAGGAAAGGCCTAGGAATGGGAAGAAAGCGATCGTGGTCTTAATTAAGGTACAGCTCCAGCATTTGCCTGGTGTGAAAATGGGAAACAACGGAAAACCATCTTCAGGGCTGCCGACAGTGGGGTTCGAACCCACTATCTCCCGAATGCGAGCTGACAGCTGAGCACCCCTAACCGCACGGCCAACTCGCCCGGTGCAAGCAGTATCTACTGTAGTTATTCCTAATTTGGTTGGTAGCACTACTTCTTGTCCCGCTTTTCCCACACCTGTGGGTTCCTGTGTGCGACTATGTAGAAAGTGTGGATTTGGCCCAATTTTACTGCAGAATGCCCTTCCCAGCTCTATATGGAGGGATGTAATCACTATTACGTGTTTCTGTGGTGCTTTGGTAGTGTATTCTATTGTCTGAATATGAAGGGAAGTGTGTTGGAACGAACACAAACATACAGTCCCCGAGCCAGAAGAATTAATCAGATGATATTAGAATCTTCGACCCGACCGGGAAGCGAACCTGAGACCGTCTGGAACGAAGGCCTCAACGCTGGCCATTCTGCCAAGGAGTCGGATTAATGTTTGATAGCACGATGTATAATTTTGAGATTGTATACTAACATAATGTATGTTTATTTTTGTAACATGCTTCCACTTACTTGTGCCAGGCTCCTTACATTAATCTATCCTGTCCGACCTCCCTTGGTCAACACTTGTTCTTTTCCGACCCCGACGTCATTAGGTTGCGAGACCTACGGAGTCTTTCATCTTCACGCCCTTCGTGGCCCTTGTCTTTCTTTGGTCGATACCTTCATTTTTCGAAGTGTCGGATCCCTTCTATTTTTTCTCTCTGATTAGTGTTATATAGAGGATGGGTGCCCAGTTGTAACCTACTTCTTCTTAAAACAATACTCATTACCACCACCTTCAACTTTTCTCTGTGATTAGTGTTATATAGAAAATGGTTACCTAGTTGTACTTCCTCTTAAAACAATAATCACCACCACCTGTTATTTTAACATGCTCGTTTATTGTATTAATTTTTGCGCCACACTTAGTTATATAAGATTTTAATAGTGCAGTATTCATATTATATCAATGTCTGTAAAACATGTCTGTCTGTTAGGTCATCAGCCCAGAGGCTGGTTGGATCCTCAAATAGCACCAACAAAGTTTATGCGGTTATAAGGAAACTCCAAAAACCAATGGCAGCACCAAGATGAGGCGTACTAGGCAAGAAGAGGAGTGAGGTAGTTTGCCATTGCTTTCCTCACTGGGTCAGAAAGTACTATTGCAGCACGACTGACCCTATGAGCAGCACCGTTCATAACACTCAGATGCACTAGTCGTGCTCTGAATGTCATTACTCAGCACTACCCATACCCCAGCAACTTCCATATTGTCACAGCCATGGATATTGACTGGGACTTCGGTGGAAGCTACACTTTACTCTGGCCTGTGCCAAGATTGATGCAAACGTATTGTATCCATCAAGAAATGACATCAGGCACCTGTAAAACATATAGGTCTATAATCTACCACATTAAATTGTTCTTCACTCGATCGGCGGCCTGCTGTGCTATTTTGATTAGATTATATGGCTGGAGGTAAAATGTCCACAATCTCTCACCAGGATTACTTGATTCTAGAACTGGCAAAAACCCAAAGAAATGCAGCTCGATTTGTTCTGGGTGATTTGTGACAAGTCCACCTCTGTGGTGTAGTGGTTAGTGTGATTAGCTGCCACCCCGGGAGGCCCGGGTTCGATTTCCGGCTCTGCCACGAAATTTAAAAAGTGGTACGAGGGCTGGAACGGGGTCCACTCAGCTTCGGGAGGTCAACTGAGTAGAGTTGGGTTCGATTCCCACTTCAGCCATCCTGGAAGTGGTTTTCCGTGGTTTCCCACTTCTCCTCCAGGCAAATGACGGGATGGTACCTAACTTAAGGCCACGGCCGCTTCCTTCCCTCTTCCTTGTCTATCCCTTCCAATCTTTCCATTCCCCCGCAAGGCCCCTGTTCAACATAGCAGGTGAGGCCGCCTGGGCGAGGTACTGGTCATCCTCCCCAATTGTATCCACCGACCCAGAGCCTGACACTCCAGGACACTGCCCTTGAGGCGGTAGAGGTGGGATCCCTCGCTGAGTCCGAGGGAAAAGCCAACCCTGGCGGCTAAACAGATTAAGATAGAAGAAGATAGATTTGTGACAAAAGAGTAGCGTTACGAAAATGTTGCAAACTTTGGGCTGGGAGGACTTGGGAGGAAGGAGACGAGCTGCTCGACTAAGCGATATGTTCCGAGCTGTCAGTTGAGAGATGGCGTGGAATGACATTAGTAGACGAATAAGTTTGAGTGGTGTTTTTAAAAGTAGGGAAGATCACAATATGAGGATAAAGTTGGAATTCAAGACGACAAATTGGGGCAAATATTCGTTTATAGGAAGGGGAGTTTGGGACTGGAATAATTTACGAAGGGAGATGTTCAATAAATTTCCAAATTCTTTGCAATTATGTAAGAAAAGACTAGGTGAACAACGGGTAGGGAATCTGCCACCTGGGCGACTGCCCTAAACGCAGATCAGTGGTGACTGATAGATTGATTGATTGAGTGATTGATTTATTAGTAAGTAAACTCGTGTCCTCATCCTGGGGTGGTGCAACTGTTTTCAGGCACACCCCCATTGGAGGTCAGCTGCATGTACCATTTCAACCACATACCAGCCCTCCTGCCAGTTTTAAATTCCTGGCTGTACCGGGAATCGAACCCGGACCCCGGAGGACGGCAGCTAATAACACTAACCGTTACGGTACGGAGGCGGACGATTGATCGATTGATTGATTGATTGATTGATTGATTGATTGATTGATTGATTGATTGATTGATTGATTGATTGAATGAACAGAAATTTACACAAACAAAAATGTCACAGTCATGAACATCCACCCAATTTAAATTTCCGCAACCAAAATATTCGGCGATGTGAGTGTCCAAACATATTGTAGTATAAGCATCCAATATGCAGAAACGCCGAATATAGTATACAGAAATATTCAGTTCACCTTTTTAAAATGTTCTTCTTCCTCGTGTGGCTCTCCATGCATTGTTAAATGATATGATACTGCACGAAGGTATAATTTAATAACATTGTTGTCTTGTCCGACTCCGTGGCTAAATAGCGTGCTGGCCTTTGGTCACACGGGATCCGGGTTCGATTCCCGGCAGGATCGGGAATTTTAACCATAATTGGTTAATTCCCCTGGCACGGGAGCTGGGTGTACCTGTCGTCTTCATCATCATTTCATCCTCATCACGACGTGCAGGTCGCCTACGGACGTCAAATCAAAAGACGTGCATCTGGCGAGCCGAATTTGTCCATGTCACTCCCGGCACTAAAAGCCATAGGCCATTTCGTTTCATTGTTGTCTTTGTGTTCATTACATCTCCTAACTATCGTCTCTATTGGCTGTTGGTTTCTTATTTATTTGTTTTACTTATAGGGGGTGTAATATTGGTACGCCCTGCTTGAATTTGACATACCTGAATTTTTGTTATCATGTTGTACATTTTATGCGCCCCTCGCCCTCTACAGACGCTTGGCAAATGACAGAGAACTTACATTTCGCACGTATATGTCAAAACATTTGGCATTAACTCGAGAAAGTAGCTTATATCGATGATTTCTGCGATATGCCTTTCTGTGACATAAATAACCTTGGAGGAGGCTGGTCCGTTTGTCAGCAGCCAGTCGCCAGACTGGTCTGAGGCCGACGACTAACTCATGAGGCTAGGATGTCAGTGTCACGTGTTACGTCACCTTCTTTCGAGATGTCCAACACAACTCTCGCCCTTTATCCAGTAACTCAGGAAAGTAAGAGAGTTCTAACGATCTACAGAACATATATCTAAAGCCCTGCGCGGATATACAAGATATTATCCGCATTCGGACTTCCTTCATTCGTATCCGCGAATGTTTATCAGCGGATATTGTAAATAATTAACCATAGACACTCAGGGTATTGAAACGGGTAGATCTGTTAGCATAATACAATAGGTCTGATACATGACACTAGATACCCTACAGTCACAGGTTTATCAGAGATTTCCTCTTGCGACAACTACCGACGTATCGAGGGGCGCCCTTTCGGAACATTTGTTCCTTCCTTCCTTCCTTCCTTCCTTCCTTCCTTCCTTCCTTCCTTCCTTCCTTCCTTCCTTCCTTCCT
Source organism: Anabrus simplex (assembly GCF_040414725.1). NCBI lineage: Eukaryota > Metazoa > Arthropoda > Insecta > Orthoptera > Tettigoniidae > Anabrus > Anabrus simplex. Next base: position 1,743,474,828 of record NC_090265.1, read on the forward strand.
GTAATTGTGGCCAGGAACCAGTTAGGCTTAGGTCAGATTTACGGCTTTATTGTTCTCGATGTTCTTTATATATCACTATTCTCCCATACCAATGTCAAAGGTCGCCTAACCACAAGCATAAATAAGAGCATACCTGAGAGAAAATCAATGTTAATTGCTTAGAAATTATCAGGAAAATTATCCGTACTCCCATACATTTTGCATCCGCCAAGACACTAATTTCGCGGATATCCGCATCCGTGTAGGGCTTTACAGATATCGTACAGAAAGCCACACCGCCGGGTTCCAATTTTTGCTGCGAGTTATGTTGATCACCTGATCTTTATTTATGGCGTGTGGAGGTGGAGGTCCTTTGAGTTGACGCCGTATAGGTGACCCGCGTGTCTGTGAGGATGGGCCCTACCTATGATGAATTCTAATGATGAAGACAGCACCCCCTCTCCCAGCCCCCAGGACATCGAAATTAACCAATGAAGGTTAAAACCCCCGACCCGGCTGGGAATCGAACCCGGAGGCCTCTGGACAAATGGCCAGCACGCTAACCATTTAGCCATGGAGCCGGATATAACCTGACCTGTTTTTATGTGACTGGTTAACCCTTTAAATGCTAACAGATCTTCCAGACTTCCCTCCGTAAATTGGCAAGCTATCTTTTCTGAAAATGTTTTATATTTATCTGTATCATTATCTTGAGAATTATTTGCTGTGTCTACGAAGTTTTTTGTTGTATTCTGAAGGTTTATTTTACAAATAAATTAATAACTAACTTTTAAAATACTATTTTTTTTTGTTTTCGAAGACGCCGAGGTGCAGGAATTTAGTCCCGCAAGAGTCCTTTTACGTGCCAGTAAATCTACCGACACGAGGCTGACGTATTTGAGTACCTTCAAATACCACCGGACTGAACCAGGATCGAACCTGCCAGGTTGGGTTCAGAAGGCCAGCGCCTTAACCGTCTTAGCCACTCAGCCCGGCAAACTAACATTTTTAAAGTAGCAAATCTTTAAAACAAATCTGTAAGCTACTTTTCTAGTTTTTATATCTTTTCAGGAAAAAGCATACTGTAAATTACGTAGCCTGTATTATTGCCGGGATTGGTGGCTCAGGCGGTAGAGTGCTGGTATTCTGAGCTCAAATTGTTGGGGTCGATACCAACTCAGTCCGGTGGTATTTGAATGTATTCAAGCACGCCAGCCCTGCATAGGTAGATTTACTGTAACATAAAAGAGCTCCTATGGGAAAAACTTGGAAGTGTTTGATATATATATATATCAGATGTATGCATAAGTCTTTTCCGGTTTCACTAAGAGATGGCGCCAGCGAACAGTAAGGTAAGGTAAGGGTGTATTCTGTCCGAAGGCAGGTCCGAACCTCCGCAGAGGTGTGCCTGAGCCGGAGTTTACGTGCGGTAGAGTGGCCAGCTCCTTTCCGCTCCTCCATTCCCTTACCCACACCAACAGCGCGTGGCCGCCCATCCAAATTTTGACCACGCCCAATGTTGCTTAACTTCGGAGATCTCACGGGATCCGGTGTTTCAACATGGCCGTTGGCGAACAGTAAGCAGTGTATAAATTTGACACATACGTCAGTTTGTTCGTCTGACATTAACCTACCAACACACACACGCGCGCGTTGAGTCCGTCAAGCACTAGCGTCTATGTTGTATCGCTCAGTGATCATGTCCACGTTTGTGCCTGAAAAAGAATATTTGCGGCGTGCATTGCTTTTCTTATTTAATAAAAAGAAAACGGCTGTGCAAAGTAATCGTTTGCTGGTAGAAACATATAGTGAGTACGCTCCATCGATTAGAACATGTGAGGCGTGGTTTCGACCATTTAAACCTGGTTATTTCAATGTGAAAGACTGCGCGCTCTGGTAGACCACAAAAGTGCGAAGACGAGCAATGACCGGAATGGACCAGAAGGCATCGCAAAGTGATTTTCTTACACGACAATGCGCCGTCTCACACAGCAAAACCAGTGAAAGATACCTCGAAATGGCTGGATGGAAAATCCTTCTGCACCCGCCGTACTCGCCCGACCAGGCACCATCTATCACCTCTTCGCATCAATGGGGCACGCGCTCGCAGTTCAGCACTTCAGCAATTTCGAGGAAGCTGGAAAGTGGTTCGAAGAATTGTTTGTCGCAAAAGACAAGCAGTTTTTCTGGCATGGTATTCATAACTTACCTGAAAGGTGGGCGAAGTGTGTAGAAGCCGATGGCCAATAATTTGAATAAAAAAAAAAATTAGTTTCCCTTGAAAATTAAATGTTTTCTTTGCCACAAAAACCAGCAACAACTGAAGCATACATCTGGTAAACCCTCTCTAATAACATCAATTAGCTGTCCGAGTGTTTGAAGGCTTATGTTATTCTTGGTGGCGCTCAGAATGAGAGAAAATTAGCAGCTGCCGATGATCCAACCCCTGGAGCAGGCTGTACCACTCATTATCTGGCCTGAGTTGAAATTGGCAGTCTTGCGCTGAGGTAAATCATCTACAGTCGATAGCCTAGTCCAGAGCTGAAGGCAAGCAATCTCGAAAGAAAACAATGCATCGTCAGCTCTGAATGTACAGCATTGTCCTCTAGAAGAACGTTGTATTGTGGTGGTGTTTTAACGCTACTGGAACATCAGTCCTGAGAATTATCCGTTATTGGAAATGTACTGACCTTGTTGAAAAATAAACAAATCAAATTTACGTATTAAATTTCTATTATAATTTGTGCTATCGCGGGGTACTACTAACTACGTATATTCAGAGAATAAACACTTTCCCCATAAGGAGGTTGCCCATGAGGACAAAGTATACTAGGTACATTTTATTTCTCAGTATTGATAGTGAACCTTTCAAGGCTTTGAGGACCATATTGTAATTTTTTTATGATAATAATTAAAATCATGAATACAAATATATAAATAAAATCATAAATAAAACTTAATTAAAATTAATAAGCATAATTAATCGAAATGTCCGTAGTATGGGCGCCAGAGTTCACCAGAATGGATCCCTCGAATTTAGATAAGAGCATGATAAACTTTATATCCCAGGGCGTGTACATAATGCTGCGTACTGGTACATCTGCTGCAGGCCTTACCTAACCTCCTGAAAACGACTAATTAGGTAGGAACTGCACCTAGGTTCATCAATAACACTGATTCTAAAATAGCTACTATATTCTTAACAAATTCCGTGCATGAGCACCTCATCAACATACAACATTATACATATAATACACACATAAAATATTGCTGGAAGACTCCATATTTACAACAACAACAATAATGAAAACCGTGGGAAAACGAAAGCGAGAACTAAGCTACCATTTGTAGATAGTCCGATGAACAATGTACATGTATGAAGATAAATACCCTTCACTGTCTCTATATCAATTCGACTTACCGATTCTCATAATCGGCAGTTATCACATCACACAGATACTGTACCTTGTACTACTGTGTTCACATATTTTAACACTTGTAAAGATATATATACACACGTCTGTCGATCCTCAACATAAATTATGGAAAGTCTGAGATAGCTTTCACCAACATATAATGCTAGGCCGCCACAAGTGCTACAATACTTAATGCGCAAGCACTCTTCACAATCGTCCACTTTCCACGAACATAACAAGACTACGCTCCACGAACGTTTGAAGTCCAGTCCACTGCAGCCGTGTCACTCCAGTACCGTGTATCAGCACCACTTCCTTCCCGTACAGTGCGTCAGTTGTAGTTGTAGTTGTCTTCCTTCTCGTTCCTTTACAATCACCTCTACAATCACCCTTACAATGTCCCTTTTTACAATGTCCATGGTTGCCGCCGTATGATCAACCTTTATAGACATCAACATCCCCCTCCTCTCAGATGATACGTCTGGATTGGTGCTTGTCCACCAATCATGAGTGATCTCTAGTCAAGACCAAGCCCTGAACTACTTCTTCCTCCCAAGTCAATAACAAACTCTGGAGTTTTACATGAATCATCGAATTTCCCTGGTACAACAACAAGCTCATCTCATCAGGCTGGGATATATATATGACTCATGGAATTACCCGACACAAGTACATCACAACAGACACTGGGGTAGCCATATGACTCATTCAAATTACCAGAGTTATTAAAGCAATGTTTTCCCACTCGTGCAAAACAAATTACTCATACCTACATATGTGGATATCTTCCAGCTTACCAATATAAATGGCAAAATATACAAATGAAATTATTAATAATAATAATAATAATAATAAATCGAATACTGACAATAATATCTATAACTTCTACATATAATTCGGGGGTGTGATATATGTACTATCACAATATTTTTCGTCAATGACTCTGGTAGTTTTATTCTTGAGCGGAATTCTTCGAAGAACTTAGGAATTGTTTTCTCTTGCACCGATCATGAGGCCTATTATCTCGATGTTATACAGTCGTGTTCATGTCGGTAGAAGGGAATAGCTGGTTCGTACATGCTCTTCTTTTACTCGTATACTTCACTGGATTGGTTGCCGTGCGTTTCGAACCGAATCACAGGATCAATAATAACCCTTGTTATTTATTAAGGCTATCATATCGATCGTATGCGTACTGCCGTTCTCCGACAATCCATACAGTTCTTCGCGCACTAAGCAACCAGCTACCCGGTTTTTGTTTGTTTGCTATTTTGCTTTACGTCGCACCGACACAGATAAGTCTTATGGCGACGATGGGATAGGAAAGGCCTAGGAATGGGAAGAAAGTGGCCGTGGCCTTAATTAAGGTACATCCCCAGCATTTGCCTGGTGTGAAAATGGGAAACCACGGAAAACCATCTTCAGGGTTACCGACAGTGGGATTCGAACTCACTATCTCCCGGACGCAAGCTCACAGCTGCGCGCTCCCAACCGCACGGCCAACTCGCCCGGTCCAGCGTCCCGTAATGATTGAACGATGGAGATTCGTATCACATGGTGTCAGTAAGTCGCAAAGTTTCGCCGTAGGGACAGTACCCCAGGACATGAGAAAGGATTTCTATTTCGTTGTGACAATGCCGACAACGGGTACTGTCCTGGGACCTGTCTGGCACGGCTCGAACGGCTGTGACTTTAGCAGTCATCTTTAGATCATCACGCCAATCACTGCAAGGTAGACCGTCATTGTGTGTTATTCGTCTGTTCGCTGAAAGGTTTTCTTTAAATAAGATAACACTTTTTCTCTTTTGAGGAAACTGACACCATTTTTGGAATTCCCGATCTCTCAGTAAATTGTCTTATATTCTTAGAATCCAAAAGGCTATTCTTGGAATTTAGTAAGTACACGCAAGGTGAAATGTGCAGTAGAGGTGTGACAAACAGTTATTTTTGTGTAACTGCTACACCTATCACTGCTACAAGAAAGTAACTGTGAAAAGTAACAGTTAAAAATAACGTCCAGCGTTACTGACCTTTTATTGGTCACAGCCTGGTCACGGCATCAAGCTTGTCTCCTTACAGCTGTGTTGAGAAGTCTGTGCAACGAAACACTCATTCCTATTTGTTATAAAGTTAACGACAGGCAGACAGCGGATGAAATGAGAAGACCACATAACGTATTTTCTGAAATCTAGATCAATGATAGAAGATAAGAAAACATGATCTGTCTGCCAAACCTCGACACAAACCGGTACAAGAGGGTCGATTAAGTAAAATGAAGTAATGTTACGTTATCTATAATATGTTATCTATAATACCAATACGGGAAGTTAGCTACTCATTTATTTATGGTAAAAGAAAAATTATACGGGCGAAACTTATAATATTATAATGTAGGTAGCCCTGCGCGATGTCTGAGTCAACTATTACCCCTGAGCAGTTAAATATGTCATAACAGCTTCAGTTACCAGATGACAGCAGCAAATTAAAAAAAAAACACTCTAGTGTATTTGACTTAAAGCTATCTCCTACGAAAGCGCTCTCACTTGGAAGACTATCTGAACTCTGAAGGTCACATTCTGTGTCTGTATGCTGCTACTAGTGACAGTTCCCTCTTACCAGTTACTGTATTCACTAGTACGTTATTCTGTTGTCGTTACTTGGTAACTTGTGATTTTTGTCCTCGTTACATTTGTAACAGTGACAGGCATATAACTGTGAGAAAGTAACTGCTACGTTATTTTTCAGCCATCTCTAATGTGCAGGTTTTATAGGCAGTTGTTACTCTTCTCAGAGAGATGCCTACTTCCTAGAATGTAAAGTTTTCCATTTATTTGTAGGGTAACAAGGGCACTGATCTGTCGCAGGACAGCTTCCCGTACTACTGCTACTACTACTACTACTACTACTACTACTACTACTACTACTACTACAGGAGTTTTATTGAAGTATTGGGCGTGAACAACGGTATACGTCATGACAATTTCTTTCCCCGCACGAATACAGCATCTACCAGACAAAGGGAAATACATTCGAAACCGCTTATAACTGCTCCGAAAGGAGCCTCTGCAACAGCCGTTACAGCCGACAGTCGCACAATTTTTTTAAAAAAATTGTTGCTAAAAATGTCGTATCTGTATGTTTTAGTCTGCATACTCACATGGTTAATTAACAGAATTAAGCTAAAACTTCAAAAAACATAAGTAAAATAGGTGCTTCTAATATTTGCACAGCACTTACAGCAATAAAATGACAGCAAAATACAAAATAATAAATGAGGACAGAAGTAGCAACAAAGAGTCGCACACTGTTTTGGCTAGTAAATGAGATGTTCTCTCTGTCCTTACAAATTGTAGAAATCATTGAGTGCGATAGTGTCGTTTGTTTCCACATTTTGTAATGCCATATTATTTGTGACTCTTCTCCAATATTAAACACGCATCCTTTCTTTAGCGCCAGCTTCACAGCGATGCTTGCCTCTACTATTTAACAGAGACTGATTTGAAATCTACTAAAACAACAATTTTGAAAATAAGCTTTGCATTGTTGTCAGCAATCCCCAGAAGCACAACAACAAAAATCAACATTGGATGTTATAGCCGATACATTTCTCCGAAAAATGTGATAAAAATACGTCGTTTTGATGATAATCATGATGGTTCTTGTTTAAAGGGGCCTAACATCTAGGCCATCGGCCCCTAATGGTACGAAATGTTATGACAATTTAAAAATCCATAATACTCCACTGACCAGAATTAAAAACGTGAGGACGAAGAATGAATGCATGGATATGAAGTTAAAACAATGAGTGGATCCGATCCCAATGCCCCACATTCTCAGAAATTGGCGATAAATAATTGTATTACTGACCAAGGGACTGTTTCTAAAGCACAATACTGAATCAATGATGCCATTAGTCGAAACGGGTGCAAAATCCAGGTCATCGGACGCTGCTAATGGTACTTATCGCTAGGAAAGTAGAACCATGGTATTTGTCATGTTGCGGTACTAATCAAAAGTAGCGTAGACTCGCAGTATTCCACACATTGTGGTACTACTCACAAGTAATGTAATGCGCACATGTAACACAGACCTATGGTGTTTCGCACTTTGCGGCGCTGTTTACGGGTAACGCAAACCGATGGTGTTCATCACGTAAGTGGACTAACCACAGGTACTCGCGCTATCCCGTGGTGTACGAATCGCAGGTACTGTAAAATGCATCCTGAGCCACACATCACACCTATTCTGCATGGAGCCTGACTCACTACTGCAGTCCCATCGGTCTGCGCGTGGTACCTGTCGAACGCACCGACATGTCGAGCTGTCTCCATGTACTATGAGCGTCATGCTTTTCAGGACACATGATCATTGTATAGAAGGGAAAACTAGCCGCCATGTCTTATGCCCCGTACTAGCAAACACCACCGACCTTAGCCTGGATCAAACCCGCTATCTTGGAGGCAGACTGCGCCTCTGGCATGACTCTCTCAATTTTGCATTCCACACACCTTGTTGACGCTTTGCTGAATTTTGTTATTAGAGTAGGTTGGATATTAATGAAATTTAAAATCGCGAAACATAAATGCAATAATTACGTCCTTAAAATAACCAATATGTAACCTAAATTTTTTGACATGTATGCCCTAATAATTTTTCTAATGGCTATTCAAAATAATCTGCAATTCAAGTAATTAGCATTCCTTATGCAGCCAAACTCTGCTATGAATGGTATGAAAGTACTGCCCATAGGGTCGGTTGATGCAAGCATTTCAGTGGGATTGGCAGGCTGATATGTAATAGTAACTTCTGACTCAGTGTCCGGCTCCATGGTTAAATGTTTAGCGTGCTAACCTTTGGTCCAGAGGGACCTGGTTTTGATTCCCGGCTGGGTCTGGGATTTTAAACTTCACTGGTTAATCCAATGGCCGTCTTCATCATTAGAATTAATCTTAGGTAGGGCCCCATCCTCATAGACGCGCAGGTCGCTTATACGGTGTCAATTCGGCAGATCTGCACCAGTTCTCTTCGGAGGCCACACACCATTATTATTACTATTATTATTATTATTATTATTATTATTATTATTATTATTATTATTATGGGTCAGTGAGGAAAGAAATGAGAAAGTACCTCGCTACTTATTTCTCTAATACGCCTCGTCAGTGATACGTAGGCCATCTATGATAGTTAAGTTTACAGTACAAGTGAAATTTGCTCAGTGTAGCTGTATCTTGTGTGTCAAATATATAAATAAAAATAAAATAAATAAATAAAAATAAATTAAATAAATAAATAAATAGGCAGAGTAGGTAGTGGCCTAGGGTCTCCGCACTGTTTAGAGACCCTGTGACAACGGGACAAAACAATAATGTGATCTTAAAGGACAATTGAATCTGTTATTTAAGAAAGCACATATGGCTACTACTAACAGTTTTGAGAAAAGTGGAAAAAAAAGAGCCTAAAGATTCTAATGTCTGGCGTTTATACTAATCTTCTGTAATAATTCGGATAATTTTTGAAAAAAAAATCAAAAATGAGTGATATAGGGTCTGAAATTTACGTACATGTGCGATTTCTCTTTCTGTGGTGCAGTGGTTAGTGTGATTAGCTGCCACCCCCGGAGGCCCGGGTTCGATTCCCGGCTCTGCCACGAAATTTTAAAAGTGGTACGAAGGCTGGAACGGGGACCACTCAGCCTCGGGAGGTCAACTGAGTAGAGGTGGGTTCGATTCACACCTCAGCCATCCTGGAAGTGGTTTTCGGTTTTCCGTGGTTTCCCACTTCTCTTCCAGGCAAATGCCGGGATGGTACCTAACTTAAGGCCACGGCCGCTTCCTTCCCTCTTCCTTGTCTATCCCTTCCAATCTTCCCATCCCCCCTACCCCGCAAGGCTCCCGTTCAGCATAGTAGGTGAGGCCGCCTGGGCGAGGTACTGGTCATCCTCCCCAATTGTATCCCCCGACCAAGAGTCTGAAGCTCCAGGACACTGTCCTTGAGGCGGTAGAGGTGGGATCCCTCGCTGAGTCCGAGGGAAAAAGCGACCCTGGAGGGTAAACAGATAAAGAAGACTAGGTAGAAGAAGAATAAGAACTTGAGGATGCAGCCAGCCTTCGGTCTGAGCACTAAACATACAGCAATAAGAGAATCTAGTCGACAATTCACTAATATATTTTATACTTTCTTTAATGATGCGTGACTACGATGCCTTTGCTGGCGGGACGTAGTGTTTACGTCCACTATGTCTTCTGGTAGAGGCTAGAGCAATTTCGTTACTTTCATTGATCTGTCTCAGTCTCAGACAATGTGAAAGTAACTGAGGTATGAGCGATGCTAGTAATGCCATTCCTTATACAGCCAGTCCCTGCGATGAATGGTGTTTTAATGTTGCTCACAGGGTAGGTTGATGCATGCATTTCAGTGGGCTTGGCAGACTGATATGTAATAGCAACTTGTGGCTCGTCGAGGAAAGCAACGGGAAACTACCTCAATCTACATTTCCCTAGTACGCCTCTTCAGTGATGCCTAGATCATCTATGACAGCTGATGGCGGAGCTGTTGAGGATCGAACCAGCCTTCGGGCTGAGGACTGAGGACTAAACAAGCACACACGCGTGACTGAGCAGCTTGTATAAAAAAAAAAGAAACGTCGCGTGTGTCATAATTAAAGAAATATTTGCTGTCTCGAAAATGTAAAGTCATGTATAAATAATTCTTAAGCCCTACGGCACCAGTGGCCGCATTAGCTATAAAGACCATCTAACGACATTTTAACGATAGAAAGATTCTGAAGCTATTTTTAATAATTCTATTTTTCCTTTTCGTTGTAGTTCCTGTGCAAACGGTTAGTTTATAATAATAATATAATAATAATAATAATAATAATAATAATAATAATAATAATAATAATAATAAAATTTTATTGGCTTTACTTTCCACTAACTACTCGTATGGTTTTCGGAGAGGCCGAGGTGCCGGAATGTTGTCCCGCACGAGTAATTGTACGTGCAAGTAAATCTACCGACATGAGGCTGACGTATTTGAGCACCTTCAAATACCACTGGACTGAGCCAGGAACGAACCTGCCAAATTGGGGTCAGAACGTCAGCGTCTCAACCGTCTGAGCCACTCAGCCTGGCTAGTTTGGAAAGAACATGTAGAAATAACTACAAGCTATGTTATGGATTTATGAATAGGAACTGCAAAATTTGGCTACCATACCCTGGTAATCTGTTTGTATTTGTAAGCGTACACATACTTCAACCTGAAAATAAGTTAAACAAAGAAACGGAACTGGTTGACAAGGAAGGGTTTTCAAAATCAAATTAAACCTTGTTGGCAAAATTAAATACATTTAATAGCAATCATTTCTTTTTGTAGGAGAATGTTGAAATTTTCATATAAGATCTTCCGCGAGACAAGCTGCTACGGCAAAGATTTGTTTGCTGTTCTCGGTGTAGGTTACATAACGCTGAGAGAATTGAAAGTGCAGGCGGGAGTAGCCGGGGTCTGCCCACGCTGACCCACGCTAGCGCCCTACTTCCACAACGCGAAGAACGAGTGCACGGGCCATGCCGTGAAGCACTACAATCGTTACTCCCTTGTCGAGCATCTACAACAACCAGTCATAATACTTGGACTTTCCTTACTTTAAGACGTACACAGAACAATTCTCAGATAACTTACATTTTACAAAATATTCGGGAGTTTGACATAAGTCAGGCTGAACAACAGATTATAATAATGAACAGCTGATCTTAAATTGATTATGGAGTCCCACAGGGCTCTGCCTTCGCGTTTCTCTTTATATTCCTTGTACTAGTAACTGACTTACGTAATAACTAAGATCACTGACATTACTGCCTCTTTAGGTCTATATGCAACTAAATAATACTACATTTTAAAATGACAGCGAGCCTCCGTGGCTCAGACGGCAGCGCGTCGGCCTCTCACCGCTGGATACCGTGGTTCAAATCCCGGTCACTCCATGTGAGATTTGTGCTAGACAAAGCGGAGGCGGGACAGGTTTTTCTCCGGGTACTCCGGTTTTCCCTGTCATCTTTCATTCCAGCAACACTCTCCATTCCCATTTCATAGCATCAATCATTCATTAATAAATCACTTTGGGAGTGGCGACCCCATCGTACTAACAGCCTATATCTGCTTCATTCATTACATCCCTGACCCGGTCAATGAATAGAATAGAATAGATTTATTTATCATCAACAGGTTATTTCAATGACTGGAAAACAGGTCGTAGTTTTTCATTTTCATTTAAAATGAGGTCAAACCAGTTGAAGTTGTTATTATATTAAATATTGAATCTGACAGTTGAGTCTTACTTGTGTCAGGCTCCTCACTTTCATCTGTTCCATCCGACCTCCCTTGGTCAACTCTTGTTCTTTTCTACCCCGGCGGTATTAGGTTGCGAATCCTAGAGTGTGTTTCATTTTCACGCCCCTTCCTTCTTTGGCCAATATCTTCATTGGATCCCTTCCATTTTACCCCTCAGATTGGTGTTACTAGAGGATGATTACCCAGTTGTGCTTCCTCTTAAAATAGTAATCACCACCACCACCACCACCATTGACAGCTGAGTGTTCTACGGAGGTGAGTTCTTGGTAAATGATTAAAGACACGAACTATCTGATTTATATAAACATAAACTAGACGATGATGATGCTTGGTGTTTAAAGGGGCCTAACATCTAGGTCATCAGCCCACGTAAATTAGATCCTGATAATTAAACCGTGATACATTCAAGAATACACTGAGATACAAAGCTGATATGGGATGCTCACACTGATTTTCTTTCATGCAAACTATCAAAAGTGGTGTACTAAGATCAAGCAGTTTTACGTGAAATACGAACCATAGGATGCGAATGTTCATTTCAACAATTCCACATACAATGGGTGGGATTCGACCCAAGGTCAAACCAGAGGCAATTTCCTTAGGGTATGCTATAATTATTATTCTCCTTCATACAATAATCACCCCCACCGCATTCTACAAGAAAGCGTCACTCCTCAGGACAAGAGCTCTTACCAAGTGTGGGATGGGCCAAATTATTCTTTGCATTGAGTGCTCCAGCTGGAACTCCCTGGATAGTACTAATGTAAACGTGGCGACAAACTCAACTTGACCTTTCGACAGGATGGCATATTTGTCGTCCTTGATTTGCACGGAGACAGGTGCTGGTTCAACAGGTACAGGTTTTGCCTGTCATGCTCGACATATTACCGCTTATATCAAACGAGAAAAACTGTCCCTATATTTTTACAATTTTTGTCATTGTTGTCACGTGTACCAAGTTTTATGAATTAGACCCCAGAAGGTGAAAGCTAAAGTGAATACAAATAATTAACAAACTCTTATACACTTATCGAGAAACTCTGACTTTCCAGACAGTCTGGATTGCCACAAAGATAAGCTTAACTAGAATCAAAGGTAATAAAATTACCTTCGTTCGTTCGTTCGTAATCTGTTTACCCTCCAGGGTCGGTTTATCCCTCGGACTCAGCGAGGAATCCCATCTCTACCGCCTCAAGGGCAGTGTCCTGGAACTTCAGACTCTGGGTCGGGGATACAACTGGGGAGGATGACCAGTACCTCGCCCAGGCGGCCTCACCTGCTATGCTGAACAGAGGCCTTGTGGGGGGATGGGAAGTTTGGAAGGGATGGACAAGGAAGAGGGAAGGAAGCGGCCGTGGCCCTAAGTTAGGTACCATCCCGGCATTTGCCTGGTGGAGAAGTGGGAAACCACGGAAAACCACCTCCAGGATGGCTGAGGAGGGAATCGAACCCCTTTAAGGCCACAGCCGCTTCCTTCCAACTCCTAGGCCTTTCCTATCCCATCGTCGCCACAAGACCTGTCTGTGACGGTGTGCGGCGTAAAGCCCATAGCAAAAAAAAAGAATCGAACCACCCTCTACTCAATACATCTCCCGAGGCTGAGTGGACCCCTTTCCTCCAGCCCTCGTACCACTTTTCAAAATTTCGTGGCAGAGCCAGGAATGGAACCCGCGCCTCTGGGGGTAGCACCTAATCACACTAACCACTACACCATAGAGGCGGACAATAAAATCACGTCCAAAGATAAATAATATTGAATATTATCTGATAACACATTACTCTAAAAAGATCAAAGAATATTATGACAATACATAAAGCATTAAAACATTGATGGAAATGTAAAAAGGAATGAATGAAGCCCCCCATGTTGCGGCGAGGATGGGAATTGTGCCGGCTGCCGAAGCCCGTCGCACTCCTCTGGGGCAATGATAAATGAATGACAGATGAAATGAAATGATAGTGGAGAGTATCCGGAGAAAATACTGTCTCGCCTCCGCTTTGTTCAGCAAAAGCTCACATGGAGTGACGGGGATTTGAACCACGGAACCCAGCGGTGATAGGCCGGTGCGCTGCCACCTGAGCCACGGAGGGCCTAGTGGTACAGAATCCAAAATTATGACCAGATACTGATACTGATACCAGCCACGCCACGCGCTGTACAACTCTGTACGGAGAGTTGCATAAGTAGTAGGGATTCTAAAAGGCCATCCCCGCTAACGTTTTAAGCGGAACAGTCGTGCGCACCGAGTAACATTCACTGCTCGTTAAGCGAATTTGTAGTCTAAATTAATGCGGCATAAAATTCAGATAATATTATTAATGATACATGATATCACTGGTAGTCCTTCGGTTCCCAAGGTAGCCAATTCGATCCAGTCTGGCTTTTGAATTAGTTTTAATGCGACGACTGCGTATGGCACAATTGTCTTCTGGCACCTTAAAGAACTCCTGCAGGAAAAGTTTCCTTATATTCCACAGAATGGCAAATAAATAATAGTATTAATCATAATCATCACCATAATCTATATATATAAAATAACTTGTCCTGACTGACTGACTGACTGACTCATCATCGCCGAGCCAAAACTACTGGACATAAAGAAATGAAATTTTGAGGATACATTTATATTACAATGTAGGTGCTCGCTAAGAGAGGATTTTTGGATATTCCGTTGCTAAGGGGGTGAAAAGGGGGGGGGGGGGGTAAAATTTTAAAATTAGTGTATCTATATCTCAAAACATTAAGTTTACAGATGTAAAAATTGGTATTCAGAATCTCCTCTAGAAATAAAGAAACACGTATTGTTTTGATTTCGGAAAATCCCAACAGGAGGGGTGAAAAAGTGGTTGAATGCCTTTAATGAGGATACTTATATCTCAGAAACGGAAGATATTACAGAACTGAAAATTGGTATTAGGGATCTCCTTTAAAAATAAAGAAATACGTATTTTTCTGTTTTTGGAAAATCCAAATAATGGGGGTAAAATGGGGGTGAATTTTTAAAATACGTGTAACTGTATCTTAAAACTTTAAAAGTTTACAGATGTAAAAATTGACATTTAAAATCTCCTTTAAAAAAATAAAGAAACACGTATTTTTTGTTTTCTGAAAATCCCAATAGGAGGGGTGAAAAAGGGTGAAAAATGGGTTGAATGCCTTTAATGAGGACACTTATATCTCAGAAACTGAAGAAACTACAGACCTGAAAATTGGCATATGGGATCTCCTTTAAAAATAAAGAAACATGTATCTTTTGTTTTTGGTTAAATCCAATTAATGGGGGTTAAACAGGAGTGACAAATTGGGGTGAATTTGTAGAAAGACTGTAGACAGTATATCTCAGAAACGTAAAATGTTACAGACGTAAAAATTGGTATTTGGAATCTCCTGTAAACGTTGAAACAAGGGTGATTTGTTTTTGGAAAATCCACTTAAGGGGAACTAAAAAGGCGGTGAAATTTCAAAATGAGAATTTCTACACTATATCTCAAAAACTTAACATGTTACAGAAGTGAAAAATGGCATTTTTTATCCCCATTAAAAAAAGAAACGCGTACTTTTAGTTTTCAGACAAACCAGTTGGGTGGGGGATAAAAGTGACTGAAAATGAGGTTGAATTCTTTCAATTAGGATACTGATATCTCAAAAACTGAAGATGTTACAGACGTGAAATTTGGTATTTGGAATCTGCTTTAAAAGTAAAAAAACACGTACTGTCGGAAAATCCAATGAAGGGGGGGGGGGAGTTGAAAGAATTGAAAAATAAATTGCATGAGTATACTTGCACCTAATAAAAACTAAAGTTGTTATAGACGTGAAAATTGGTATTTGGATCTCCTTTGAAAACAAAGAAAAGCGCGTTATGGGGGAAACATTACCTTGGGGGGGGGGGGCGGGAATGAACAGGAGTTGAATTCCTTTTATGAGGACACATGTCTAAAAAACTGAAGATGCTAGAGTCGAGATAATTTGTATTTAGAAGATGATTACTATTAAAAAACAAGCATTTTTTGCCGGAAAATTAACTTAAAGGGGAAGGGGGGAAGTGAAAAAATTTATTTTTGGGGGATACTTATATCTCAAAACTGAAGGTAACAAACGTGAAGATTGTTATTTGGTATCTCCTTAAAACATAAAGAAACACGCCTTTTGGGGGGGGGGGGGGTGAAACAACTTAACGGTGGTGGGGTGAAAAGGAGTTTAGACCAATTGATTTTACTGTTCATAATGTACTTATTAGGAGCCTCCGTGAGTCATGCGGCAGCGCGCCGGCTTCTCACCGTTGGGTTCCGTGGTTCAAATCTCAGTCACTCCATGTGAGGTTTGTGCTGGACAAAGCGGAGGCAGGACAGGTTTTTCTCCGGGTACTCCGGTTTTCCCTGACGTATTTCATTCCAGCAACACTCTCCAATATCATTTCATTTCATTTGTCATTCATTAATTATTGCCCTAGGAGAGTGCGACAGGCTTCGGCAGCCGGCACAATTCCTGTCCTCGCCGCTAGATCGGGGCTTCATTAATTCCATTCCTGACCCGGTCAAATGACTGGAAACAGGCTGTGGATTTTCAATTTAATTATTCTGATCATAAACCGATCATTTTTAATCTTTCCTGGGTTCGTTTTCAAGAGCCATACTTTCCTTTGGAGAAAGTTCTTAGATTACAGTAGATTCTCCTGGCATATAAATTTAAAAAAATTTAAAAATTGAAATAAACGATAGGAATGAAATTGACCGTGCAATTGTTCACCTCTATAATAAGGTCAATAATGTACGGAATTATATCATTCGTACCGCCAAAAATCCCGCGCTCTTGCCTACGCGCGACAATGGTGCTGGTCACTTTATTAGCAATGACAATGGCAGCAGATGTAATTTACCTCAAGTAGCGGTCTTGCACCTTGCTGTGTGGTCCAGAAAATCAATAATAATAATAATAATAATAATAATAATAATAATAATAATAATAATAATAATAATAATAATAATAATAATAATAATAATGTCCCGAACCGTCACCAAATGTGCGGACAGCGCTGGAAACGGGTCCTGGGCGTGCAATGACTATGAATGCAGTCCGGCCGCGGGTTCAGTACCGCCAAGGCACCCAAGAAGACACCACGCCGGATCTCCTCAAGGATTTCATCCATATTAAAAATGCTTATAGGAAAAGATGTCATAGATTTAGAGACCCAACTGACCGGGTGGAATACCTGGACCTAGCCCGGGAAGTACGATATCGATTGCTGAAAAGAAAGATTGAAAAATGTGAGGAACTTTGCCGTAATCTCTCAGAAAACGAGTCAGATCGCGAATTTCGGTGGATTATATATAAAACGTTAAGCAATCAATTATAAATTTCAGTATAATACCGTAGCGAAGCACGGTTATCTTGCTAGTAATTACATAAGTTCTACCCTGTCCACAAGACATTATCAAGGAAGAAAGGTATTTACACGTTTCAATATGAAACAAATGAATATATAATCACTGCTTTATGGTTTCAGTAGCTGGAGAAACAAAGAGAAACTGCACTGTGCTGAAGGGCGAGATTTGAACCAGTGGCTCTCCAGATAAGCCGTTGCTTCGTGACCCTAGTGGCGTAACAGGTACCACAGTAATCTTCACGTTAGGCGCGCGTGGCGCACGGATTACTCTTGGCACCTAAATAACCGGCAGGTCCTTTTTATAACAGCAATCATTTCTCTTCAAATCAGCATGAAATTACCCTGTCTGCAGCAATGAAAAATATTTCAATACAAACTCCTGATAATAAGACATAATCTACAAGGCAAGGGAAAGTGAGATATGACAGGTCAGAACGGCCAATTGAAGATACTTAGAAGGGGATCATAATATTTCATTTTTTTAACAGTGAAGTTTAAACAAATTATACACGTACACAGCACCTTCTCTGTAACGTTCTCACTTATAATACGGTTGCTACGGTGAGTGTACTTTTATTCAGGTTCTTGAACCTACACGTTTGGGATAATCTGGTTTAACAGCAAAGCTGGTTCTGTTCTAGCCTTAAAATTCAATTTCTTTTCGAAATCCACTCATTCACTTCAATAATTTTGTTAGTAGCAGTGTACAGTATACAGCATATTACAATAGTAACTGTTGCCTTACTATAGTACACAAAACTTTTAGTGATACTTCGGCTCTCTAGTGCTGATTGGGTAGACCTCGATTATCTTCGAGATTGGTATTGGCAACCATTATGCATTGCCGTGAGACATCTGGCGTTATAATTGCAACACTTTAAATACTGTTGTTATTTACAAAACAGTAGCCTCTGTGACTCAGGCGGCAGCGCGCCGACCTTTCACCGCTGGGTTCCGTGGTTCAAATCCCGGTAACTCCATGTGAGATTTGTGCTGGACAATATGGAGGCGGGATAGGTTTTTCTCCGGGTACTCCGGTTTCCCTGTCATCTTTCATTCCAGCAACACACTCTAATATCACTTCATTTCATCTGTCAGTCATTAATCATTGCCCCAGCGGAGTGTGACAAGCTTCGGCAGCCGGCATAATTCCTATCCTCACCGCTAGATGAGGGCTTCATTCATTCCATTCCTGACCCGGTCGAACGACTTAAAACAGGCTGTGGATTTTCATTTTCATAGCAAAGTCAAAATATAGGTTAAGCTTGAACATGAGCGAGGAAGATCAAGGTACATCACAGGAACAACCTAGAACTGCTACACGGAAACGACGATTTAGAAAATTCATATCGACCGATCATGCTATCGATTCAAGTAAGATTTCATTTCCATTCAGTTGGCAGTATTACCGGACCCGGGCTAGCTCCCTCCTTACTCCTCACCCCCGTACAACGAAGTATCAATAAAAGTTTCGCGGACTATAATTATATATGTATACATATCGTTCCTAGGCAATGAAAACCTCGTAATTTCACTCACGAGAACACCACGTTTCTCCATCTGCCTTGAGGAGGGTTGCCGCGTTTCCTTAGAAGGGAACTGAAGACTCCAATGTTCGAATAACTGGGCTTTCGTTAAGCAGTGAAAATTCCAGGAACAGTTCAGTTTTGGGCTTCTGCTGTAAATTTTACTCCGAAGGAGTTAAGGGATTTCCTTTTCCCAGCGACGATATATATGAAAATGAAAGCCTGCTTCCAGTCATTCGACCGTGCCATAAATGGAATGAATGAAGCCCCATCTAGCGGCGAGGATAGGAAATGTGACGGCTGCCGAAGCCTGTCGCACTCCTCTGGGGCAATGATAGATGACTGACAGGTGAAATGAAATGTTAATGGAGAGTGTTGCTGGAATGAAATATGACAGGGAAAACCGGAGAACCCGGGGAAAATCCTGCCCTGCCTCCACTTTGTCCAGCACAAATCTCACGTGGAGTGACCAGGATTTGAACCACGGTATCCAGCGGTGAGAGGCCGGCGCTCTGCCGCCTGAGCCACGGAGGCTTCCGACGATAGATAGATAGATATATATATATAGTACATTATTGTTGTTATTGGGGAACAGGATGGTGTAGCGGCTTAGCTGCTTGCATGTCATCTCGGCGACCGTGGTTTGATTCCCGAGATTGCTGAGGTGAGACTTTCTACTGAAAATCCCGTGGTATCGGGAAAGGTATGTGACCTTAAACCCTCGGCTGGTGTATTTCATGCCTCAGTATGTGTAGGGATCCCGAGAAAGCGGATGATGATGATGATGATGATGATGATGACAATAATGATAGTTCATATTATTTGGCAATACCAACAATAATTTGTTACTATATATCTGACATAATTGTAATATACGCATACTTCGTGGATACGAAGTAAAATAATTGGATTTTAGGGATACGCCGACCGAAAAGTTTGATTACTACTACCTTAGATGACAGATCCTTATCAGGCAAAGTTCTTAAGCTGAAATACTTCTCATAGTGGATTTCGCAGGCACAACGACGATATATTGTTTAACAATGTTTATTGATTATTAGGCATATTAAACAATATTATTGAACAAAAATTAAAATGTGAATTTTAATAAGATAACTAGAGTTTCAACATTCGCTTTCATAAAAAAAAAATTGTGGTGACATATTTGATTGAGGATATTTTTGAGGTCCATCACTCATCACTCAAATATACAGAATTGAAGCGCCGGGCTGAGTGGCCCAGACGGTTAGAGCGCTGACTTTGAGCTAAGATGGCAAGGTCGACACTAGCTCAGTCCGGTGGTATTTGAAGGTGCTCAAATACGCAAGCCTCGTGTAGGTAGATTTACTGATAAGTAAAAGAACTCCTCCACCTAGGTGTCTCCCAACACCACAAAAGTAGTTTAGCAAGACGTAGAACCAATTACATTAAATTGAAACGCAACTGGATCATGCCGCCTTCTACTAAACACTTTCAGCGCACAGTTCAAATGCAAATTGTTGTTACGTTAAGTGAAGTCCGGAAAGTGAAGCAGTGCGAGTATTCGGCCCCCTCTAGTAATACTGTGCTTTATACCTTGCCTTTTTTACTAAATAAGGAATTCTGATTTGTTCAGTTAGGTTGCATCGAAGTGTTCCACAAAGTGACAGCTGACAGAAAATGAGCTTCTTAGAAACAATCTGTAATCTGTTCCAGACGTTTATAGTTAATCTAGTAATAGGTACACTATCCATGTTCAGCTCGAGGGCTCGTTGGATCCTCAACAGACCCACCATCGTCAGTCACATGCAGTTTAGGAGTCACTGAAGAACTGTACTGGAGAAATGAAGAGTGAGGTACAGGTCCTACCAAAAATTTAAGGACACTTGTATATTTCATAAACATGAAATGGCGTGTGGCTTTTGGTGCCGGGACTTCGGCTCGCCAGGTGCAGGTCTTTTGATTTGATTCCCGTAGGCGACCTGCACATCGTGATGAGGAGGAAATGATGATGATGACGACGACGACGACACATATACCCAGTCCCCGTGCCAGGGGAATTAACCAATTATGGTTATAATTCCCGACCCTGCCGGGAATCGAACCCGGGACCCTCTGCGACCAAAGGCCAGCACTTTCATAAACATGATTCCTGTCCTTAAACTTTTGGTCTCAGGCAAACGGTTGTTTCATCAAGGGTTATGAATTTCATGTTGTTGGTCCGTATTGAACTGAGAATAACATATGAATTATAACACAGTAGAGGTTTCCACCTATTCAATACTAAGATGTATTTACAATATTTAAATTACATGGGACTAGTTTCAACCCTCCTCGGGGTCATCATCAGCCATATTAAAGCATACACAATTTATGGCGAAATCCTAAAACATGTTATTTAACGGTAAGAATCTTATGGATATATAATTTACAATGTAAAGTGTGGTTGACATGTTGTGAATGAAAATGAGAGATATTACGTGTGATACTGGTGAGTAATAGTTAATACAAGTAAATAATACATACTAAGAGGTCTGGAACAAAAGTACAAATAAGGTGCTGTGTGTTGTAAAATTATACACTCATGGAATTCAGTAGGTCCTCGTAATAAAGAACACAATGTAAAATGAGTATAGAGTATCTAGAGTATCACATTTTACTCCCCAGACTTTGTACATACTTTTATATATTTTTATGAAATGTTGTGAATGAAAATGAGAGATATTACGTGTGATACTGGTGAGTAATAGTTAATACAAGTAAATAATACATACTAAGAGGTCTGGAACAAAAGTACAAATAAGGTGCTGTGTGTTGTAAAATTATACACTCGTGGAATTCAGTAGGTCCTCGTAATAAAGAACACAATGTAAAATGAGTATAGAGTATCTAGAGTATCACATTTTACTCCCCAGACTTTGTACATACTTGTATATATTTTTATATGTGTCATTTTACATTGTGTTCTTTATTACGAGGACCTAATGAATTCCACGAGTGTATAATTTTACAACACACAGCACCTTATTTGTACTTTTGTTCCAGACCTCTTAGTATGTATTATTTACTTGTATTAACTATTACTCACCAGTATCACACATAATATCTCTCATTTTCATTCACAACATTTCAACCACACTTCACATTATAAGTTATATATCCATAAGATTCTTACCGTTAAATAACATGTTTTAGGATTTCGCCATAAATTGTGTATGCTTTAATATGGCTGATGATGACCCCGAGGAGGGTTGAAACTAGTCCCATGTAATTTAAATATTATAAATACACCTTAGTATTAAATAGGTGGAAACCTCTACTGTGTTATAATTCAAACGATTGTTTACAGGGAACTAGGGCGTATTAGAGGAACATTTTCTGAAACTGTCATTAAAATATCACTCTTTGTTTTGATGTTACTATTTTAAAAATATAATAACTGTAAATAACTTAGCAATTTTTTACGTTTCTACGTTGTGGTTTGAATATCACACTACAACAGGGCCTCTCAAACGCCCAAACTCTCACGCGTGCAGAGCGAGGTGCATAGGCTCTGTGCACTGCGCATCGGTACGCTTCGCCTCAACTCGGCTTGACTCGGATGGTGTAGTGTGCTGAGAGCGACGAAGCGTTTGGTGGTAGACGACGTGTTTATCAGTGAAATAGACAAGCGCACGACAACAACATAATAATGGAGCAACCTGTTTCGAAGAAAGCAAAGACTTCCGAAAGTCCATTTCAATCGAACTGGGAACATTCGTATTTTTTTTTGTTTGTTTGTCGTGACGATAACGCCAAATGCTTAATCTGTGGGACGATAATTACGTGCGTAAGAAAATCATCTATTGAAAGACACTACAACAGACTACATTCGGAAAATTATTGTGAAATCATAGGAGACGTCAGAGACAAATAATTAAGGAAGTTGAAACAGCTTGAAGAAGAGCATTCTATATCCACAAATGAGTTTTGTTCCAGTACTGTAGCATTTTCATTTTGGTTACGTGTTCTGCATTTTTTTAAAATTATGTTTACATTCCTCTCAAACACGGATGTGTATTTCTAATTCACCTTTTTAATTTTTTTTAGTAACACTGGTAACCTTGTCCCATACAACTGTGCGTCTCCGCTCACCACACGTAAACATTTCGCAGTGGGGGAGAAACAGCAGTGAAGGTGAGGAACGCGGAGACAGGCCGAACGGGGAGACAGGTGTAGGGAGAGAGGAGTGGGGGGTCTGCACTCTGGTCAACTAAGCGAAGTCGTCTTTTGCACCGTGCACAGTGCATGCACCACGCGCATGCACCCTGAGAGGCCCTGCACTACAATGTAACACACAAACGATCTCGGTAGCTTAAGGGGTCTCCTGTCCAGCCAGCGTCAAGGAATGTTTGTCTCATTACCTCTTTCTGTGGTTCTATTACGAGGTATAAAACAAGGGATTTCTTTTAATGGAAACATTCTGTTACTCTGTTACAATTATAAATATTCTACAGGTTTCTATATTTCTCCACAACAAAAATTATTAATGTAATCTCCACATTGTACTGTACAGACCTCCTCAAGTGATATTTTAATGAAAATTTCAGGAAATGTTTCTCTAAATATGTCCTACTTCCCTGTACAAAATTGTAAGTTCAAGGACGGAATCATGTTCATAAAATATTCAGATGTCCTTAAACTTTTTGTAGGACCTGTAGTTTCCCATTGCTTCCTTCACTAAACCTGGAGGTGTTGTCATATATCAGTCTGAAATGTATACAGCGACCGACCTTGTGAGCGACACTTTCACATCGTTCATCAGAGGGACTGGTTACACAAGGAACAGCATTACTGACATCGCTCATATCTCAGTCACTTTCATGTTGTCAAAGCCAAGGATGAGAAAGAGACAAAAAAAATTAAAGTAACAAACTGACTAGCCAGGAGACATAGTATGTAACACCGCAAACTGTATCTCACTGGAAAATAATAAGAGTAGAGGTATATTATAATAAGAATTTATTGCAGCCCGATGGCCATATAATGGGATACAACAATAGGTTTCAAGGTTACAAAATAAGCATGAAATATTGTCACTATACACTGCGATTCACAGATGCTCGAGGCGGTTTAGTCTTTGCCATAGTCAACTATGCTCTTTTCCCTTTTACTACACAGTGTTATGTGGTATTTGTCGCATGGATTCTCACACAGAGAACATATACATTCTTTGTTCGGTTCATGATATTTTATGTTTTTGCAAATTTTGTGATGGAAGCCGTGTACGGCGAGTCTAGTGATTACGTTTCTTAGTTCCTGATTTTCCTGTGTCCATCGTCTATCGGTCATTGCTTCCGTAGCGTAAAAATATAATATATTTATATATATTATATGGATACAGTATTTTATCTAGAATATTTAGTGTCAACATTTCATTTTTTAGTTTATAGTTGATTCTTTTTTTTATGTTCTCAAAACAATCTTTTTAGAGCTTGATTGTAATTGAACCACACATGTCCATATTCGGACAAAATAGGTTTAATGCACACATGTTACAATTATATGTATTCCCATCTTTCACGGAGAAAGCATACACGTCCGCTTCATTATAAGGGTTTTACTGGGAACTTGAAAATTTCTCCTGGCCTATTTTCAATAGGCAAGACATATCTGAAGAACGTGAATAACACGTATGTCAGTACATTCTCCTGGCGTTATTACAGTTACTCAGGGACCCTGTTAACAATAAGTTATATTGTTAAGACTGACAATGTTGGAAAATGTTCTGAATTTTGACTTACATTATAATGTTATTGGGCCGATTGGAGAAACGGTATTTAGATGATGTTTACGGTTAAACAATGTCTAAGTATGGATACTGCATTTCAGAGACGTTATTTACCATTTAGGCACTGTCTAAACCGGTGTTCAATCGGCCATGTTTAAACACTGCCGCGAATACTGTTTAAATTTAAATTTTAAATTTTAGAAGTGAATCACAATTAGGGGTTATGTTGCATGAAACATATGACACAAAGGACTGTCCGGTAACTGTCAACTTGACTACAATTCTTGGTAACCAATATATCTTATTATATTTGTGATAATTTACCGGGAATTATAGGCCACTTTGACTACATCCATATAAGAATAACTAGTCCCGATCGTCAGAGGGCTGTCATATACAGTATATCAACCGGGAGGGATTCAGTTATTGCGTTTACTGACAAGTAAGTACACATAATAATGACACTAAAAAGTATTTTGTGTGTGTGGTAAGTTTTCGGGAACTATGAGATAGAAATAGGAGAGGACTGGGAAGGAAAAGCTGTGCAATAATAACAGACCGAGTATTTGCCTGATGTAAAAATGGAGAAACTACGGAAAACAATCTTCAGGGCATTTCGAATATATGATCTCTAGAACGCAGGATAGTCTACATCTATATGGCACGTACAACTAATTCAGTTACCCAGCAATATAGATCTAATCTTCCCTTCGCAGAAGCTATTTAGATTACACGCTCCGTAAAAGCACCGTAATCAAAGCTATACTTCCTAGTACGATGGCGTGTCGCTTTGGTGTCTATAATATTATGAGATGTTATTTCCACCGAAAGCGATAATCTTACCTGTACGCAACTCGTGCTTATGCTTAGCCATATTTGAGTAATGTGTTGGAAGACATCTGGATAACTGTTGGCGCACACACCGACAAATTTCATTGGTTGCGACAGGCAAAGAGCTGCATGGAAGATGCTTCTATTTCCATTTTCGAACCAATATTGAAACGTTAAACGACGACTAGCTAAACATCGGCTGAATACTGTTTATGCAATGGAAGACAGTGTGAAACTTAGACGTTGTTCAGGTAGTGTTGTCTAAGGCTTGAAACTAGTCATCGTTTCTGCAATCGACCCATTGGCTTTGCCTCCCACTAACTACTTTTACGGTTTTCAGAATTGCCGACGTACCGGAATTTAGTCCCACAGGAGTTATTTTACGTGCCAGTAAATCTACCGACACCAGGATGATGTAACCGAGCCCCTTCAAATACCACCGGACTGAGCCAAAATCGAACCTGCCAAGTTGGGGTCAGAAGGACAGCGCATCAAGCGTGTGAGCCACTCAGCTTGGCAATTTTGACTTTAATAGAGGAAAATTTAAATATGAAATTTAATTATGTAATCATAGGTGTAGTGTACTTAATTAGAGTTTGTAAGCATTACATAACCTCAATTTAATGTTTCTGCTAGCAACAGTTTATTTATTTGAGAAATCACACATCCATTCTTTCTTTCTCAATCAGTTTACCTCCATGGTTGGTTTTTCCCTCGGACTCAGCGAGGGATCTCACCTCTACCGCCTCAAGGGCAGTGTCCTGGAGCGTGAGACTTTGGGTCAGGTGATATAACTGGGGAGAATGGCCAGTATCTCACTCAGGCAACCTGACCGGCTATGCTGAACAGTGGGCTTGTGGAGGGATGGGAAGATCGGAAGAGATAGACAAGAAAGAGGGAAGGAAGCCATGGCCATTAGTTAGGTACCATCCCGGCATTTGCCTGGAGGAGAAGTGGCAAACCATGGAAAGCCACTTTGAGGAAGTCTGAAGTGGGAGTCGAACCCCTGCTACTCAGCTGATCTTCCGAGGTTGAATGTACCCCGTTCCACACCTCGTGCCACTTTTCAAATTTCGGGCCCCCGGGGGTGTCAGCCTATCACACTAACCACTACACCACAGAAGGAGAAATCGTACATGTACAGTAAATTTCAGACCCTATATCACTCATTTTTGAATTCTTTTTTTTCAAAAACGATCCGAATTATTACAGAAGATTGGTATAAACACCAGACGCAAATTCCAAACATTAGAAGTTTTAGGCTATTTTTTTTCTCCTTTTCTCAAAACTTTTAGTAGTAGCCATGTGTGCTTTCTTAAATAACGGATTCAATTGTCCTTTAAGATCACATTATTGTTTTGTCCCGTTGTCACAGGGTCTCTAAACAGTGCGGAGACCCTAGGCCACTACCTACTCTGCCTATTTGGTAATTCATTACCGATTCTCTTGATCTCACAATCTTAATGCATGAGGGGGTCCGATAAGAACAAAAGCTGACCAAAGGCAGTCAGATAAGAACGATGAAAGAGAGGAGCCTGATACCGTACAAGTAGACCCATGGTGGTCATCATTCTAAGTTTCCATGTTGAGACACCTGGAAAGGCTGTTCAGAGTGTCTCAGACCCTCTATACGTATATTCTTTTGAAAGCGAGGGCAAAACAAATCCTAACTGTGTTCTCTGTACAGAGAGGTAACAATTTTCACGAAAAGATGTTATTTGTAACATGATATGAATTTCCATTTTAATAAACACGGTGCCCTCCATAACTCTCCGCCTTATGCTGAGACCTGAAAAAGCCATCGCTCTGAACTACAGCGACAGATCGAAGACTTGTTAAAGGTAAGCTCATTTTCGATCTGTTCATTTCGCAGCCTGCATCAGTGAATCTTCCTACATAGCGTCGTACTCATGTAAGGGAACGATACTAGAAGCAATCTTCCTGCGAGTTCCCAATAAATAACTCTGCACTTTGTCGTAACCTACTGCCATACTTACTCCAATACTTTCTTGATGTATGTTTAATTGCTCTATACGCATTAGTGTTGAAGTTCACGATCAAAGGTTGAACAAGCGAAAGAGAAACCGACTACACAACACTAAAGAGTCGAGAATGGAACTAGATGTGCTTTTTATGGCCTTTTGACTTTCTTTTGTAGCTGGGGCCCACGCTCAGCACCTGGAACCATCAAGAGCAAATCACATATATCAGTTTTAGTAACATGACCTTTAAAATCCATTATACTTTCTAAAGAGCAAGGCTACACGATGATCGCCAGTCTGAAGTAACATTACCGTCCGCTCACAGAACTGAAGGTCAAACGGTCGCTAATGGACTTGTTCACAGAGCGTGTGATCATGTGGGAAAACGCTCTTTTAAGTACCCCGTTTACACCAGCAATGACTTAATGCGGAAAGAAGCAGAGAGAACTCGTAAATCCTAAAGGATTTCAACACCTTAACGCAATAGACCACTTCTCCGTAAGATGAAAAGTTGAATTAAGGGTTGGTTGCAAGGCACAGAGAACAAAGAACACTGCTCTACTACCACTAGCAATAGTGCCCGTCGTGGACAAGTTACGTGTAGTACAACTGCAGCAATAATGCCATCTACTAGATAACAGCAGTACCAGGAGAGAGAGAGTTGAATTTATTGATACAGTGGAAGATCGATATCTCGAATCACCTCGGGAGCTAAATTTTATACCGAGTAATCGAAATTTCGAGATATAGAGAATACCGCTTTTGAGCATTATAGCACATAACTGAATCATATTTATCTACGGGCTTATGCCGAATACATCATTTTCAATAGTATTTAAAAATATACATAACAATATATAATTTACGGCGTCACTTTAATTATAACCCTTATTATTATACCTCGGATTTGTAGGTGGTATTAGGTTAGATTGCAAAGTAATTTGGTTTGTAGGAAGTGTCATGCAACTCGATGTACCATAATGTAGGAATAGTAGCATACATTCAAGGAGTTCTATAGGCTGTACCCCCTAATATCTATGCAAATCTCATAGCATAACCGTTGTACAGTGTAGGGTATACTTGTTACTGCCTTAAGTAAGTTTGCATTCTAACCTATCAGTACCTAATAATTCGGACTCTACTTATTATAGTAACTGTTTAGAAGACATGATAGAGTACATACAGTAGTGAAACAAGAAACATACCTCGGTTAACACCTTTGGAAAAAAAATCCGTTAGGCTCTTCTGTTTGTTACTGTTAACCTTCCTCACCTACCCGCTGAAACTTATCGTCAATACCACGCAGCCGTGATTCGTAAATGGGGCTTGTCGTCCGCGACTTCGGGGGTTGCTTTCGTACGTGACCAGTAACAATTCACATCGGAGAAACACCGATTTTCCGATCCGAAGGTTTAGTTTTTCGGTAATTCGTTTTTTGTGGTCTGAGGGTATACTAGGAGCAAAATTCATAGAACAGTCACTCGTCTGTTATTCAGGATCATATCACGCACTTGTTCAATACTGGCATCAGTTACGGTTGTCCGGCTCCATGGCTAAATGGTTAGCGTGCTGGCCTTTGGTCACAGGGGTCCCGGGTTCGATTCCTGGCGGGAAAAGCCATACGCCATTTCACTTCATCAGTGAATACATCTCTTCACATACGGCTGACGTAAGGAAGGGTCACTTATCTGTCAGTTTACATTCGGGAGACTGTGGGTTCAAACCACAATATCGGCAGCCCTGAAAATGATTTTCCGTACTTTCCCATTTTCACGCCAGAAAGTGCTGAGGTTGTGTCTTGATTAAGGGCACGTTCGCGTCCTTCTCAGTCCTTTCCCTATCCCATCGCCGCCATAAGAACTGTCAGTGTCGTTGCGACGTAAAACAGATAGTTAAAAAGGAAGGGCGTATATCCGTAAAACTGGGCTTAATCCAAATAAGAGCTGACCTCAGATAATTGGAAAGAGGCCAGGATAGGAAGGAGGTCAATATTTTAGTAATACTAGTGTTTCTTGTCAAGACGGTAGGGTTAGCGAGTCTGCCTCTTAACGAGTGACCCCGGGTTCAATTCCTGATTAGGTATGGAAATTTTACCTGGATCTGGGGGTTGGATCGAGGTTCACTCAGCCTACGTGATTACAATTGAGGAGCTATCTAACGGTGAGATGGCGACCACAGCCTAGAAAGCCAAGAATAACAGCAGAGATGATTCGTTGTGCTGACGAAACGACACCTCACAATCTGCAGGCTTACCGAGCTCGATAGCTGCAGTCGCTTAAGTGCGGTCAGTATCCAGTAATCGGGAGATAGTGGGTTCGAGCCCCACTGTCGGCAGCCCTGAAGATGGTTTTCCGTGGTTTCCCATTTTCACACCAGGCAAATGCCGGGGCTGTACCTTAATTAAGGCCACGGTCGCTTCCTTCCAATTCTTAGGCCTAGTCTCATCGTCGCCATAAGACCTATCTGTGTCGGTGCGACGTAAAGCAAATAGCAAAAAAAAAAAAAAAAAAATCTGCAGGCTTGGTAGGCCATGGCCCTTAGGGGCTCTTCAGCCTTTGGGAAAACGTGTTTCTTGTCATCCAGAAATGTCGGTTTCCATCTCTTCTCGCTTCGTGCTTCATCTCGTTGGGATTATGAGCTTAGCTAGAATATATTGAGTTGTTACAAATCCTTGTTGTCTAATGTTACTGGAACAAGGCTGGGCGGACCTGCACGATTGAGGCCACCTGGTCCAGGAAGTAGGGCCCGCTCCACCCGCGCTGCGCCATAACACACCACGCCGTCTTGCAGTGTTTACGTAACGCTTTTGTTATCTCGCGTTACACAGTCGGGAATATGATTAGCTAAAATCTTACAGCAGCGAGACTAGGCTGGCAATTATATTCCCCATTAGGTCAGCAGTCTGTCATATTGAACGACCGACCCACCTTGCCCTCTGGGATATTACTAATTGGTACACAATGACAAACGCACGCTACATTGCATCAACATAACAGAGAACAATGTAGAAAAGTACGGGTTTTTTTATCGTCCGAGTAACAAGATGTTAAATTTGTTATAGGTACTACACTTGTGAGTCGACACCATTCCCTGCGACTGCGAAGAACTCCAGACTATGAAGCATTTACTGGATTGCCTGCTGTGCTCTGCATGTTGTACACTATTGAGGTTCCATGTCACCGAGCTCGATAGCTGCAGTCGCTTAAGTGCGGCAAGTATCCAGTATTCGGGAGATAGTGGGTTCGAACCCCACTGTCGGCAGCCCTGAAAATGGTTTTCCGTGGTTTCCCATTTTCACACCAGGCAAATGCTGGGGCTGTACCTTAATTAAGGCCACGGCCGCTTCCTTCCAACTCCTAGCCCTTCCCTGTCCCATCGTCGCCATAAGACCTATCTGTGTCGGTGCGACGTAAAGCAACTAGCAAAAAAAAAAAAAAAAAAAAAAAAAAAAAGGTTCCATGTCACTGGTCTACCGTGGTGTGACTTAGTTTGCTTCCGACTCGAATAAATAATTGATGGAAAGTTTACTAAAGGGCAGAACAAAGTGGAAGGCTATGACAACGATCCTGATGGTGATGATGATGATGATGATGATTAGGGACCGAATCTTTATGCACTAAAATGATTAAAATATGCAATAACATGTAGAAAATATGCATTAAAATTGAAAAATATGCACTTAAGAATAAGGTAATTGTATTCATTCGAGGCTTCGGTTTTACATACGTAATACGTAGTTTTAGTGTGTTTTCTTCGTTGCCTCCTTTGCCGTAATAAGTGCAATCGTGTTTGCTTGTTGTTGTAGTTGAAATTTCTTTTCACATTTCACTTCCTTCGAGCAAACTTGACAATAGACGACAACGCCATCAGTTGAACAGTCACTGTTATCCGACAGTCACTACTTGAAAAAAAATACTTTCTGCTGTTCTTCTTTTTAGGAATTTTCAATAAAGGCTATGCAGGCCAAGAATAAAGTAACACATTAACTGTAGAAACTCCTCACAAAACTAACCCCGTGTTGCTGGCTGTCGAGATGGTGAAACGAATGTCCCATCACATCCCTTCCTTGAAAGAGCCAGGCAATGTTCTTACGTTAAATGCTGTTATCTCGTTATCTGTTCTCAGAAATTCGCTTACAAGGGATGACCAACATGCAGGCGAAACCAATTTTGTTCGAGATGTTTTAAATTAGGATGTCATCCGTTCAGTCGAATGTGACTATCGGCGATTCTATGAATTAGCGCTCTCCAAGTTGTCCTGTTCCACACCGCCTCCTTTGGTTGTTGCAGGGTGAGGGTGATGTCTGTTTTAATGGTGTCTAACCAAGGAGTCCTCTGGCGACCTGGTATTCTTTTACCGCCGATCATTCCTGGCATGATTGCTTTTTCCAATGTATCTGATCGCATAACGTGGCCGAAGTAGGCTAGTCTCAGCTTCATAATCTTACCAACCAATAACATACGAGGCTTGATGCGCTCTAGAATTGAATTATTAGTTACTTTTGCAGTCCATGGTATTCGTAAGAGTTTTCACCAACACCAGAGCTTAAAAGCGTCCATCCTCCTTTTGTGTATGTTTCAGCGTCCAGCTCTCACATCCACACATGAACAGTGGGAATATAATCACATTGACTAATCTGTACTTGGCAGCCAAACTGATATCTCAAATGTATAAGCTGAAATATGCTGTTATGTTTAGAATATGCAATAAATCCAATAAACCCACAAAATATGCACTTCCATATGCATTTTCAAAAAATCCGGTCCCTAATGATGATTATGATGATGATGATTGCGATCTTAAACCTCGGATTTTTAAGCAGTAACAGGTTAGAATGGAAACTAATTTCATTGGTACGAAGTTTCCACTAGCCCGCTCTTCCATAGTGTAGCGAGATTAACATAAATTCTAGGGGTTCTGATTGGCCGTACCCCTAAGGTTTATTCAAAACTCCTAGCATTACCGTTGTGCAGGCTAGAGTTTACTTGTTACCCGTTTCAGTACGTTTGCATTCCAACCTGTTCCGAACCGAACCCCATGGCGCAATAGCCCCGAAGGGCCATGGCCTACCAAGCGACCGCTGCTCAGCCCGAAGGCCTGCAGATTACGAGGTGTCGTGTGATCAGCATGACGAATCCTCTCGGTCGTTATTCTTGGCTTTTCAGACCGGGGCCGCCATCTAACCGTCAGATAGCTCCCCAACTGTAAGCACGTAGGCCGAATGGACTTCGAACCAGCCCTTAGATGCAAGTAGAATTCCATGATCTGGCCGGAAATCGAACCCGCGGCCTCCGGGTAAGAAGCAGGCACGCAACCCGTACACCATGAGGTTGGCATTCCAACCTATTTCTCAAAAATCCGGGCTCTAAATCATTCATGACGACGACGACGACGACAATGATGATGATGATGGAAAAGCGAAGTCATATTCAATAAAAAAAATCCCTTCTCACTCATCAACTCAGTTTATATTCTGGCGCTACAAGATATAAGAATGTTCTTTATTCGGGACATACAGGAAAATATAAGAATCAGTAGAGTATAAGGTCAGCGAACGAAAGACACAGTTACGCAGTAGGCCTATGCTAAAACGTGCTTTTCACGCATGGGATGCCGAGCAGAATGTTACAGATCTGTAAAACATGTTCGCTTTGCTACAAGGTAACGCAGCGTAGTTCATGGCAGAGTAATCACACAATGCTTAACAGGTTACAGTGTCACTGGCAGAGAATGATTTTCTTGTTGGGAGTCTAAATTGGCCGGCTAGAAAATGATCACAAGTTTAAATATATTGGTGTAAGATTTCACGGATGATGTCAACTAGAAGGTTTTATCTCCTTACAGTATATTAAACCGCGTTGACATTGTTGGCATGCCCATGTGTCGGCTACTATGCAGTCGTCCTTTTTCAAGACGAAATTATACCGGCTGGGTGGGCGCACTAACTCCATGGGAATCACTGTAGTCACCACGACCATTAACCCCACTGTCGGCAGCCCTGAAGATGGTTTTCCATAGTTTCCCCCCGTTTTCACACGAGGCAAATGTTGCGGTTGTGCCTTAACTAAGGCCACGGCCGCTTCCTTCCCACTTCTAGGCCGTCAGAGGGGGAATTCCTCAAGGCATTATCATTGGACCTTTATGTTTTCTTATAAATAAATATGACATACTTAAATAAGTGGAATCAGATATAAGGTTTTTGCGGTAGATGATATTCTGTATAGACTAATAAATCAATTACAAGATTGTGAGCAACTGCAAAATGACCTCGTTAATGTTGTGAGATGGACAGGTAGGCAGTGGTATAATGATAAAGGGGGTTAAAACTGAGGTTGTGAGTTTCACAAATAGGAAAAGTACTCTCAGTTTTAATTACTGCGTTGATGGGGTGAAAATTCCTTTTGGGGATCATTGTAAGTAGGCCTACCTACGTGTTAATATAAGGAAGGATCTTCATTGGGATAATAACATAACTGGGACTGTAAATAAATGGTACAGATCTCAGCATATGGTTATGAGGATGTTTAGGGGTTGTAGTAAGGATATAAAGGACATGCCATATAAGTCTCTGGTAAGACCCCCAATAGAGTATTTTTCCAGTGCATGTAACCCTCACCAGGATTACTTGATTCAAGAACTGGAAAAAATCCAAAGAAAAGCAGCTCAATTTGTTCCGACTGATTTCCGACAAAAGAGTAGCGTTACCAAAATGTTGCAATGTTTGTCCTGAGAAAACCTGGGAGAAAGGAGACGAGCTGCTCGACTAAGCGGTATGTCCCGAGCTGTCAGCGGAGAGATGGCGTGGAATGACATTAGTAGACGAATAAGTTTGAGTGGCGTTTATAAAAGTAGGAAAGATCACAATATGAAGATAAAGTTGGAATTCAAGAGGACAAACTAGGGCAAATATTCATTTATAGGAAGGGGAGTTAGGGATTGGAAAAACTTACCAAGGGAGATGTTCAATAAATTTCTTTGAAATCATTTAGGAAAAGGCTAGGAAAATAACAGATAGGGAATCTGCCACCTGGACGACTGCCCTAAATGCAGATCAGTATTGATTGATTGATGACTGATGAGACAGGTTTGTTAAACGAAAGTTCCCTATTCGCTCTATTTATATACAGTATTCCAGAAGACACATTACAACGGTTGGAGAAGTTATTTTCCGTTAAATTATGCATCATTAGTAAGCAAATATTAGGTTAAATATCAAACTATCTGCAAGATGAATTAGTATTTCGTCGATACACGTCTTGTTTGTATTTTGTTACACTTAAAGGCGTATTTCTAATTCCTTTTATTTTTCCTTTTTTGACACTAGCATCATTATAGTCTGAAAAAGACATGCTTTCATAACAATCGAGACGCTTCTATATCAAGCGCAAAACAATGTGCTTCGCGCGATTAGTGAAATTCGTGTTACCAACAGCTGATGCTGACAGCACACTCTAGCGGTGAAACACTGTTACCTGGAGAAACCCCACAAGTCAGTGACTTACGGAGTTTTAAAACCAAACCAAATATTGACAATCTCTTCACGGCCATTGTATACTGAAAGGAATAGAATTAAGTAACTTAATAGATGTATACTTACCAGATATTGTAACAGGAGTTGAATCATGGCTGAGAAATGATATAATGGAACTGGAGTGTGTATCGTAGAGATAGGGTAGGAATGGTGGGAGGGGGAGTATTCATTCTGGCGAAAGAAGAATTTGTAAGCTACGAAAAAGTCAAAGATGACAAACATTAAATTCTACGTGTAAGGCTCATTTCTAAAGATAATAGGCAACTTGACGTCTTTGGGGTGTACAGACCGGGAAAGGGTGGCAAATAAGCTAATATGGGAAGGACAGCTGATTCAGAAAGTGATGGAACCAACTCGAGGGAAAACTTTATTTGGCATGCTTGCACAACCATTGGAGACTCTTCTATAAGGAACGCAAATCAATGTGCTTCGCGCGATTAGTGAAATTCGTGTTACCAACAGCTGATGATGACAGCACACTCTAGCTGTGACTGATTGATTGATTGACTGACAGCAGACTTACGGGCGGTCTACATAAAATTATGTATCTACCCTTCAACATTCATTTTGTTACATAAAACGAAATTGTCAAATACGCGGTTTTAAAACTAACCGATTCAAATCCAATAATACATTCCATTATCTAATGGCAACATTTTCGTTTGTTTTGTTTTGCTTTTCAGATGTTCCTGACTTAACGGACCGCATAACATAAATTAAATTCTTGAAAGAAAAGTTGAATTTGCAGTAATAAACAATGGGCTAAAATTTAAAAAAGAATATTCATGTGCATCTTCATCAAAGTATGAAATTAGATTAAGTATCCGTTAAATTGATGTTAGTATAGAACAAGCGATTCCAACTGAGGTGCTCCCACGGCCCCGACCGGCCCCGGCAGCAGCCCCGGTGCTGTGCTATAGCACCGTTGAGGTGGTGGGGGAAGGAGGGGAAGTAACAGAGGCAGAACCACAGGTCGTCAAGTCAACGCGCAGCTCATGAAAATATTATTTATTTCAGTTCTGTGAACACATAAACACACAATTTATTCTGTACATACTTTGCACTTGTCTTAATCTACATTTAGCGTTAAAGTCGATTGCTGACATCGTTTTACGGCAACTAATTTACCAATAATGGGTACAATCGATTTGGCAGTAGAAATTCTAAGTACAGCCTCTAAGTCCGCATCAGACAGAGAAGTCCTAGTTCTCTATTTATTTAAATTCAGAATTGAAAACATCTGGTTCCTGTTTTGCAATTTTTAGAGCAACAACAGCCCATAACGTGCTCGAACTGCACCTTCTAAAGTGTTGGGTTCAAGTATCTATGCGACAGGGAGGTGCAATATTTAAAATAATTATCTTTGTGGGTTTTTTTTTGCAATGGGTTTTATGGCGATGATGGGATAGGAAAAGGCTAGGAATGGGAAGGAAGCGGCCGTGGCCTTAATTAAGGAACAGCCCCAGGATTTTCTTGGTTTGAAAATGGGAAACCACGGAAAACCATCTTCAGCGCTGCCGACAGTGGGGTTCGACCCCATTATCTCCCGGATGCAAGCTCACAGCTGAGCGCCCCTAACCGCGTCGCCAACTCGCCTGGTGTATTTTCTTAGCAGCTCATCTAAGTCTAATTCTAAACAGTTCTTAATAATACAAAACCAAAAACGAAACCAAATCTCCTAAATTGCATGTAAAACAATAAATTCGTAATGAGTAAGTTATTACGTACCTCTGAAGAACTTAACAATTCCGATTTTAACTTAGCAATTTGTTCGGTTCTTGCTGCGCCAACAATGTCATCATAGGTGGAAACTTGTTTATTGTGGTAATGTCGCACGGTTGAAGACTTTACGCTTAAAATGACATGACAAGTTAAACACTGAGCTTTACCCTCGGTATTGAGAACAAAATATGAATCCACCCATGAAAGATTAAACGACATTTTAACGAAGGTGAAACCAACTACTCCACTGTCCGTTCTATCGAATAGATTCTACTGAGAATGACACACACAGAATGAGAATGAATGTACTGTCTCTTACGCACACATGCACCGACCACTGCGCGGGATAGGCGGGGAAGGAGGGGAACGGTGCTGCTGAGTGCAGCTCTGGTGCGTCCCAGCACGAAGTGCTCCTGTTGGAAAGGCCTGGTATAGAATGACGCAGTCTATTTGCATTTTTTGTGTGTTAATATTTTGCTGTTGATAAACTTAACCATAATATGGTTGTTTGATCTTGTATTGACTTGTCTGAATCTATTACAGAACTATTTAAAATAGTTTTACTTGAGTCCGCCTTGTCAATACACCTTATAATGATAGAAAACTACCGAGCGCGATAGCTGCAGTCGCTTAAGTGCGGCCAGTATTCGCGAGATAGTGGGTTAGAACCCCACTGTCAGCAGCCCTGCAGATGGTTTTCCGTGGTTTCCCATTTTCACACCAGGCAAATGCTAGGGCTTTACCTTAATTAAGGCCACGGCCGCTTCCTTCCCACTCCTAGCCCATTCCTGTCCCATCGTCGCCATAAGACCTACTGTGTCGGTGCGACGTAAAGCCAATTAAAAAAAATGATAGAAAACTATTTATTTCACCATACATGTTTCGGGAAAATCATCCATTCCCTTAACACTTTGTCAACTACGTAAATATAGGCTATACAACTCGATTGGAGAACTGATTTTAAAATATCATGTAAAATTTATGTCATTTTTAAAAGTTTTCGGATCATTTTACTGGATTTTCGTCGTTATTTTAGAGTTTTTAAACATGTTTAGGTCATAAAAATTCTGGCTCTGCATATTACTTTTCAAGACTACAGCTAGAATAGTGTCACTAATGTACATTACAGATAGAGTGAAACAATTCTTTCATACTAGAACATTTAGACGAAGTAGGGAGTTCACCTTAGAGAAGATTCCCGTTTTAGACGAGCGACTCAACATTCGTGAAGGGAAAATGTATTTCAAATGATACTCGGAGTTACTCAATGGAACACTGGGTGCTCAACCAACCGCATGTTCGAGACATTCCGCAGGCTGAAAACTATTGACAACTTTAGAGTGTCTTGAACTCGGAAACACAGAGCATAGACACAATTCAAACGTCCTTTATAATTTGTGGTCCAATCGACGGGTTGTTCTGACCGTATAAAAACTATCCTCCAAAAAGATTTGAAAGAGATTACAATACCTTGTAAATGGTTTTGCGTTAATTAAACCCACGAGGTTTGTGTGTTCGAATCCCGATCGGTTGTAGATTTTAGGCACGTCAGGTTAATTTCTCTGCCTCGGCGACTGGACGTTTATGTTGATCTTAACATCACACAATACGTTACATAACCAAACCAACCACAACTGACACGCGCAATGGAGAATACATCCTACTACATATGGTTAGAGTCAGGAAGGACAAACGGCCACAAAACGTGCCAAGTCCGACAAAAAAAAGTGGATCGAGGTTTAGAAGTGTTTAGGTGAAACTAACTATTGATTCACCATACATGAAGACGAGAATTTAAAAAAAAAGAAAGAAAGAAAGAAAGAAAGAAAGAAGAAGAATGCTGTCGAAAACAACTTCTTGAGATGCATGAGTACTCACGATGATGCTCTATTGTTAAATCACTGTGCGTTTCCTACTCATTCCTCGTTCAGCTCCGGTGATAGACAGCTTCGAAGGGTTGACTCTTACCTGAAAGGAATAAGAAGTTATTATGATCATCTATATATATATATTTATTTATTTATAAATAAGAGTTTTTGTCTGTATATTGCTCAACATTTAAAAATAATGGTCATGTTCACAGTAATAAGGAAATGGGCCTTTTCATTTTATGTCATTCATGTCTGTCTGTCATGTATTACTCGCGCAACTTTTAGTGTCACCTGGGCTCCCTAGTGCTGAATTGGCAGACCTCGATTATCTTCGAGATTCGTATTGGCAACCTTTGGAACACAAACTATGAATCGCTTATGCATCGCCGTGAGACATCTGGCGTACAGTTTACGAACTAGTACTGTTGTTGTTTACACACAAAGCCGAACTATAGAGTTCATGCTAGGAACAAGGTTCGCATCGAGAAATGTTATGTAATGTGTGTGTGATACAGTTGCTGGCTTAAGATAATGAAGATTTAGAAAATTCATATCGATCGATCATACTACCGATTCAATTCAGATTTCATTTCCATTCAGTTGGCAGTATTGCCGGAATCGGGAGAGCTCCCTCCTTACTCCTCGACCCAGTAACACCAGGTATTACTAAAAGTTGCGCGAGTAATATGTATGTACGCGGGTCACAAGAAAATGGCTGAAAATAATGTAATGAAGATCAGTATTTAAAGTCGGGAATGAGGCACCTCAGTTTGGCAATAAAACTGTATTCACGCTAGGCGAAATGGTAGTTTAGGGGAAGGCGTAAAAATTATTTAAGGTACAGCACCAGCATTTGCTTGGTGTGAAAATGGGAAACCACGGAAAACTACCTTCAGGGATACCGACAGTGGGGTCTGAACCCCCTATCTGCCGAATGCAAGCTGAGAGCTATGTGCCCCTACCCACGCGGCCACTAACTCGATATATTCTCTCTCTCTCTCTCTCTCTCTCTCTCTCTCTCTCTCTCTCTCGAAGACCAACTAAGGACCACGATATTCAACTTTTTCGCTGGGAATGGCCTGTCTTTTTACGGGGCGGATTGTCCTGGAACCTCCTTTGTCTCAGAATACTTGTGCTTCTGAATGGCGAACGATCTTTGATGTCACTTTCAACTATTCAAAAGCTCGATGATGTCTGTTGTTTAAAGGGACCTAACAGCTAGATCATCGGCCCCTAATGGTACGAGGTGAACGAAACGAAATTTAAAACTTCAAAATGTATCAAGTGACCAGAATCCAGAACTAATGATGATGAAAAAATGATCGTGAAATAAAAACAATCAGTGGATCCAATCCACAATGCTTTAATTACTGGGATGATACTCTATCTGAAGGAGTCCAAAATCCATGTCACCGGCCCTTCATAATGATACTAATCACTGGTAAAGCAGAACCATTCTGTTCCTCCTACAGTGGTACTAAACACAGGTAGCGTAGACTAATAGTGTTTCCCGCATGGTGGTACTAATCACAGGTAATGTAGACCCATGGTATATAGCCTAATGTACAACGGGTGATTGTTTGGTCCGCCCTGTCAATACCGGTATATTATCAATATCTGATTTTTTTAAAACAATATTTCACACGTACATATTTCGGGAGCCCTAACTCCCTTCATCAGCGATTTCAATATCAGCATTCCCCAAATATCAAGATCTAACATTATTATGTTTTACATAAAACATAGTAAAATATAACGTTATCTTCAACCCATATACACACACTGACCATTCTTGATAATGTCTGTTGTAATGGAAGACATTAAAACATAATAGAACATTTTAAAAATACTCGTAAAAATTGTAACTGTTTTTTTTACATTGTACTACACTTTAAAATACGCATTAACACTTCAGACGAATTTCTTAGAAGAGTCTGTCAATGTTAAAATGTTTCTTGTTACTGTTTGTTTTGTTGTATTCCACAGTCCAACAACAGCAAAGCACGACTTCATCTGGCCTGATAGAATCAATTACATAATTAAATCCTAAGGTGTCATATAATTTAATGATAATCAGTTTATCCTAGAAAGGGTTTTAACAAAAATAAGACGAAGATTTTAAATCTGGCAATATGATAGTTGATTTTTTAATGGGCCTATGCTCCTGAAGACCTTTAGTTACTTCCGTCAACCACGTGGTCTTAATATTTCTCTTCTGCCAGTAGGATAGAATATATTGATCACCCTGGCAGAATTCATCCTTGACATGTGCCCATAGAAGGTCCGACGTCTCTTCCTGGCGACGTCCGTGGTCTTTTCTGCGTAGGCCTAGTTACAGAGCTCCTGATTGTGTCGACTTCTGCATTATTATTATTATTATTATTATTATTATTATTATTATTATTATTATTATTATTATTATTATGTCCGCCTCTATGGTGTAGTGGCTAGCATGATTAGCTGCCACTCCCGAAGGCCCCGGTACGATTGCCGGCTCTGCCACGAAATTTGAAAAGCGATACGAGGGCTGGAACGGGGTCCACTCAGTCTCGGGAGATCAACTGAGTAGAGTGGGGTACGATTCCTACCTCAGCCATCCTGGAAGTGGTTTTCCGTGGTTTTTCATTTCTCCTACAGCCAAATTCCGGGATGGTATCTAACTTCAGGCTACAGCCGCTTCTTTCCCTCTTCCTTATATATCCCTTCCAATCTTTCCCTCCCCCACCAGGCCCCTGTTCACCATAGCAGGTGAGGCAGCGTGGGCAAGGTACTGGTCCTCCTGCCCATCTGTATCTCCAACCCAAAGTCTCATGTTTCAGGACACTGTTCTTGAGGCGGTAGAGGTGGGATCCCTCGCTGAGTCCGAGAAAAAAACCAACCCTGGAGGGTAAACAGATAAAAAATGAAAGAAAGGAAAAGAATGAAAGAAAGGTTAATATTAGTTAATATTAGTACTTCCATCGTTTAACATCGTTGCTTAGAAACGCCAGAAACGCTATAGTAGATATTTTCCCCCAGGTAAGGTATGTAGAATCATTAAATTTTATTTTTCGGTAAACGCATATTAATTTCAAGGCTAAAACTAGTCTTTGTACTATCAAGACTCCGTATACACTTCCATTTCTTGTCAGTAGTTTCTTGCCCAGTAGGTAGATGGCCTATTGCACTTATCTCCCAACATTGCAGCCGCGATATTGACGGCTATTTAGATGTGTAGGAGTGATGAAGAGGCTGGGTATCGTGGAGTTTCATCACCTAATTAGCAACATCCAATGAGACTCGTGTTGATGGCCGATAACGACCACGGAGCAAAATCCTCAAACATAAAGCTAATGACATTCCAGAGACAACCTGTTTACAACGCATACAGAATGAGACAGACACATGTTATCACACGCGTGTGATTAGCAGAGCCGAAGAAGGGAAAGCAGAACAACCACTTGGTATTCAAAAGGGAGGAACATCTTTTGGGATGCGGTCCAAGTCGTTTACCCAGATTTCATGCACCACTTGAGGCGAACCGAGAACAAATACAGACTCGCAATAACTCTTCCCGGATTGTCCTGTATTACTTCCAATTGTGAGCGAGACTGTTTTCTACTTGCACTAATACACTTGCTTCACGTCCCTCACAGGGAGCTTCATGAGCTCACGTGTCTCACTGGTTGCGAATTCAAACTGTGAAAGCAGCAATGACTGCACTGCACA